>NC_140084.1:26217122-26257122 GCF_964194135.1 Talpa europaea
TAGACACAGACAGATGTACACCTAGACAGAGATGTAGGTATTGACATAGATATATAGGTACGTAAAGAGATGTCTTATATGGAATCTGCTAACTTCATTACGGAGGTGGTCAAGTGCCAAGATCTGCAGGGTGAGTTGGCAAGCTGGAGACCCAGAATAACTGATGATTAAGTTTGAGTCTAAAGCTGAAGGCCTGAGAGCCAGGACAGTCAGCAGCCTAAGTTCCCATCCAAAGCTTAGCCTGAAACCCAAAAAGAGCTGATTTTCAGTTCAAGTTCAAAGGCAACTAGGCAGAAAGAATTCTCCTTCTTTAAGGTAGGGTCAGCCTTTCTGTTCTATTCAGACATCCAACTGACTAGATGAGAAAGGACTCGCATTAGAAAGGGCAATCTGCTTTCCTCAGTCTACCAATGTCAATTCCATCTAGAAACCCCCAGAACAACATTGGACCGAACATCTAGGAACCCAGAGGTCAAGTTGACATTTGAAATTAACTCTCATAATAGGTATCACCTATATGTGTATATCTTTATATTTTGTATTTGCCTTTACCTTTATTTTTTTCTTCAAAATCTTGAGACAATCTCAGTGCATCCCTGGGAATCAGGACTTGAAAAAGATGCCTAAGTTGGGACCTCCCTCATGTCACAAGGGGTTAAGATGCAGCACTATGAAGCTATCAGCAGCCACTGCAGGACGAGTTCAATCCCCAGCCAGGGAGCTACCCACATGGCATACCAGAATTCCCTTCTCTCGATCCGCCTGTTCTGCTCCCTGCTCTCTCTGGTGAATCTCTCACTCCCTTCATCTCTAGCCTGAACCCCAGCTCTTGTGTGCATAAATCAATAAATCTGAAAAAAATGAAAAAGATGCTGAAGTAGATGAGACTCAGGGAGTTTTCATCTAGTGCCTTCCTGCAGGTGCAGTTTGCAACCCTGGAGGATCCCCTGAGACTCCCTTTACCTCTCTGGGTCTCCAAGTATTTTTCTGAGAAAAGCGAATGAGCAGATGACTCTGCAGACCATGTCAGTTTTCTGAAGTAAAATATGTCCTCTAAGCCTGCATTCTCTTTTAACTTGAAATTATGAAGCAATGGTATAAAAAGATTAGCAAAGATTTTTGTAAGCGATCAGATAGTGAACATTTTAGGATCTGTGACCCAGCCTGTCTTTTTATCCTAGTAATTCAGCTTTTCTTTTGAACACAAACAACAACCACCATCAGTACACAAACAGGAAGGAGTCACTGTGTTCCAAGAAAACATTATTTTCCAGCCAGATGGTGGGTTGGATTTGACCCATGCACCACGGTTTGCAGACCCCTCATCTAAAGTAAGCTGTGTTCCCCAAGGCTTGATTAGTGACTTTGATAAAAGTGATAGAAGTTTAGGTGATGGTAATGATAATGAAGATAATATACGCCACTTCCTTTTACAAAATGAAGATTTGTGTTCCTCGAATATTAAAATAATACAAAGAGTTGTAGGCAGAGAGATGCCTTCTTCCTCCCAAGAAGTCAGTGGTCCATCCTCAGAGCCTGTAACTATGTTACCTAATGTGGTGAAGATTTTGTAGATACAAGGTCTGTCCTCACCATAGGGAGAGTATGGGGAGAGTATCCTGGATTACCCTGGTGGACTCAATCTATTCAACACAAGTTGAATTTTTTTTTTTTCCTTAAGATTTATTTATTTATTTATACAAGCACTGAGTACAGTCAGAAGCATGGGAGGGCGAGAGGATTCACCCAGAGCCAGAGGGGGGAGCAGAACAGACAGATGGACGAAATAGACTGCTGAGGGGAGCAGCGGACGGCGGGAGAGGTCTGGGCGCCATGTGGGACCCTCACCGGTGGCCGGGGATCGAACCGGTGCTGCAGAGCCTGTGGGCAGCTTCGCAACCCAGCGCTCAACCGCTGCGCCACCGGAGAAGTCCTCAACACAAGTTTTTAAAAGAAGAACCTCTCCAGCCGGATCAGAGGGATATTTGAAGCTGGGGGAAGGGACAGAAAGATGCAGTGTGGGAAGGACAGTACCTTCTGTTCTGATATTTGAAGATGGAGGAAGGGGCCAAGGGCACGAAGGAATGCAAGAAGCTACTAACAGCTAGTAAAAACAAGGAAAGGGTTTCTCCCCTGGGACCTCCAGAAAGGAATAAAGCCTTGCTCAGAGCTTGGTTTTCTGTCCCATGAGACCTACAGGGCTGCATGATAATAAATTTGTATTACTTAAACCACTAGGCTTGGGAGTTTTGTTACAGCAGCAATAGAATACTAATACATTAACTCCCTCTGAATATTCAGAAGACATGAAGTTTAAAATATCACCCAAAATGCCACTACTCAGAGATACATACTATAAACACATTGGTATTTTTTCAGACTTTTCTGTATATATATATATGTATATATATACATATATATTCAAGAAAGTGAGAGAAATAAAACTATATTAGTTTACATTTGCTATAATTTATATGCTGTTTTATGTCATTTAACATTTTAAAAGAATTTTCCTGTGCCAATAAGTTTCTTCAAAAACATGTTTTCTAGTATAGATGACTCATAATTTATTCGCTTCCCCTCTTTTTAATTGTTTCTAATCTTTTCACTAGTATGAAAATTGCCAAGGAGAAAAATTCTTGCACATATTGAAGTGTTAGGATGTTATAAGGTTACTATCTTCTTCTTTGCCATACAAGTTGTGACTATTTTTTCCTAGTTTTGTTGGAATCTAATGTATTAGAATGAGGTCATTTCTGATGTATAGAAATTTTACATTTTGTTTTAGTCCAGTCGATCCATGCCCCCCCCCAGGACTTCTCTTCAAGGCTGGAAGAGCAATTCCCACTTTCAAATTTGTGTTTCCTTCTAATTCTTTTAAGGGTTTATTTTTTATTGTATCTTTGGGCTAACTCATATTTATTGAATTTCTCAATTAAGCAAAGCTTGCTAAGCAGTATAACCATCTACTGAATAATCCTTATCTTTGGCCAAGGTTATTTGATACCCACTACTATATTCTAGTACCTCTCAAATGCATTTTTTTCCCGTATTGCTATCTCTGAAATCTGAACACCTTACAGTCAGAAGCTGGGAACTGAAGATCTTTATTGACTGGATTTGAGGTTTGTTCTTCCAGAAGTTTGTTTTTATTCTCACCATCACGGCGGGGGGGGGGGGTCACTAAGAATTCAAGACCACTTTGGAATCACCGCAAACAGCAACACTGGGTCAGTATGGGTTCCAATTCCAGCTCTCAGAATTATAGTTCCCTCCCTATCCAGTGCCAAGATGAAGGCACATGCACATTTAATTGTCCTGGTCTATATCTGGGCTTCTTTCTCGTGAACATTTATAGCAAGAATATAGAACTTGGTGCAAAAGTGTTCCCCTATCAGACTGATTCTGAGACTTCTTACCTTTTTTTTGATATTAAGAATAATAAAGTCCTCCATTCAGTGTTTCCTCTTAGATTCAGAAAATGTGGTATAGTATGTATAACATGTAGTAAACCTTAGGTTCAGCCTCTGGGTTATCTAGTCTGTTTTACTTTTCTACCTCTTATAATTGCACCAATATGATGGTGCTTTGAATTTTTTTTTGTTTGTTTTAATATCTGGTAGGACAATTTCTTCCTAATTACTCTTTCTTTCTAAAATGTTCCCGGCTATTTTTTTCCATTCCAGATTAACATTTAGAAATAGTGTTTCCAGTTCTCACACATCATCCTTATAAATAATTAAAAAAAAAACTCTACTAGGATCATTATAAACCCTATGAGTGAATATGGAACTTGATACCTTTATAGCATTCAAGAGGTAATATATTTCCTAATCAAAACTTGATATATTTTATCATTTTAAAGACTTTTACACTTTCTATGTCATTAAAATTTTGTTCACTTAAGTTTTTTCATATTTCTGGTTAATCATTTTTCTCAGTTCTTATATATTTTATGCTGCAGAGAATAGATTTCTGTTTTCATTCATTTTCTATATAGGTAGACAGAACCGCTAATGATTTTTGTAACTAGTCACCTTTCTGAGCTTTCTTAATCATTCTCAAACTATATTTTCATGATTTTAAGATACCATCAACTTTCAGATTGATGAAAATTGTATCACAAATTCTTTTTTTAAGATTTATTTTTTAGGGCCTCCCCGGTGGCGCAGCGGTTGAGCGCTGGGTTGCGAAGCTGCCCGCAGCCTCTGCAGCGCCGGTTCGATCCCCGGCTGCTCCCTGGCCACCGGAGGAAGGTCCCACATGGCGCTCAGACCTCTCCTGCCGCCCACTGCTCCCCTCAGCAGTGTCCTTCGGTCCTTCTGCCTGCTCTGCTCCCCGCTCTGGCTCTGGTGAATTCTCTCACCCTCCCGCGCTTCTGACTGTACCCAGTGCATGTATAAACCAACCAACCAACCAAACAAACAAATAAATAAATAAATAAAACATGCCTCTATTAAAAAAAAATTAAAAAAAAATATTTATTTTTTATTTATACAATAGCTGGGGTACAGGCCAGAGGCACAGGAGGGTAAGAGGATTCACCAGAGACAGAGTGGGGAGCAGTACAGGCGGACTGACCGAAATACACTGCTGAGGGGAGCAGTGGCAAGACAGGAGAGGTCTGCCACACCATGTAGGAATCTCCCTGGCTGGCTGGGAATCGAACCCATGCTGCAGAGGCTGCAGATGGCTTCACAGCACTGCGCTCAACCCACTGCGCTGCCAGGGAGGTCCCTAAACACAAATTCTTAAGGAAGACCTAAGAAGTGTGTCACGTGAAATGAATGCGTTGGTTGTAAAAACGCGTTCCAAAGTTTCAAATACTCTACGTCTTAGAAAGAAGAGATTTTACTTGCAAAACTAGCATATTACTGACATGTAATAGTAGTGTTGCCTGTTTTCCTAGTTTCTCCTCTTACTTTTCTCTTATGTATTATATTACAGGCTAATATTAGTGAAATTGTTCTTGATTTTAATGAGAAGGCCTCTAGTGCAGTGGTTTTTAATTACCTAATTTTTCTTCAGTGTGGGGAAGGTCACGGCCCTTTTGAAAAGCTGCTGAAAGATGTGCATTCTGTCCTCCAGATAAAAGCAAATGTGCACCCACTCCCAGACTCCATGTGCCTCAGCTTTCAAAAATCTTCCATCTCCCTGTGGTCTTCCAATAACCACACAAATTCACGAAACTGGGTTTGGGGGCTTTCCCTAGGGTTTTACCTTTTGGAGAAATGTTAAGTGCTAATTTAAGAGAAATCATCTTTGGCTGATTAGGACATTCTTTTAATTTGTTTTTTTTGCCCTGGACCCCCAAATCATTACTTAGTATTGGATTCTAGTAACTTCCATTTGGGCAAAAGCTACCATTCCTCCCATTTCTTCAGCCCTCAAGCATTCACTGGCTTTATACAGGATCTTGCAGTCTGTCCTACAGTGGGAAGAGGGCATCTCTTCATCCCGTTGCGATAGGGCATGTCTGTATACGTGACCTCCTTTGGCCATTTGGACTTTGGCAGACTGACCAGAGGATAAAGAGGCACCTGTGTGACTGGACTTGCCATCATGGGTTTCTGTCACCACCGTGAGGCAAGCATGTCCCACAGTAGCCCTCTGCTACAGAGAGTGTCAGATTCCTGGACAGACCTGCCTCCAAATGCAGAATGCACCCCAAGAACTGCTCTGAGCTCCAGAAGTCTCCCTCAGGTCCTTGCCTGTTGTCTTCTCCATTAAGCCATGTCTCACCAGAGGAGGCTAATTTATTCAAAGTTAGCAAAAGAGGGTGGAGTGGGACAATGAGAGTCTCTGCTTTAGACCCTTCGTAAAGGGGTCGCCTAATTAGGTCAAGTCCACCTTTATCTCTTTAGATAAACTCAGTTTCAACTCATTAGAAACTCTGATTTCATCTGCAAAACCCTTTCATCTTTGCCATATTCTATTAGCTAAAAGCAAGCTACAGCTCCCATCTATAACCAGGGGGCTGGGATCATCCAGGTTCATTGGATTTGCAGAATTTTGCCCACAACCATCATGTACGCATCATTTTTATCTGCTAACATTATTATGCTATTTACTATATTAATAATATTAATATTTACTTATTGTTTATTAATAGGTAATAGAACTAATTAATTGATTACTATGAATGCAGTGGTTTAACATGTAAAGATTCCAGTTAACCATATTAATATTAATCCACTTTGCATTCCCAGAACAAATCCTGTTTGGTCATAATTTAGAATTCTTGTAAAATGCTGCTAATTTTCTTTCCTGGATAAATGGATTTTTTTGTTGTTGTTCTCACTTTCAAACCTATTCTCATAGGGTTTGAGAGCAAAAAGTGAAGCTAACTTTGAAATAGATTCAGAAGTCTGATGCATCTATGAGGACTCAGCCAGAAAGTCAGATCCACAACAGATATTAAGAGGGTAAGACTGAGAAGTGATATAAATAGGACAGGATCTAGAAGCAAAGTGTGGGCCTAGGGGAACTGGGAGGACCACAGACACCCTTACAGCCTCTTTAGTCCAGCTTGCTCAACTCGGCAACTTATAGCTTGGGGTGACTTTGAAAAACCCTGAGCACCAGCACTGAAGTGGGACCCCATAGAGGGTGCTCCCTGAGAGATCCTACAAATAGAGGTCCTTTCCTCCCTGAGAGGACCCCTCTCTGGGCCTCTGCAGACCTGCTCCCAAGCAATGGGGTGATCTTGGGGTATGATGGGAAGATGGGCTGGAGACAGCAGAATGAGGACACGCGGGGGCCACCAAGCAGCTCTGCATCTGTCTGTCATTTGTGTGCCCGCTTCAGCTCCTCTCTCTTCCCACACTCCAAATCTCACAAGAGTTCTGGGAAATGCAGGTCCCAGCCCCAGACACGAGCAGCGGTGCCAAGTCGACAACACACGCTCCAAGCCCACCTGCTATCATCTTCCGAGGTTAGAAATGATTCATGAGACTCATTTGTGCATGAGAATGACATACTGCTCAAAAATGGAAAGGATTTGCCCATAAACCTTACAATGCCAAACGGGATCACAAATAAGCAAGAAACAAGGACATGTGGGTGGCCGGGTGATAGGTGAGACAGGAGATGATTCCAGGTGCTCTCAGGAAGCACCCGTTCATTGTTTGGCTTTCAGATGACAGTCAGGCTGAGGCCCATGGTGGCTGAACCCTGGCTCCTGAGGCAGAGGACAGCTATGTCTGTGCTTGAAGAGCACACAAAAAAGAAATAACTGGGACCTCTCTGGTGGCCGAAGATTTGAGTCTCAGCATTATCACTGCTGTGGCCTGAGTTCAATCCCCACCCAGGGAGCTGATCCATATGTCACAGCAGACCTCTCCTGACTCACCTGCTGCTCTCCTCAGCGGTGTATTTCAGTAGATCTGCCTGTTCTGTCCCCTCTCTGTCTCTGGTGAATCCTCTCACCCTCTGCACCTCTGGCCTTCTCCATCTTTATATTTGTAATCTTTCCTTGTCAACTTTGAAAGTTTTCCTTTTTAAGCAGTGAAAAGACTTTGAGAAAAAAAAAAGGGAAAAAAAGAACATTGCCTGTAATAGGGAAATAAACCTAAACTCATTTATTTTTATCGTCCTTTTTCTGTTCCTGAACTGATGGATCTTAATACAATCAACTTGGTCAAAGGCGTGCTTCTCCCACACTGGTCCCTGTGCTCTCTATCTTGTGCTCTCTGAGTTATTTTTTTCTTTTCACAGCTCAAGGTGGCCTCCTACTACCTGTAGGGAAATGGTGTTATTAGTGAGGTTTAGTGGTGCTTTTTGTAGTCAGGGAGCAAAGAGGCCCATCTGGTTCATGTGTCCCATGATCTTGGGAGAGGGACATTGCAATAAATGGACACTGCCAGAGACATTCCAGAATTTAAAATTAAAAAATCAATCAATCATAATAAACCTTAGTCATTTGCAGAAACAAGTATGAGATATATAAAATTTGAAATTAAGATTTAACTTGGAATAAGTTGCAAATTTGGCCTGTTGATGGCATAACCAGAGGGCAGTTAGAGCCCCAGGACTGGAAACCAGACTGAATTTCAAACCAGGTTCCTCAAAGATAAATATGGCATTTGCCTAACATGGCAATATTTGAGATCCATAAGGAGGAGGGAACTAACACATCTCATTCATTCACTCATTCGTTCGTTTAATGCATTCATTCTTTCATTCAATGCATTCATTCATTCATTCATTCACTCAAAGCGTTCTTTCACTGAGTGAATTACTGAGTTCCTACTACATACCAAATACTGTTCTTGGTGCTGCTAATTGGAAAATGAGTGGGACCTGGCCCACTGCCTTACGCATCTTAAAATCCAGTGTAGAAGGCAGGCAGGTAACTAGGGATTACCTGTAACACCTGTATTGTGTGTGGTATGTGCTAAGAGAAGAGACAGCACAGATTTCTTTGGAATACCCTAGGGGAGATCTGAGCCCTGCAGAGTGGGGCCAGGGAGGCCAGGAAGAGCATCCAGCCCCAGGGACTTGAGACCCCAGGGAAGAGCGGACATTGGTGTGAGAGGGGAGGGAAAGCCGGGCAGAGGAAGAGCATGTGCAAAAGCCTGGGGGTGGGGAAGCCTGACTCCTTCATGGTTTGCAGGGCTTGGGGTGGGTCAGGACCACACCTTTCATCCCTGGACACTGGGTGTCATGAAGGGATTTCACAGGAGACCCACACATGCAGCCATGTTCGGAGGGGTGACCACCAGGACAGGTGCAGGTTGAGGGCTGGAGACCAGTTGAGAAATTTGTACAGGAATGAAAAGGCTCAAAATGGAAGGTTGTAGTGAAGAGGGAAATGAATGAAGGATGTGAAAAGCGATTATGAAGGTACAGTGCGCAGGGCTGGGTGGCCAGTCTGATGGCCGAGGTGAGGGCGAGGAGCAGTGAGGCCTGAGCCTGGGCTGCAGGGGTGAGAGCTGGGCAGGCCCACAAGGTGAGTGGGGAGGGTCTATCTGACCATGTTCAGGCATGTGGCTGGGGCTTCTAGGTGTAAGTGTCCAGAATTTGGAATTGAGGGGAGACCTGAACTTGGAAATCGCCATCACCTAAATCAGGATCCTGGAAAGACCCAGTCCTGGCTCCCAGTGACAGTTGCTGCATGTCCCCCACTCAGGCCTGGAGCTCCCTGATCCTCTCTGCCTGAGGCATTCTCTGGCCTTGGGGGCTGCCTGCCACCTGTGTAGACACATAAAGTGCCATGGGGGGGGGTGGGCAGTGATGGCTACAGTCCAGCTCCTGGCCCCCTGGGGAGCCTGCTGTGACATGTGTCTCTGAGCTTCCGAAAGCAGAGCTCTTGTTACCACTCAGATTCCTGGGCCCCCTCCAGAGGCTGATTTAGTAGGTCTGAAGGGGAGAAGGGGGGCAAGATTTGCATTTCTAACAAGCACTGCTGCCCAGAGGGTCCCCAAGGCATTGTTCCCTGCTGCCTAAGTGGCAGCCCTGGGTTAACACACATTCTATTGATTTCCTCTCTTCCTCACCTCCTTCGCTCATTCCACTTCCTGGGATCATATCCCAGCAAACTTAGAGCCGCACACCCTCCTTGCCTGAGGTCTGTTTGGGACAAGCCCTTCATTACGACAGCTGCTTAGGTCCGGGTGTTCTCTGTAATGGCGGAGGCAGTGGTGGCAAGGACCTTAGAATCGTCCTCACAGATAAAGCATCGGGTGAACACGGGGTCCTCGGTTAAAACAGGAGCTCCTGACGTGTGCCTCATCTGTTTCCTCCCTTGACAAATTCCTAAAATATTCGTGGAAAGAGGGAGGAAATTTTCAACAGGCATGAAAACTGGCTTATTAATCTATAGTAATAAGAACACTAGGAGAAATTCTCATCAGCCACATGGAGATGGCGCCCCTCTGGGGACCTGCGGGTCCCTCTGCCTCCTTTCTCTGCATTCTCCCTCCTGGGTGAGGAATGTGTGCTACTACTACGTGGTGGCCATTATTGCTGGCTTGCCCTGGAGGAACAGTGAGCTTCGGCCACTGTTATCACCATTGTTGTTGTTTCCATTGTCATTATATGTGTGTTATATAAAAGGAATGCGTGATACATGTATATATCATTTATTATCATTATACGAACTTTGAGGAGTTAGTTTGAGTTAAAATTATGATTCGTTATGTGTTAGTATATTTTTGATATGATGATGATGGTTCCCTTGATGAGTCCACAAATTCCCCAAAAGTGTGACTGTATTTTATGCCTCTCTCCCAAAAAGAGGGTTCACAACTTTTGTCAAATTTTCCAAGGAATTTCCCAAAGTACTGACACACGTTGATTGAGGAGGGAGTTTAAGCCCATGAGAACAGGTGAGATGAAAAAGAAGCTAACAGTTTTGCATACAGATTGAGAGCAAGGCCAAGCTCACACCCTGGGAGCAGCAACCTACACCTGGCAGGCGATAAGGGGCCCTGGAGGGCATGGAGGTGGGTAAGGGACCATCTATAGCTGGGGCTCGCCAGAGAGCTGGTAGGGTGTTTCAGGAAGGGGGCATGTCAGGCACTGAGCCAGGGTGGCCCAGGTACTGAAGAGAGTGTCCAAAAGAGGACATGTTGTCAACACAGGACACAGAAGACTCTCCCAAGAAGGTGGCCAGGAAGCTCCAGGAGGCAGGTGGGGTAGTGAGAAAAGAGAATTCATTTTTGAATGTTGGCCAAAAAAAGCCAGTGGACCAGAAACATTTGAAGGAACATGCCCCTCTTTCACCTGTTTTAAATATGGAAAGTGAGACTCGGGGAGTAAAGACACTTGTCCAGCTCCACTAAGTCAGTGACCCACAGGACTGACCCTATACAGTATCCTTTCCTAACATAATATTCCGTAGAATTGTTGAAAAGTCTTTGTAGCCACAAACAATCCCCTTCCCACCACCACGGTGCTGGATAAAACTCCTCCAGAGGACCTTTCCTGCAGTGTCGGCACTGCTCATTCTCTGGATCACTTCGCAAGGTGCCAGGACCCCAGGAAGGGGCCCCACAATCAAAGTGGGTGGACGGGTCAGACATCAGATGTCTCCCCATGCTTAGGCAGGACAGGAAGTTATTGGGTTCCTGGATGAAGCTGAATAATCCAGAAAGTGGACAAGACAATCAGCAACGACACCAGGCCCACTAGAGTTTTGCCCACACGAGGTTGCTGTAAAGTCTTGGTGCCCTTTTCTGCCTTCTAATGGAGGGCAGGACACCTGTGGCCTCCAGGCTGGATGCTAGGACCAGGCAGGACACACAGGGCCGGCCTTCGCCCTGCACACCTGTTGTGGAGCACAGGGGGACAGGAGCAGTGTTCCATGGAAGACAGGACACTGAGAAAGCCACTGCATGTGTGTGCTCTCCACCCTCCCATTAGACCAGGCTGGAAATGTTCTGGTTGCTAAGACTGTGTGGGGACAGCAAACAAAGGCACTGTGAGAGGAAGCAAAGCCCGAGCTGCAACCACAGTGGAAAACCACAGCCAGACCCAAGGAAGGCTGTGCCAGGTGAATCGCCCTCAGGGAAATGGCCACCTCCCCCCACCTTCCCCACCACCTTTCTCAACAGTGGGGTCAGTGAGGAAAGGGGAGCAGAGGACAGACAGGACACAAGCTTCGTACATGTGCACTGCAGCTGAGCAGGCAGGAAGGGGGCAGAGGGAGATTTTGCAAGGCAGGAAAGCACCTGCCGTTCACATGCAGCAAACATAATAGACACGGGCCACCAAAAATGAGAAGAAAATTAGGACTTGAATCCAGCAAATCTACTAAATATTAAGGTTTGCCATGAATAAAAATTCCTTTCATACACCTGAACCCTAAATCTAACAGCTGGACTAGATCATGTAAAGGAGCATCCCAGCCAACCTTCCAGAAGCAAAACACTCAGGTCACAGGCCAGAGCAGTGCCTTCTGCAGCATCTTCTCTGGATGCAGAGGAAAGAGGTCCTGAGCTACCCCACAGAGGGAAAATTCAGAACCGAGACCCAAGGGTCAGACTCACTAACACAGCAGCACGAGGGGCTTCCTGTCTCAAATATCCTTTCATATGCATATTCTGGCCCATGTCCCGGGGTGCCACACAAGGACAGTGTTGAAGGACAGTCCTCAAAACTAAGAAGTACTGGGTGGCTTCAGACCATCAGAGCCCATGCCAGCTTTCAGTGGATTCGGCTTCTTGTCTAAGTGCCTCATTCACTTTCCTCTCTACCTCCACTGTTTCAACACAGCTAATGGCAGGACAGGCTGAGGAAGGAAAGCCATCTCCGAGGATGGAGGGCAGGCGCCACATACGGGTCTTTGGAGATGAAGACTGAAGAGCACAGACGAGGGCTTAGTTGGACCTGAGTCAAATTTCAACTCCAGGGCTCAGGGAGGGAACTGGTCAGCCCCCTAGTCCTCGAGAGTGGGCCATTAAATACGGTGCCTCACAGGACTTGGTGCTGAACAGATAAGCTAAGGCCTCTTCTCCCACGTCTGTGCCCCTGCAGCTGCTCAATAGCTAAGTGGATATTGGTTCTATTTTCACCTAAATTGTCCTTACAATTCCATTATTAGAAAAGGTCTCTCTTAAGAGCCATTGGTTTTAAAGAATAATTTAAAGGTATTTCTAGGCTATGTCTAGTTTATGATTTTACAATAAAAGAACAAGAAAACCACATTTATAAAAGAGTTATGCTAACATGAGTTAAGCTGACTTGAAGCAACTGGTTTGATAAGTTTGATGCATCCTAAAATAGTGGGTGGGAATCAAGATGAGCTAAGTTGGGATGAGGGGAGAGAGAAAAGGAATAAAGACTAGAAAATATGGTTGTCCCACAAATCAGCCCCAAGGATCCAGGAAAGTGGGGCCACCACCCACTCTTCCTCTGGCTTCCCAGCCTCTGTGAGCAACTCTTGCCCTGACCAGCTCCCACGTGGAACCCTAAGGGTATCTCACACCCTGTGCCCCTCTCCCCCACCCAGGTTCTCCTGAAAATGCCACTTGACACAAAAGAAAACATGATTTTCATCCAGATTAATGCAAGATATTTCTTCTGTTTCTGAACATTGTATTAGGAATGAGGAGTCCTTAAAATTAAATTTAACCAAACATGCTCACTTTCTCCACTCTCAGTGTTTTCATCTTTTCTGTCTGATTCTACTCTCATGTCCTAAACAAGGAGAGAAATATTAGTTTCCTATAAAAAAATTAAGAAAAAAAAAAACCTGCAGACAGAAGCACGCCCTTCTCCTCTGGTTCTTAGCATTCTGGAACGCACCTGTGTTAAAATATGAAGAAATAAAACAAATATAAATTATGCATTTTCCAACTTAATTTAAAATGCATTATGCTCTGCTTTGTTCTCTGGAATTAGTCTTATTAAGGGGACAGATCTGTATGGATTAATTTTGAGTCAGTTTATTCACTTCTTTGTAATTCAGTGGCAAGGATTTTTGTCCCCAGGCATCAAATTAATTTTTTTTTTTTACTGTAAGTAACACATACAAAATATAGACCTCTTTGTGTTATTTCTTTGTTTACCTAGCAAGCAACACATTCCCATATTATGTTTCTACCAAATCTTAAATCTCTTCCTTTAAAGAACAAAACTTTCCAAATGATTTTTAAAGCAATGTAAGCGTTGTCACAATATTGGAGTGGAACACAATAATACCATTATCCTCTCGCTGCTATTCATTTATACAGGGACCCACATGGCCGCCCTCCAATTCCAACTCTGAGGCCACAGCCCCAAACCCCTGCCTTCCCAATAATTTTGGCAACATGTGAACTGATATTTTACGACGATGTAAAATATGTACCAAATCATCATTTGAAAGTATTGTTTGAGTACAGTAATTCTTTGTTCCGCTTAGACGTTTTAAATCTTTATTTTTTCCCCCTAAACCGAGCAAGAAAATAGTCTGCATTCTTAATTAGTCTTCTTTAAACAAAATATCCTTTCATATGCACTAATAAAGACTAAGGATCTTTCCTCTCTTGTTTAAATAACTGCTTGCTGTAGTATAAAATTGTAAGAGACGCGATGCAGATCAAGTTGCCGGCTTGAAGTGGGGAAGAGGAACAAGCCGTGCCATAATAAGCAGATTTTAATGATTTACTATAAATCAGCATTTTTGCCCTGTCAGTGAGATTGAAGAGGCAGACAGCTCCTCACATGTCTGCCGAGCAAATGTCTTCCTGATGAATCATGTGCGCTGAATCACTGATCACAACATTCAAACGGCACATCCAAATAATGAGGGAAACATACACAGCCTCCGATGCAGCTCGGGGGCAGCAGGAAGAGATGTTTTTTCGTTGTGTGGTAGTTAAACCCTCGCATTGGAGCCGCATAGGGTTCCGAGGCGGGTAATGCGAGTGTATATTACTGGGTTAACCGCGGACGCCCTAACGCAGACTCATCTGCATAAATGCACGGCCCCACCCCCAGACTCTGGATGAGAATCTAATCTGGTCTGTAGGAAAAGAAGGGGGGGCAGAGGGGACAGGCTGTAATAACGAACCTAATGTAAAGAATCTGGCCGCAGAAGCCCTCGAAATAGGAGCTAATTTCTTTCCGTCAAAGGCTTGCTGAGTCTGGGGGCTCACCCTCTGTCAGAACCCCCTCTTGCCCCAAGCTTCACCTTGCTTCTTCTGGTAGTGACTTAAAAGATAGGTTTCAGGGGGTGGGACTCCCACCCCCAGAAGGGAATTCCTCTCCCAATTGGAAGGTCCGATATGGAAGATGGACCCCCAGACTGGGTGCAGCACCAGGCACCGAGGCACAGAATCCTCTGACACAGACACAGCCTGTGCCAGGACTGGGATGGGTGGATGCTCAGGAAGCCTTTGTGGCTGGCATGTGGCTCTCTCCAGGAAGCCCTCCCTGATTGCTGCCTTCAGACCTACCTCTGCTTCCCCCACCCCCAGCCTGCCATCAGCACCCCACTAGGGAGCTGCTTGTCCCTTGTCCTTGTAATGGGCACCCATCCTAGTGAACTGTGGCTTCCTCAGTGGCAAAATCACTGCGTTAGCATTTTCGAAGCTCTCACCATCTCTCACACACATTCGAGGCTACAGTATAACCCCACCATCAAGAGTAGTGACTGAATGAAGGAATGATCATCACAGCCAATGATTGACCAGAAAGATTCAGTTAGCTCTGAGACCCCACAGTCTCACAGATGATGTGACTGAGTCCTGGGGCTGAGGATGGTCAGTTTCCTTCAGTTAAATTCTCCACCCCCTCCTTCTCTGGCATCACCTCCAGCTTTGAGCAAGAATCACCCCACATTTACACACAACCCTGAGCTAAGGGAGCTGACCTCTGGGGAGTAGAAGACAATGCCCAGGTAGCAGGGAGGAGAGGCCTTTGGAGGCCAGTTGTCTGTGCTGGGACTAGAAGGTGTTCACATTTGTGGGTTGCCTTGTAACTGAGGAGTACCCAAGGACCCCAAATTGTTAAGGGTGCACATTCTCAAAGGGTTCAGTCATTTGTGTACATAAAATCAAAGTGCAAAAAATCTTTAATTTGTGGAGAGAGAGAGAGAAAAGAAAGAATTTCAAACAACAGCTTCTCAATAATCAGACTGAAAATTTCCCATTCCTTTGGGTGCAAATGTCCAGCCAAGAAGCCTCGGCCCAAAGCAGAGTTGCTGAGGCCAGAAAGCTTGCCACAAATCTAAGACATCTTCAGGCTGGGGAACCACAGGAAAGGGGTTGGGCAGATTCTAGAGAACTGGAAGAGGAGACCTGAAACTCAAAATGTACCATATAATCCTCTACAAGGTCAAGATAACAGCTGCTGTTGTCTCTGCCAAAATGCCAAAGCCCAGAGGCAGCCTCTCCAAGTGTCCTTTCTTCATGTCTTTGCCTCCTCCTGCAGTCCACCTCCATTTATATATCCACCTTGCTCCTTCCCTGATGCCCCCCATCAAACAATGCATGCTGGGAATTGTAGTCCAAGGCAATTGCATGCAAGTGGGAGGGAGGCGGAATGGCTCTCATTCACTGCCCAGTGATGCTCCTCCCCCATCACGGAGCTGCATTCTACAACAGAAGATTAAAGTTCAAATAGATTTTAATGAAACATAAATATCTATTTATTTAATTTTATTTAAAATGTCAACTTCAAATAATTTTGAAATTTTATTTAAAATATAAATCCAACAATAAGTCAAGGTTATACTCTGCCCTCACCTGTAGGATGATTAACAACAGTATTAATGCCTACGTGGTCAGCTTTGGACTATCCTCCCTTTACCTCCCAGAACTTCATTAGTCTGGACACAGTCTTCATGAATATCTCCAGAAGGCCTCTGGAAAATCCAGAGGTATCAGAACACTTGCTCTCACAGTTCCTGGATGCTTTCAGTTCCCCTTAACTGCTCTCCTCATGCACCCAGCTTTCTAGACAGGCCAAGGCACCTTAGGGCCTCTAAACACCCACAGTTGTACCCAAAGCCTTGCTGCTCCCAGCATGCCAAGAAGCACAAGGCCCTGATGGATTTGTGGCCGTGGCCTCAAACTGACCTGTACTCACCCGCTTATCCTGCTTCTGTTGGAAAAGGCTCCTGTGAAGCCTCCACTCCTACTGGGGAGGCCAGGAGTGGCTGGTTTTGAAGACCAGGCCTTTCCTTACTCTACTACTGCACAATCTGCACGCCCCCTCATGCTCCCCAGAATGCAGCTCCACACCACATGCTCTGGCCTTTCTCTCCTGTTTACATCTAGTTGTATTAGGGTAGGGGGGGTTCTCCTCCCCCTGAAGCCTTGTCTGATCTGCCAGAAGGGAAATAATCTCTTCTTGCTTGGAGCTTCCTGGTGTTTTTTGTTCATTCGTTCATTCATCAAGTCGTTCAGAAGAAGGCATGCTGTGCTGTCTGTATAGTGGGAGTTACAATGGTGACCAAAGACCTGGATTCTATTCTTAGGGACTGTTCCATCCTCTGGGCTGAGCCCCAATACCAGGACTTCTCAACCAGGGTCATCAGCAAAGGAGGGAGATGACAGGATGTCCTGACTGGGCAGGGTAGTGCTGGCATTCATTCCTGTGTGCCAGGCAATGTGCTGGTGACAGCAGAAGTAGCTAGACAGGGTCCCCTCCAGGGTGGCCCCAAGGGCCTGTGACCTGTGTGGTCACACATGGGTGCCCCAGCTGGAAGGGACCCTTACCAGTTTAATGGCTCTGATGTCACTATCTCAAAATTCTTAATAACATCTGAACAAAGAGCTCTGCATGTCCATTTCATGAAATCCCATGGTCCCTTCTTTCAAGGACTCGTATAGAAAGGGGAATAGAAAGGTAAACAAGTTAGAAGGACATCGAGAAGGAGAGTGGGAGGAGGGGAAACTCTGGCAGAGGAATCAGAGAAGGCTGAGGTGAGGGGCACTTCTTAGAGGGGCCCTAAATGGTAGCAGCACCCACCCCCACCACCTACAGGATGAGATTCACCGTGAGCCCCAAGACTCGAAGCCAGTTAACCCCCGGGGTGTTATGACAATGCGGGGGCTGTAGGCACTTCACTCTGCAACTAGGGGGCGATCAGGAGGTGAGGAAGGGGGCTGCTCTCACCTCCCCCCAAGCCATCACACCCATGAACAAACCTCTCCACACATACACACTCCCTATCTCCCCTACTCCTGCTCAGCTGGCAGCCTCAGCCATTAGGCTCCCTTCTTGTTTCCTGTTTACCTGACCAGGTGGATATTATTTGCCTGAGGGCGCTTCCTGGGAAATGCAGGGGGCCCCACAGATTTCTTTCCAGACTGCTCTACACAAGGCAAGCCAGCTCCTTGAGACTTTCCTCTGCAGTTGCTGTGGTGTCCTCCTTGGCCGAGGTCTGGGACAAAGTCCCCATGCACCATCTGCTTAGCCCTGGGCCCGGGGTTCTAACCCAGAACACTTTGGTGGGTTTAATGAGCTTCCGCGACCGCCTCCCGCCACCCTGTGCCTGGAGGCTGACCCCTAGCCCGCGGAGCTGGTCTGCCCGCAGGGTCTCTGAAGAGGATAGGAACTCAGAGCCTGTCACCAGGGGCCTTCCCTACCTCCAGATCACAGCTTCCTCATGGAGAGGACAGAGCCACCAGAGGTGACAGATGTGCCCGGTGCCACAATGCCTGCCATGTGGGAGACTTCTCGCCAACCCCCCTCCCTGTTGCTGGCAGACACCAGTTCTCTGTGGTGGCACAAGAACAAAATTCAACTCTGGTCACCCTTGGAGCAGCCCAGCTCCTGGGGTGCGGTGCCTCAGTGCCCGGCCCAGCCCGGGAAGGTGCTGGCACAGGGTGCTGCGTGGGGCTGGCAGTGGAAGGCCGAGACCTGTGACACCACAGGACAGCCCGGGGCCACGCAGTTGAAAGCGAATTTCAGCCACAATGTGATTATCCATCCAGGGAAAGAGGGGTCCTTTCTCATGGGACGGCCAACCATGTGAGGAGAGGGAAAATAAACTCATTCTGGGTCAATTTAAAGGTTAAATGGAGGTCAGCGGGTTGGGGAGTGGGAACTGAGACCCAGCCCAGAGGGGGGCCGTCTCCTGGCTTCTGGCTCAGGACTTTAACCTTTGGCTCTAACATTCATCCAGGAAAAAAAAGAAAAAAAAAAAAAAACTGCGAAGCAGATAATTGGATATTAGTAGACATACCATTTTGGTAATCTGAGAGAATAAAAAAAAAGAGTGATTGCAAATCCAGTGGCAGTTACTTTAGAAAGATAGTAACGTGTAATTCCCAGTTTCTCAGACTGTAACTTCTGCACTTACCACTAATTTCTCCACTGCTCCAAATGCAGTGTATACATTTAGTTTAGAATTTATCATCACCGTTTGTGTATATTACACCAGCAGCATCATCCATCCTCATGAAGCTAATGCTCGGCATTAGGAAAATGGGCTCGGTGTGGACGCAGCCAGCCCCGGCCGGCGGGTCCGGCAGCCACTGCGGGGCTAGCCCCCCACGTCCCTCCCCGGGGTGCGTGTGGCTTTCTGTTTTGCGCAGTAGCTCCAAACGGCACAGTCTGATTTCTGCAAGTAGCTGGTGTCCATTGTCTGTGGATGTAAAAATCAATGACCTACATAAGATTTTGATTTCGCACTGGGAGTTGAGGGGGTGGGGGGAGAGAGACAGAAAGAGAGAGAGGGAGAGAGGAAATAATGAAACAGTCATGTTAAAAAAATATTAGCATGTTGGACTCAAAAATATATTTTCAAGAGGATATCTATTATTTTCCTTTGAACAGGAACATATTTAATTTCATGGTCATTTGATTAAAACAGTTAATTGTATTAATGTGTTATCGAGTCGAGCGCTGGTCATTCCAAGGTGGCCGCTCACTGGGGCGCAGAGAACAAAACCCCATCACTCCCGGCTGCTTGGGAGCTGGTGGAACCAGCACTTCTATCGAAACCTCTCAGTGTATATTCAATCCTTATTTTTATTTTCTTAAAAGAGAAAAAAAAGCCTCAAACTGCTGATTTCTGCAGAAAAATCTGCAAATGAACTGTTCTATTAGCACAAACATACCAAAGTCTTTAGAACCCCTCTCTTCAAAAGCATAATTAGGTATTTATTTCAGACATACTAACATCTTTGCAGTAGCTAATAAGATGCAGCCCATTTGAATATTAATATAATAAATGATTAAATTAAACAGCAAGATTCAGACTCAGAAATAGCCTTTATAGGTCCCAGGGGGTCACTAAAACTGTTTCTATTTCTTCCTACAGTTAACATAGTGCAAGGGACATGAATGCATAGAGCAATATTTGTCTTATGAAACTCAGAGTTTTATATGGTGCTATTCAGTTTTATTACTCCACAGTTTGAATCTGGGGCCCACAGTGAAGTCACCATGCTGAGGCCTGACAGCCCCTCTTCCTGTCTCACGGCTAAGCTGACATTCCAGAGACACTCCATTGCTTGGCAAAGGGTCCTCTTTGATCGTCTCCATACCGATAGGTGCCACACGGGCAAGCACAAGGTAAACTCATAATGCCATTTAAAAAGAGAAAACAATAACCAAGCCCAGTTCCACATAGCAAACCGTTAGGGTTCATTCTGGGTCTGTATGGTGCGTTTCACAACCCCATGCAGAGTGTGTGCCTGGCTGCAAGGCCACGCCCATATGTGGGGTGCGGGCTGGAGCCAGCTGTGCCAGGAGGCACCCGGCACTTCATCTCTCAACTACGAGGGTCCCCCACCCCCAACTCCACCAGCACAGAAAAGAATGGGCAAAGTCGGCAATTATAATTGGCCATTATTCCAATAAAGGTGTTTCCCTTTTTAAATTAGTCCATGAAAACTGCACACTCTCCAAATCCCATGAACCTGAGAAGTGTTAATAAACATCTGGCCATGTTTTTTGCTTAATTAGCATTCCTTCGTTTGGACGGAAGTCTGTTTATGTAAAACAAAACACACACACACACTCAGTTCTGTAAGCCACAGTCCCTCAGAAATCCAGAAGCAGTCTCCCCTAATAGTTGGGGAGAGATTTGGGTCTTTGCGATACTCCTATTTGTCAGCCGAGGAACAGAAGAGAAAAGATACTTGGATCTGCATGCTTAATTTTATTGTGCAAATCTCAGATCCAATATCTAATAGCTTGATATAGTCATGCTGTTTGAAAATATTCACATTTCTGAAATAGAAAATACATTGAAGCTTGGAGGTCAGCTTGAATAAAATAGAAAACAACACAAACCAACCTCAAGCATGTCCACAGGCCACATTATTATTATCCACAGCCCAAAATCTCCCAGGCCTATCTCTCCAAGGAGCAGCATTGGCAGGGAGGTAATGGATAAACCGTAACCCAGCTTGCAAGACTCCAGTGCCTAAATTAGATAAAAGAAAAGTAGGAAGAAAACTCAAAGATAAGTGGTACAAAGTAAATCAAAACAAATCATCTTACCAAACTTTATTCACATCTGATACCGTTTTTAGAAATTAAGGTCAGTTTTATGGAACTAATAGGGAGTCATACCTATATATCTTGGACACCATGACAATGCCGGAGTGGAAGATTTATACTCCATGGTTGCAGATGCAGAAGAAAGATATGGGAGATCAAATGGAAGTGCATGATAACAAATGAAAAATGGTCCCCACAGCCCATAAATTAATTGAGAAAAGAAGGTTGTCATTATTTGAACATGCTTTAAAATAAGGTATGGGGTCCAGATGGCTGAGGATAGATAGGCTCGCAAAGTTTGAGTAATTGATGACTTAAAAATAAAACAAGAGCTCAAAGAAATGAATCACATTGGCCAAGTTAGAGGAGGAATATTATAAGAGAAAGGATCAGATTTAAAAAGCACACCCCCCCCTCCCCAAATCTTTGCCATCCCAAACCCAAAGGGAGCCATGAAAGCAAAATGTGTACTGGTGGGGATTCAAAAAGGGGGTGACCGGAGGAAGATGAAGCAGAGCTTTAATAAAGCTGTGTTCAGATACTATTTTATCACCCCAGCCAGCTTTGGGGGGGGGGGCTTTCGTGCTGCCAAAACACCCCTTTTACTTTAAAAACAATTTTTTTCAATGACCTCAAAATAGGGCAGTCCCGAGGTGGGCCGCCAACCTTGCAAATAATAGCTTTCTGCTGCTGCATCTTGAGTTAATCTCCCACTGGAAAATTCGAAACAATATGCTTTGGGGGAACACGTGAGGGGTGGCTGGCAGCTTGGGAATCTTCTTGGTGGGGAGGGGATGTCAAAAGATTCAGCACACTGATGATTTCCCACAGTTACAGAAGACCAGAACTTTCTCTAAGGAGGTGATATCCCTGCACAGGTAACCCCATCTTTCTCTTTCCTCCTGCCGATGGGCAGGTGAGGCTCACCCGTTTGGAAAGAGTTTCCTTCTCTTGAAGCAGTTTCTGGGGCAACTAGAAGTCATGTGAGTTGTAAACTAACATCAGGTCTCCCCACCTCCCTCTCTCCATCTCTCTTTCTTCTTTCCCCTTGTTCAGGTTTCTTTATTTTCCTCCTTTTCAACCAGAATTTCTTCCTTCCTCCTTTTTTAAAATCACTACTTGTACTACCATCTGTAATTTCACCCACATCCTTGAAATACAGGAAATGGAAGCAGTGGAGCGGCGTATTCCATATTTATGACTTCTCAGTACATTAGAGCATTTACTGACTTTGGAGAGCCCCCATCTGAGCGGAGCTTCTGGAAACGCTCTGTGTACAGCCAAAAGAGGTGGCTTGGGGCAGAGAGGAGCCCCTGAGCATGGTAATCATGCCTCTCAAAGACTCCCCAGGAAGACTCTACTTGCTCCTTGTTTTTTCAATTTTTTCCCTCTGCTTCTTTTTTTAACACACACATATATATTTTGCCCTCAAAGCCACATATTTGCTGTTCACGCTAAGAGAGTATTATGAATATTCTGAATGAAAACAGCACACTGGGTAGAATGTAAGGCACAAAGGACGGTGCCCAAGGAGGCAGTCCCTCATCCCCATGAGAAGCGAGTCTGCTTTCTCACCACTGCTCCCCTCCGCAGCACCCCCAGCCCCCACATTAAACTCCTTGGCAACTGATTATCGATGGCAAAAATATGGATACAGCCGCGGAATTCTGTGCTGCAACTGCACGAAGCCAGATTACCTCTCCACCGAGAAATAGATTGGCCACACAAGGGTGTGTGTGTGTGTGTGTAAATGTGTGTGCAAACGTGTGTGCAAATATGTGTGCCTGTGAGTGTGTGCATATGAGTGCGTGCATGTGAGCATATGTGTACGCGCGTGTGTGTGTGTGTGTGTGGTGGTTGGAGCAAAAGCTGAGCTATTGTGACAAAATAAAGGCAAAGTTAAGAAGCCTCTCAGCACATCTCACTCTTGTGATATTAAAGGTCCATTAATCTGCAAAGAGAGACACACGGGGATCATCCAAAGTACGGTCCTAAGTGCTGAAGGCAAGCCAAAGGATTGAAAATATTCTGAAGACAGAAATATATAGGCAGCAAACACTTCAAGAGAAGGAGACTTGCCAGCAGGATTGATTTGAATACTCTGCCTGGAGATTTATTTTGCGTTATCGTCATAAAAGGCAAGCGCCCCCCAGCACGCCCCCCAGTGCCCCCCCATACCCCACCTTCAGACAGTGAGGGAGATGGGGTGGAAACCTCTCTGTCCGTGTGGCGATAGCTCTGTCTTAGTGGAGGCTAAAAATGGATGAGAAGTATCGGAGAAATGAACTTCCGTGGTTTTCAAAAAACGGTTCAGAATAGATGAGCCAACTCCTTTACATGTTCAAAAGAAAGAGGGAACAATTTTGTGAAATGCTAAGGCAGTGCAAAGTGAATGTTAAATAGTTTTTATCCACCAAAAAAAAAAAAATAGACTTATTCAAATGCATGTCTTGCTTGTCTTTAACTAAAGTGAAATTTCTTAAATCCAGCTGTAGTCTTATGGGCGGCGGGGGTGCGAGGGGGGCAGCGGAAGCGCACGGCATCTTCCCTGAACTGAACAGCATGTCATTTTAAAAGCAGAGGCACCCGCTATTGATTTTTTTTAAATACAAATTTGGCAGATTTCACATGATCCATTACATTTCTCAGGACGGTTAAGATGCAGCTTGCATGATTTATTCAGAATAAGGTCCATTTTTAGCTATATTTAAGTCTCCTATTTGTTATTTAACATGTGTTTAATGTTTTCTGTCCCTGCTGTGCACAGCTGCAAGCTGCTATTTTTTGGCAATTTTTGTGACTGGGAAGTGATTTGTGTCTTTGCATCTCACCTTTCTATTCTATGGCCTGCTGTTTTGGTTTTTTCCTAAACTTTGAGAAATAAGTTATTCTATGTCATGACCTCTGCTTCACTTTGCTGGGCAAACATGAAGGCTTAAAGGACACAGCCGACCATGACCAGCCTCTTAGAGCGTTTTTAAAAGAATTCGCTGGCAGCTGGGAGAACTAAAATCTCAGGAAGTTTCTACTGAAACGCTGAGTCCTCCCGTCCTAGCCCCTATGGGAATCGGTTGAAGATGGCGATTTGGACAAATGTCTGTCCCCAGCAAGAATGTCTTCAGGGATTTTAGAGGACACGACAGGGCTCCGGAGGAGAGAGCCAGGTAGGAAGCAAGGGCTGAGCTATCACTTACAGAGCGCAGAGCACACAGCCTCCCTCCTGCCCAGATGTTTTAGAAAATGGCTCCCCATTTCTGGAGGCACTGGCCCTGGCGAAGTGCACAATGGCCTTTCTGGAAAACCCTTCTCATAAGAAAAAGGCTAGTCTCACAGGGGTGAGTCCTTCCAGCCCAAGTGGGAAAAGCGGCTCGTCTTCCTGCACACCTGCCCAGACTTTCCAGGAGCCGGTGGCGGGGGCGCGTGCTGCAAAGATCATCAGACTGTGCAACAGCAGCTTTGCGGCCGGGGTTGGATGTATCACGTATAAGCAAAAAGTCTGTAAGTGCTTATCTGATTCAGGCAAACACAGCGATGGCATCGAATGGCTTGGTGATTTATTTTTCCAAAGCCTAAAGGATCCTGCTTAATATTGCTTGATATATGCTAACCTTCCCTTTATAGGGTCTGCAATTGAGAGCCATGTTGCACTGGTTTAATCCTGGCCTCCTACTTATCTAAAACACACTCTCCGACTGTGCTGTGAAAATTGAATCTTTTCCTCACCATCTTACTGACATGAAAAATATATAATACAGTAAATGATTAATGCAGTTATAAACTATACCTGAGATAAGATTTAAGTATTCATATTTCTATCATGTTAATACAACACGATAAACCCATGCAGCAAACTTGACCGGGACATTTGTTATTCTGTCCAGTGTTCAATTATTCTTTGTCCAAATACAATTTAGGGGCTTGCTGTAATGCAGTCACTCTGTGCAACACATTATGTGCTTCTGGGAGATAATAAGCCGCCTCGATGGTCAGCCTGGGAGACCCCGCTCCGAACGGGCCCCACCAAATCCGGGGAGTGTGCAGGCAGAGGGGGCGCTGGGCCCGAGGACAGCCCTCGGGGAAAGATGATTTGCACCAGAATGCAAACTCATCTCAGCCACTCTTTCTCCCTTTCATAAAAAGTCTTCCCTTAAAGAAAAACTTATTTGCCATAATCAAAAGGAAGCTGAACAATAAGGGTAACTGCTTAAAAGCTGCCTTCCCCCGACACCGAATGCCGTTTATTATCTGTGACTACAGAGAAGCCATTTCTTTGTTGGATCCAAATGGCCCCCATTCCTCCGTTGTGCAAATTGCTCACACGCGCCAATGTGCCTTTTACCACCCACCTCATTATTTTTATACTTCCGATGATGTCGATTTTGATTTTCAAATGCCAGCCATTTATAGCTCATTCTGAAACACACACACAAAATTAAGTGATTCAAGATCTCTGCTATTAGCTGGGCTCCACGCATCTAAGTTGAGGAAAGGCAGGATAGTACCAGCCTCACTCTTCTGGGTTTGGCGTCCCAGATCTGTTGCTTACTAGCCAGGAGAACTTGAGCAGGTGTGTCTACAGAGATAGACTGCAGAGATAGACAGTCTACAGAGATAGACTGATTTTCACATGCCCAGGTCTGGGATGCAAGCCCCACCAGAACAGGCGAACATGAAGTCCTCAACAAATGTCCATAGTCCCTGTATCGTCATCAGTCCCTGTCTCCTTGGGACCTTGAATAAGCAGGGACTGGACGGCAGGTGCATGGCCAGTCCCTCCCTGCCAAGTGGGATGTGAGTGCTCAGCATTCTGCTCACAGGCAATATAACAGAGAAGCTGCTGCCCTTGGCATTCAGACCTCAGTGTCTCAAAGGCAGGCCCATGAGGCAATGTCCCACAGGAGGCTCAATGAGCACCCAGCATAGGTGGGCTTCAGTCTGGAGTATGGGATACTAGCAATGTGGTGGATGTGATGCAGTGGATGCACTTCCTGGGGGGGTCATGCACACAGGTCCTCAGAGCCACTTTTGATTATGACGTGGGCATACAAAGCCATATCCTCGGATGCTGGTAGAGATCTCACCTGAGTGAAATGTTCAGTGCTCTCCAGGAAGATAGCGTGAATATCGTCACGCCTAAGGGTGAACGCTTGAGTGTCTCTGAGTCTCTGCCAAGAATCCAGCCACCTGGCGTGGAAGGTGGGAAATTCATCCCTTATATTTGCCATATATTAGACAACTATAATAAAGAAGGGAGCCTCTGTGTTCAGGGCAAGGATAAGACGGACCATTGAGCTGGCTTCCTGTGGCCAGAGAAAATAAGATGGCGGCCAGAGTTTTCCGGTCTCAGGAGGAGATGAGACCTGGGAAGGGAAGTCTGGAGGGCTATTTGTCAAATTGAACCAACACCTTAAGACTACAATTACCTTATGGTGAGAGTCTGAGGGGTGATCTTCATATCTATAGAAACTGATATATTAATGCTTGTCTGGCAGAGCTCAATAAAATCAGACGTCTTCACAAATGAGCTGCCGGAGCAGTTTATGCACACAACCAGGTGTCACATGGATGCTCCATAAATACCAGCTACCATCAGAATAAAACGTCTTTCTTGCAAATACATGATCAGAACTTTCGAAGTAATGTCCTTGGAGTGATCTTTGGATGCTCAGCATCAAGGAAGGCATGAACGGGGCAGTAATTGAACCCTGGACTCTCCACTCCCCAGCCCAGGACCTTTGTTCTTCACTCGGACCTGTGTTTTCTTTCCATGAGGTTGTTTGGCTTTTCTCAAGGGGGAGCTGGTCTTTGTATGGCTGCCAGCTCAGACAGGAAGGTCCTCCATACCCTGAGGACTCCCTTACCTGCTTCCTGGTTTAGAAAACTAAACTAAATATATATTTATATATATATATATTTGTATACTTATATACTTATATATAAATATATATTTTATAATATATATTATATATGTATATATATTTATTGAATATATATATATATAAATAAATGTGTGTGTGTGTGTTTAGGATGAGAAACTTAAAAATATTAGTTTGGAGAAGGGTTTATTGACCAAAACTGAGAGTGAGTTTCTCCCAAGAATGTTTTTCATGGGGAAGAGAGGAAGGCTATAAATCCCAGGAAGGATGCCATATGCCAGGTACCAGTAAATATTTGCTTGATGAATGAATAAAATGAAGGTAACACGAGGATCCAAGTGTCTGGCAAGGAGGGAGCCACAGATCCTGAAAAGCTCCTTCTCAAAGACACTTTGGTCTCGACCTCCAGCAACCAGCAGAGTGCCAAGCACAGCGGAGGCACTCAGCGGGGAACTGAACTGATGGAAAGGAGAATTGTGCATGGACCAAACGTGTTGCTGACTTCAAAAATTGACACAGGTCTTGTAGTTGAAACATGCTTCCCTATGATAGGTTCTGATCTCATGCGGTGAACATGACGTTGTCGACACCTTCTTCCGGCTCTGATTTTCCTGGCATTGTGAGTCTTTCAGTCCCTGCCCTCTTTGTATTCAAAGGTCCCTGTGACTTTCATTACATCCCACTCAGTGCCTTCTGAACCTAAATCCATAGTCCCTGTGGCAACATGGCCATGGCTGGGCCAATGTCCAATGGCCATCTGGACCGATCCTTATCTCTTCCTCCTTCATTTTACATCACACCATCAATCCTGTCTTCAGGGGGCTACAACCATCAGAGCATTTTAGCAAATAACACATACAAAAGAGCATTGTGATCCAAACACCTTAGCTTGCCCAGGACTGTCACGGTTTAGCCCAGGAAGTTCCATTTCCTAGTAAACTCCAGAGGCCTGGTCAGGCTAGGGAGGACCTAGCCCAGCAATTCCAGTCCTAGCCATTTGCTAGATGAAAATAATCTTCATTGTGTTTCGAGATTTAACTACCAGGTTTTGACCAGAGCATTATTTTAACAGTAAAACATTGCAAATGAGCTAAACATCCAACATTAAGGAAGCAGCTAAGAACTATCATCTTTTTTCACACAGTACAAGACAAAGAATGTGCTAGAGGAACACAGGGAAGATGGAAAGGGAGGTCACGCAGATGCATGCAGTAACACGTAGCTCTTAAGGCTCTGGAGCCAAAGGAACTGGTTAAATTCTGGCTTCACTACTTACTAGATATATAATATGGGGCAAATGACAGCTCTACCATGCCTCAGTTTCCCCATCTGTAAGTGAGGATAAAAGCAACACCTGTCTTGTGGGCTAGTGGTAATGAGTTAGTGCGGGCAAAGCTCATGGTACAAAGACGGGTACAGGGAAGACACGTAATAAGATAGTCACTGCTGGTGGAAGTGAGGTGACATTGAAGGAGGAGGAAAGGTTTCCAGAGCTGGCATGTGTGCCAGGATCCAGGCTAAGTCCTCATGCCTTTGCTCATTTCCTCTCCATGGTCTCCATAAACCAGTATAGACGTTTGCCATAAGCTTGGAGTCAGAGAGCTCTTTGAAATTCTGCAGTCAGTACTGAGAACACCTGGCTGGCCACTGAGCTCTGGATGGGGTGCACCTGTTTGTGGGGATCTCACTTCCATGGAGGGTTACTGGAGAAGTATTAAGGAGAAAATGTTCACTGAAATTCACACCTATGCTTGTCCATCAAAATACCCTGACACCTGATTCGAGATGAACCCTATATGTTAACATGGGCAAAGAAAGTGGCCATCGTCACCGGCCTGGCAGTGCCAATAAAGGTGGTAGAAAGTGCCAGGTCCCTGGGGACATACAGAAAAGTATCACAGTCAGAGGCATCCAAGTGGATAATTCTTGGAGAAATTTCTGCCTAAAGTTTCCAACCAACTTTCAAGAGAAGACCGTCATCTTCAGAAAATGCATGACAGAATTAGAGGGGAAATAACTGACCCAAAAGTTTAATCAAATGGGAAATGCAGACCAAACACTAATATTTTTTGATGTTCTTCAAAGGTAGGCTGTCACTTGTAAAAGTCTCTGAAGCTATCAGAATCAAGATTACCAATGTGGAATTAGAAAACATGTCATTTCCCATGAAACTGGGTGTAACCAAGTGTGGCCGAGAACAACAGAACATGGGGAAAGCATAGGTTCAGTTTTAATCAACTAAATTGTGATTTAGAAGACTAACATTGTGGAATTGAATGTATAAATGAAAATTTTATTGTGAGCAGAAGCATTTTATTTTAATATAGCATCATCCCCTCTCCAAATAAAGAAACGGTGGTGTTTCTTATGCCTGATAATGTCATTGAATTTAGGAAAGAAAGTGGGGGCATATGTGTATAAAATACGATACCACATTATAATATACACTTGCTAATTTTATATATTGTAGTTTCTCTTACTCTAGATAGCAAAGGGTTTATAACATGAAAATCCTGATAGTTATATTTGGGTACAGGGATTACAGATGTTTTCAAAATTTTCCTTGTCTCTTTCATCTGAATTTTCTCCATTATTCTCAGTGACAATGCCCTATTTTCATAATAAGAAAACTCACAGAGAAGAATGCAAAAATATCTGCAGCCAAACCTATGTGGCCCAAAGCCGTCTGCTTTCTAGTTTCTATGCTAACCCAACTTGCACATGCACAAACACCCTTCCCGCTACAAGCACGCAGTAATGTTTCATCAGAATTGCATCTGGAGTCACGTCCCCGGCCACAGGGCTGTCAGGGCTGAAGATGGCTGCTTCTCGAGTCTGGGGGCCGGGCTACCTATTGAGCCGTAGGTAGTGCCTGCGTTTTGTTACCCAGGGTGACAGCTGCCAATGTGTGAGTGAATGTGAAATGTCAAGTTCTCTGGCACCCTTCCTGGAAGGATCTGTAATTTACTGGCTCCGTCATGTCACTCTCTGAAGTATTGCCTGGGAGACAGGCTATGACCCACCCGGGATCTTGGCGGAGTTTCCCTTGGGTCCTCTGGAGGCCACATTCCCTTCCGGACACTTGGGTGAGAACCTTCCCGCCCATTTGCTCTTGCTTCGGATTTCTCCGTGCAAAGTGAAAGGGGTCGCTGGCACCTTTCTGGTTTGTTTTTTCTCCCTGCCTGTATTGCTGGGTGAAATTCCATAAAGGCACAATGTGTGGAGCAGGGGTGCTGTTCACCCCATCCTATTTTAAACCATGCTAAGGTGGCAGGAGCCTTCAAGGATCAGGAAAGACGGGCCCACTGGGGAGGGGCATGAGTGAACTGAGCTGACTCCAAAAAGGCGTTGGTATTCGCTGGAGGACTCACAGAGAGGGTGGCTGCCAGCTCCTTTTTTGTTTTTTAGTTTTTAATACCAATTTAGTCAACTGAGCTAACCTAAGGCAGTGTGTGGGTTACATTTTTTTTAATTGCTGCAAATGAAATGCATAATTAAATGTCATAAATTAAAAATTGACACTGGGATGATCTCACTACATCTGATTAAATAAAATAAGTCACCCCAAAACGTGGAGAAAGCAGCCGATCCTTTCATCATAGATGAATGTCACAGACCTCTTATTGAGGGGAGCTTTCTTCTCCATATCCTGGCAAGATGCCCGCAAACCACTGCAGCTGAGAACAGTCCTGAGTCCCCCACCTGGTGTCCTGGGGTTTAAGGAGTCAGGCAGGAACCCCATGCTGCAAATACCTTCCTCTTAAGCCAAGAGTCCCCTATGTGAATACCTGGCCAACTCGGTCACACAAACAGACAATGAAATGTTAGGAGGGGGAGGGTTGGGATGATGGAGAAGTTGTGAGTCCAGAATCTAAACAGCAGGGTGAGAACGGGTGTGCTGGACCCAAATTAGTGTGAGTCAATTTAGAATAACTGACTCAACCAAAACTGCCCAGAGGCACCTTATTATTTAGTAGAATCTGAAGTATCTTCAGCCCCAATCATCCTCCTAAATACCAGACTTATCCCCCCTTCCACATGCCCCCTGGGGTGCAGCAGCAATACTTCATCAACATGGGCAGACCAAACACCTCAGCTGCTGGCCCGGTCAATGGGACAAAGAATGACCCTCGTCCAAGACCAGCAAGCAACCAGCCACGGTGCCACTCATCACTCTCGATGGCCCTTCATAGTGCTGCCCCTGGTCCATCCTTCTCCTGTCTGCCCTCCATGATGCCCCCAACGCGTTTCCCCAAACACCAGCTGGCAGTTAACACCCTCTTCCTTGGAAATGCTTCCCCGCTTTCCACAGGCTGTGGCTACATCCCCAACATTTTTCTGTGCCCTTCAAGGACTTTCCTGACACTCAAACCTGCCAATATTTAAACTCCCAGGCTGTAGCATCTCTCTATGTCCCTAACACCCCGGTTGTGATAGAGAACTCACACTCAGATGACGTGTCTATTTCAGCCAGAGGCCCGTACCTTGACAAAGGCATAAGGAGGTGAGGCGTCTTGCCCCCTCCCCACCCTAACTCCCACTCATAACCATCTTGTTCTTCCAAAGCTCGGTTCCGACTAGCAGCCTCCATCCAGCCGCCCCTGTCTGGGATCACTGTCCCATGGGGGCCCCCCTCTTGGTGTTCACTGGTTTAGTGACCCAGTGAGAGGGAACTTCTTGAGGACGGGCACCACTTTTAACTTGCTTTTTGCATCTTGTCTTCAGCTAGTGTGCAAAACCTGGAGACTCATGCAATGTTTGTTGAATTTACAAACCTCGGAAGCAGTCATTTGGCAAGAGAGACAGGAAAAAGTTGCAATTCCCGAGCACATGGCCAGGTAATCCAGTCTGCGTTCCAAAACAAAAGCGAAGCTCCTGCATGTCTGCCTCACCGCCTTCTCGATCCTGTTCCCCTCGACCCAGAGGGGTGACCATAAACCCTACGTCTTTGGAGAAACCGAAGCTGTCAGTCTCTGGCTCTGTCAATCACATGCCTTTCGCAAAGACTCAGATTCATTAGGAGGGTAAGAAAGGCTTTAAGAAAATGTTGTCAAAAAGAATCAATCAATTTAGACATTTGAAAGTAAGATGTGCGTCAGTATCTGGAGGGAGGTTTCCCTAATGCAGGGCATCCCTCCCGGCAGCCGCAGCCTGGAGCTTCCGAGGCTGTCCTGCCTGGCCTGGCTGTCCTCCCTGGCCTGGCTGCGTGCAGGAGGGCAGAGGAGCAGGAGAGAGCAGAACCAGCTGGGAGTGCTGAGGCTAATTGAGAGTGGATTCTGTGTTTCTCAATATTCCATTCATTTCTCCTTAAATGAAGGTTGAAAGGGAGAAAAAACAGAAGGATGGAAGGGAGAGTAGGAGGGAGGGCAATCAAAAAGGGGGTGGAGAGGGAGGGTCTTTCACTGTTTGCATTTTGATGGTCTTTAGGGCCTTTTCAGTACATTTGATCTTCAGAGTGACCCTCCAGTCTAGCTACTGTTACCTGCATTTTTGCTGTTCCGAGATACTCTATAATTGCTTAAGGACATGCAACTAGCTAAAGGCATCCTTTGACCTCCCTCATCTATGAAATGAATGGCATTTTTCAAAAAGGCAAAAAAGAGGGGCTCCCTGGTGGTGCAAGTGGTTAAGATGCAACCTATGAAGCCATCCACAGCCACTGCAGCACGAGTTCGATCTCCAGCCAGGGAAGTGACCCACACGGCACAACAGAGCTCTCCTGACTCGCCCGCTGCTCCCCTCAGTAGTGTATTTCAGTCAGTCTGCCTGTTCTGTTCCCCACTGTCTCTGGTGAATTCTCTCACCCCCCCGCAACTCTGGCCTGAACCCCAATTCTTATATGCATAAATACATTTTTTTAACAAGGCAAAAAGAGAGACAAACAAATAAAAACCACTTCATAAGCACAGGGTAGCTTTTCAGCAGTATCTTCAGATATTGTTAACATACTACCTTCAAGTCAAGTCTGTGGTGGGAGGTGAGGAGGTGGCCAGGGGAGCTGCTGGAAGGGTGGATGGTGGTGCCACCACAGTGGATTCAGCTCCACTCACCTGTCCCAGGTCAACAGCCAAGGAACGTTGGGAGTCACTCTTCCCGGGGAAAAGTTAGTTAATAAATCCAAGACCAAATTATGGTTTCAAATAAAAGGACAATTTCATGAAACTCCAGAATAAAACCCAACCAATGGAGTGAAAACACATTAAGTGGTTTCTTCTTATATTGGTCCTTTGGGGACTCAAATCTCTACATGTTCGGAATCTAGACAGCAGCCGATGTGGGGAGGGCTCAAGAGCTGGGGAAGTACCTGTTCTTTTCCCTGCCTCAGTGACCCCTTCTAAATCTCCCCACCAGTCAGAAATCTGCCCATCAGAAGCAATTCTGGCCTAGGACTTTTCCTTTTCTTCCCATACAAGCACCTTTAGCAAAAATTCACCACGTGTTTTCAGTCATGTAAGCTCCAGTATCCATGAGAGTCTTAAATTAGGAAAGTAGCCATAGAAAAGATCGGTGGGGGGGCATTAAATACAACAGGAAGGGCGGGAAGAGACAGTGGCCTCAAAGGCCTCAAGGAGTGGGAATTGAGAGAACCAAAAACTGACCTGACACCCTTCTTTCCTTTTCTAATTTACAAAATTAAATTACTTCTCGTTCATCACTCATCATTAAATGACCCAGTATGGTTTCCCGGCAAGACGTTTTCAGGGACTGACATCTAGGAAGATAGTGCACAGCATAACAGAGAGTCCCCTGCCTGCCTTCCCCACAGGCTGCCCCCCTGGGCATGCATCTCTCCTCTGGGCTGCTGGAGTGTCCCAGGGAACCCAGGCTGCTGGAGCCTCCCTTGACCTCATGAGGAGATTATGCAACACCTGCTCATTTCTGGAAGAGTGCTAGTATCAGTGGTAAATATTTATGATATTTAAATTAAAAATTAGGGTGAATTCCATTTATTTGAATCATTCATTCGTTTTATTGTTTTAATTGCCTTATGGGTAGCGGTCCCACTGAGCTTCCTGGGCATCCGCACACAGAGTGCTACAGGCACACACAGTTGTATAGTGCCCGCTTCTTCCCTAAGCCTCCTGGGGCCTCAGAACTGCAAAGGAGTGTAAAGTTCTACAAATATCATTCAAGTCCTGCTAAAGAAAAGTGTCCCTGCTAATTAGCCACCAAGCGGTCACTTCTAACAATGGAGACTCACTACTCTGCAAGCAGGCTGTGGCCCGTTTAGACAGCAGGCTGTGAGAGCGGGGGTTAAATAAAGATCAGTTTTCTGTTTGCCCATAAAAACATTTACTCGTTCGACATTCCAGGCACTGGGCTACACTCCCTGCACATTTATCTCTTACAGGAGTCACTCACAGAGGAAGAAACTGAGACTCAAAGAGACAATTTGCTGGGGATCACAGTGCTCAAAAGGGGTGAGACTGGGATTCGGTTTTAGAGCCACTGACTTCCAAATTCTCTCTGCGTTTGAGCTTCGACCCATTCTTCTTCTACCCAGTCCTCTTGATAGGGCAACGTTAATTTCTCTCCTCGAGTGTATCAGTCAGGCTTCCCCAGAAAAACAGAACCCATGGAATATATATTCACGAAAAGAGAAGCCCTCTCTCTCTCTCATTGATAGATGCATATGTTCCAGTTATATACATATTCCAAAATTCATATTCCAATAAAAATGTAAAAATAAACATGTATATGAATATCTGTTCACATATATGTGAATATTCTATATATATCTTCATATAGACATATTCATATAGATAGATTCACACACACACACACACATAGACACACATGTATGTCACCTGCTCAACACAGCCTGAGCCTCTCCTAGAGTCTCATCTTTCCAGGCAAAGTAGCTCATTGTCCAAAAGCCCTGTCACCTTCCTCTAGAACAGTGTGAGTGACATGTAAGTAAACAAACACCACAGGGCATTTTCCCTGCTACTACTTCCCGCCAACACTCAGAAGCAGCAAGTGAGCCTCCCAAGGGTCAGAGGTACAGATCTCAAACTACCACACCCCTTTTAGAGACCAAAGGCCTGGCCTTGCCCCCCCCCCCCGGGGCTGGGTCTCAGGCTGTGGCACAAATATTTCATCCAGCAAACATTCCCCATGCCTGTGCTCTCTTTCAGCTGGACGCTGAGGTCCTAGAGAAGAGTTTTCACCTGTGTTCAGTGACACCTTGTATGACACGGGCAGGGCTGGGCAAATGAATGAATGAATGAATGAAGCACTCGATGAAGGATAAAAATTCTGTCCCCTATATGAAAAGAAAGCTGTTCATATAATCAATGTTACTTCCTCTGAGGAAAAAGTAAAAAGATTTGGGATGTAATTATTAGCCAAGTATAGAGATAACCCAGTGATATTCTTGGTTGCTATCATTTGGGAACTATCTTTTAGTGCTCATTGGAGAAGTAGTAAATGGGAGGTCTAAAGCACAGTATTTTTATTTTCTTATTCTTAGAAGTCTAAATCAGTTGCCAGATTTTTTTTAAATGAAGTAATAGTTTGAATTTCCAATTTTTTTGAAAAGCTGGAGGATCTGGCCAACCATTTCTTCCTGGCAGAAGCTGGCTAGATCTGGGTAGCAGCTCCCACATTAGATGTGGCCTCTCATCTCAGGTTCGAGGTGACCCCTACCAACCCCAAAGCCTCTGTGTACCCCTGTCTGTTCCAGGAGGTGTCAGCATCTGTGGACCCCCTTTCTGTAATCCTGAACATTGAGCAGGAACGAAGTGAATTCATTCATTCATCTTGGCCCCTGGATCCCTGTGCAAACTTCCAGCCCTGAGATACATTAATCCCCCATCTGGTCTTTAGGGAGCCTGGGAGTCACCTAAGTGACCCAAGGGTGCTTGGGACTCACAGAGTGGGTGGCACAGAAGTTAGTAAAACCTTGCTGAGTGACAGGGCTATGCTCCACCTACTGCTCCAACATTGGATATTTGTTTTCTATCTTTATTTTTTGTCTCGACTCATTTTATTTTGTTTTATTAGAACTTTTATTAAATGGCTTTGCCTATAATACTACAGAAGTTCTGGGAGTGCATCATTATACATCATTGTCTGCACATACTGTATTCAGTTCACCACTAAGAGTCCAATTCTGTCCTTCCGCAGACAAGCCACTTTTTTACCCAACTCTCCCCACCCCTCTATTCCCTCCCTTCTGGTAACACTAATTTGGCTTTATGGTCTAAAATGTTGTTCATTCATTTGCTTTAATTCTTTATGTCCCACATATGAAAGAAATCACAGGATGTTTGTCTTTCTGCCCCTGACGTTCCCCCTAGTATAATGCCCCGGTAGGTCCATCCACGAGGATGCAGATGGCAGGATTTCTTCTTCTTACCAGCTAAATAGTATTACATAGTAATAGTATCCACCATGTGCAAATATCCCACACATCTTCTATATCCAGTATTCTGCCTTTGGACATTTAAGTTGCTTCCAGGCCTTGGTTACTGTAAATAAGCTGCAGTAAACAGGGGCATGTTTATGTTTCAAATTTAGAGTTTTTTGGATTTTTCATTCAAGTCCCCAGAAGCGGGATAACTGAATTGTTATCCCAGATTTGAGATTTCTTTTTAAGTAAGTCAGAGGACATCCAGTTTAGTTTTGTTTGGGAATTGTTGAGATTTCTCAAGAGTAGCCCCTAGTGCAAAGCCAAACCACTCCACTTTCTCTGGGTGTCCCCAAGACCCTTTCTGGCCAGTACCATCCATCTGTGTGTGTGAAGGAAACTCCCCTGGCCATGCCCCATGCCCCCCACTCCTCACTGGCCACAATCAGCAGAAGCCATATGGGCTAGTTTCCAGGGAGCCCATGACAGAGTCCAGGTCTGGCAGTGCCTTTGCGACCATCCGCCCTGGCTTGGTCTTACTGGTAAAATCCCCAGGGACAGGCGGCAGGGGATCCCGCACCACCTCTGCAGACAGGGGTGCCTGCCTGAGGTTCAGTTCTGAGGAAAGCAGGAGTGTGGGGGCTCTGTGCACGCTGCATTCACAAGCACTACGTTCCTCAGATGGCCAAGTCCACCCATGTTTTGCTTGATGCTGCTGAACTGCTTGCAAGATGATTTCTTTGAGCTTCCTTCCCTCCTTCGTTGAGCAGAGGGGTAAGTCAGGGAAAGCTTTTATGTGGCTGCTGCGTTTCCAAATGTTCCTCTGTGATTGACAGCTCTGCATTCAGCTTCCCATTATGGCACCTGCAGATAATGAGATATCTTGAAACCGGAATTTCCAGCGCCTGCGCCTGCCAGGAATATTATCATCAGTGTTCTAGCCAGCCATTCCTGCTGCACACATGACCTCTACAAATTTGAAATGTCAAAACACAGCCAGGAGCTGAAACCAAGGCCACTCCAGCCCAAGTGGCTATTGGCTCTTGAATGTACAGGAAGGAGTCCTTTATCTCGGGAGAATTATGGATTACCAGAAAATAGTGATCTTTTCATTAACCTATATGTATTTAGAATGTAGATAATGTCTGTCTTTTGTCATTCTCATAGCCTGTGTGCTGGGAGACTAGAGGAATGGAGGCCTCGGGATTTCCCCAGTGAGTCTGAGCGTGTGTGGGGTCTAATCCGGGCTATTGAGTCTCTTTGTCCTCGGTGGCAATTTGGACCTTGATTTTGTAGATATCGTAACCACTTAGATCTTGTTCTCTTATTATCAGAGAGGTTAAATGTGGGAGCACCTTGATCTTAAAGTTGGTATTTTAATTTCCCGTGAGAACCATTTCTTCCATTCCCCTTCCACTTGGGGTACAAGTAGGACTCTTGGTGCTAGATGAACTCACCCATCCAGGGACTGCACCTCAGTGTCTGCTGCTCACCACTGGAGCTAGAGGTCCAGGGACTCTCAGTGCACAGAGGACACCACTGGGCTAAGGCTCACATGACCACCAGGACCACGAGAAGGTAAAGGACAAGAGACGGCCAGCTGCATGGAAGAGAAGGCCATTCCCAGAGCCTGCTCTCTGAGCTGGGCCTGAGGGGAGGGCAGGCTTCTGCCAGGCTTGAGCTACATGGCAGTAAGGGTGGTGAGTGGGCAGGTTTTCCATACAGATGGATCTGTGTGAACAAGGACCCAAGGCAAGAGGTGCACAGCACACGTAGGGGCTGTGCGAGGGCTGGCTGCGCTGCAGGGTCTGGGCATGCTGGGAGGCCTGGCTAGTGAGTTCAGCGGGCACTTATGGAGGACTTAGACCACAGCTAGAAGGCGGTGCCTTGCCCAAAGCCTGAGGACATGTCCAGAGCTGGGAGACAGCGTGCCTCCTTGTTCCTTGTCATTGTCACTTACCCTACAATCAAGTGAAAGTGCAGTCACAATAGGAAGAGATAAGAAACCAGAACCCAAACTTTGCATGGGGAGGGAAAGCTGGGGTCTGGGCACCCCATGAGTTCTCACTGGCTGTCCTGTGGCTCGGGGCGGAGGGCCTTGCCCCAGCCGGAGTGAGCTAGATCCCATACAGGATTCGATCAGCAAAGTGGCTACTGTCCATAGAGCTACAATAAACACTGTACAGCATAGCTTCTTGGTTTGATGTTTTTACATTCTTTGGACAGATGCCCAGGAGTGAGATTGGTGGATCATACAGAATTTCCATTTTTACTTTTTTAAGGTAAAGACAAATTACTATGCAAACTGTCTCCACCAGTTTACATTCTCAACAATAGTGTAACAGGATTTCTCTTTCTTTGACTCATAATCAGCAATTGTTTTGGGGAACTTTTTAATATGTGTCATTGTCACTGGTGTGAGGTGATATCTCGTTGAGGTTTTGACTTGTATCTCCCTTATCAGAAGTCATGGCTAAGGTTTTCCATTTATTGGCCTTCTGGATACCCTCTTTGGTGAATTGTCTTTTAGATCTACTGCTTATTTATTAAATGTGGTATTTTTCTTTATTGTTGAGTTGTACTTTCTTTTTGATATATATCTTGGATATTTATCCCTTGTCTCTTGTGTAAATTTTTCTCCTGTTATTTAGGATTCTTTTTAATCTAATTATATTTTCTCTCACTGTGTAAGAACTTTTTAATTTGAAGTAATCCCAATTGCTTATTTTTGCTTTTATTTCCCTTGGTTCATAGGGACCCAATCCACAAAAAAAACTTTATCATTGATATCATGAAAAATAGAGCCAATGTTTTCTTTTATATATTTCAATACTGCAGGTCTTATGTCTAAATTCTTAATCTATTTTGAATTTACTTTTTTTTTTTTTTTTTTGGTGGGTCCCTCGCTGGTGGCTGGGGATCGAACTGGCACTGCAGAGGCTGCGGGCAGCCTCACAACCCAGTACTCAACTGCTGCGGCACCAGGGGAGGCCCTTGAATTTACTTTTATGGATGGATTCAAAGAGTGAGCCAAATTCATTCTTTTACATGTGGTATTCCAGTTTTCCCAGTAACATTTGTTAAAAAGACCTCCTTTCCCCATTCTTATGGTCCTTGCTGTTTTCTCATAAATTAAATATTGATATAAACATGGGTTTATTTCCAGGCTTTTGATTCTACTTCAGTCATCCATGTATCTATATGTATGCCAATGCCATATTGTTTTGAATATTATTATTTTATAATATAGTTTAAAATCAGGTAAAGTAATCCATTTCTCTCCTTTTTTCTCAGTATTGCTTCTATTTCTCAGTATTTCTCAGTATTTATGCTGGGGGTCAATACACTTTTATGTATTTAATGTAGTTTATGTATTTCTCAGTATAGCTAAAATATATTTAAGCCTTTTATGATTCCATAAAAGGCTCAATTTCTCTGAAGAATGTTGATGCTATTTTTATGCAGATTTTGGTAAACTTACGTATCACTTTAAGTAGAATAGTCATTTTGATTCTGTTGATTCTCCTTCTCCATGAACATGGAATGTCTTTCAATCTTCTCATATCATACTCTAAATCCCTTAATGATGTAAAATGTTGCATAGCTCTCATTGCATAGGTTCTTCACAAGTGTAGTAAATTGTGAGGTATATGATACTTTTCAAAGTGATCGTGCATTAAAGTATGTTCTTGATTTCTTTTCATTTGTTCTTTGTATATATGAATGCCCTGAATTTTTGTATGTTGATGTTGTAACCTGGCATTTTGCTGTATTCATTTATTGTTTCTAATAGTTTTTTGATGCAGTTTTTAGGATTTCCTATGTATTATCATATCATCTACAAATAATGAGTTTCATTTCTCTTGTCTTGGATTCTTTTCTTTCC
>NC_140084.1:26262122-26437122 GCF_964194135.1 Talpa europaea
TCTCCACTCTCTCCAAAATAATTTTCCATAAAACATCTCAGGACACTGCTTTGGCGTTTGTGAAAATGCCTACCCTGCCTCATTCCCCAGTCGACTCTCACTCATTGGCCGTCCAATAGCCCAGTCCTAGAGAAAATAAAAAACAACTGATACCTCATCGCTTGTTAGGGCACTGGGCGAGGACTCTATTAAACTCTCTGGCAACTAAATCATGATGCCCCTCGATTCAGAGAAATGGATTTCCCCGGCCCACAAATGAGTGTCCTAGGGTTGTCTCAGCCATTCTATGCCTCTTTCTGCTTCAACTACCCAAATATCTAATACTTACCCAACAGCTTCAGAAAACGTATAAGCCAGTATCATTTTTCTCTAGAGCAGATGCTACCCATGGTTATCCTGAAGAGTATCTGTTTAATTTCAGTCCTTGGCAAACGCTGACCTCCGGGCTAAAGGCACGATACGCAAATCCACACATCTTTTATCTTCAGTACCTTTTGCTAAGACAGGCCCTTTAACCACAGGCCTGGGATGAAGGAACAGAGAAGCAGGAGTGTTTGTGCCTTGCAGGGATATGTGGGATGAACCCTGGCAGTGTGGATACCTCCTGCCTTCTAGAAAGAGACAGGCCGGGCTCGTGGGCCATTTCTGCCCTCACTGGCTGGGAGTCTTTGGGCAAGTTTCTTGCCCAACAGCAATCAATTGGCCCACTGCTCCTAAAAATAAACTCTTCCATCTGCAAAAAGGAGATAAAAAAGGTAAAAAGTTCTCATCACAGCTCCCAATTCAGTCTGAGCTTCAATGCCATTAAAATGTAGGATTATGGCATCAAGTCCCAGGTCTGAGCTGGGAAGCAGGCTTTCCTACTCCAGCCCACCAACGGGGGAAGGTTTGCTGAGCCTCTTCCATCCTCCTGCAACAGGGAGTTTCTTTTGCCTCAGAGTCCTCCCCGCCCGCCCTGATGTCAGCACTTAGAGAGGAGCCATCAAAGCAGAAGGGAGGTGGCCTGCACCTACCTTTCTCCACAGAGCTGGGGGCACTCACCTACCCCAGGCTAGGCAGCAAAGGACGATGATGTCCTTATGCCTTATACTCCTGCTCTATTGTGGTTGCTTTTCTCTTCAAGCTGGCAATGATCTCCTGTATCAGGAAAAATAACATTAGCCAGTAAGTTATAATAGAAACAAAAACCTTTCGGCATCGATAACATTGAGTCAGGAGAGGGTGGGTGTCACATCCTCTGGGGTAGAACTGCCCTCAGAGGAAGGCAGGTCCACAACAGTGAGGTACCCACACCCCACCAGGCTTCCTCCTCAGCGGGAGGCAAGCAGACAAAGAAGCAAAGTCTTCTTGGCTCCTCCAAGGCCTGCCCTATTCCCTGGGTGAGCGCCAGAGCCCACAGCGCCTGCCCCGGTGGTGTGAGCTCCTGTCAGATCCTGCGAGTACGTTAGCATAGTTTAGGGTGAGATCAATACACACTGAGCACATTATAAACACCATTCCCCAAGTGCCTAGGAGGGTCCAGGGACTGCACCCCCACAGCCACCAACAAGTCATTCTACTGGTGAGCTGCATCTAAGCTCACTTTGAATAAGTGAACTGTGGTTTGATTCATACCCTTCAAGAGCACACGTTTTTTTTTTATTTTTTATTTTTTTTTTGGTAGAGACACCTAGTTGAGAGAATTCCTCCCTGGAATTTAAGAAATAATGAATGTGGACCTCACCAGCCCCTGGCCTTTCCGTAGTTCATAATGAAAACGAATGTTCATTTTTCCTTTAAAACTGTCTCGAGCTAAATGATACTGACGCTTTCAATTTTTAACATCATAATCAATAAAGGCTGCTTATGCACACTTTGCAAAACCATCAGTTTAGAAGTTTGAAAAAAAATCTGCATATGGCTGCAGCTTGCTGGCTGGAACGCTCTCGCACTAAATCTTCTGAGTTAAAGTTTTACTGGTGTGTTATGAGTAAAAATGCCTTGTCAGCCATCTGCCAGTTTTTCTCCTAACATCCATATTTCCAACCCTTGCTAAACATTGGGAGCATGCGGCCACAAGAGGCCACCTCCACAATTAAACAGCCGAGCGCGGCAGCAGAAGCAAGGGCATGTCACAGGAGAACTGTCTAGTATTAATTTTAAAAGTCCATAAAGACTAGCTTGGACCCATCCAGGATGATGGACTGGCGGTTAAATGTATTAGAAACTGTTAACCCCCGGAGACAAAACAGGAGGGAAGAAGTAGACAAGAAAAAAAGAAGGAAAGAAAGAGAGATAAAAAAAAAAAAAAAAAGATAACAAACAATGCACCAGTGTCAAAAGCTTCAATAAATGCTAATCATGGCTGATTAATCAGTTTCTAATTCCACGGATCCAAAAAGGTTACCGAGTCAATTGTGTAAAATTAGCTCCTTCTCGTGTGTCCCTCTGCATTTGGAGTCTCTCCGTTCATTTGCATTTTTTGCCAATGTTTACCAAGAATTCAGTTCATTAGCTCTTGAGCATAAAGTCAGAAATTGGAGGGGACTCTGCATTTCCTCGCTGAGAGTAGTACTTAAAACAAATAGCATCACTTCCTCAAACATTTATAGATTAAACTAAATGGCATTAATTACTGCAAATCTCCTATTTGTGAGGAGAAAGAGGGGGAAAGGAAAAAAAATCCCCTTTCTAAATTCCGACAGTTTCGCGGCAGGAAGAGCCTCTTCTCATCGAATGTCTTGTATAGTTGGGGGCAAAATGTTTAATCGCGGAATTAACAGGAAGCGAGCGGCGAGGGCAGCTAACGAGGCTTGCTGCGAGGAGGCTCGCTAACTTTTTATAGAGCAGCGTTTTGCAAAGCTCAGAAGCAGAAGGTTGCTTTTGAAAGCCCTTATTAAAAAGAGATCCTGCCACATGTGTGGAGGCTGTCCTGGGAAATACCTGTTTTACCCATGTTTGAAAGCTTGAAACCTGCCAAGGAGGGGGGCGGGAGGTGATTTCAGGCTGGCCCAGGACAAGCCTGGGCCTCAGGGAGGAGGGTGTAGACTGATGAGATGAGGACCTGCTGATCTTTTCCAGAAGAGCACCTTGTAGTGGGTTTCAGAGGAGGGGGATGTGCTCCCAGAGGGAAAAGGGAGAACAAGGCAAACGGGTGGTTTGGAAAGAGAGGGAGTCAGCTGGGAAAAGCCACATGCCTCCCTCAGAAACACATAAAGGTCTCCTCCCTGGGAAGGACAAAATGCCACCTGTTCAGACTTGGTTCCACAAAGGGCAGCTTCATACTCTTGCCTCTGGAGAAGTGTGATGGATCAGATATAACTCCCTGGAGAGCTGCAGTGGTCTAGAGGAACTAGATCAGCAAAGCCAAACTGTAGAAGTTGCTGAGGAAATCCAGGGTGACTGCTTGTAGGAGTCAGTCTCCACTCCTAACCCCTAAGTGTTCTTCCCACCTCTATGCTACGCAAATTCACATTGTCTGGCTTCTATATATTTTCTGACTAAAATACCCCTTATCCCATCCCCTGCTGATGTCTCCCCCAAAGCTCTGCAAAAAAATCAGTTATGGAGCACTGGGGATGCCAAGCAGAATGCCATTCTCACGTGGAACCGGGGAACTTCAGGTACATAAAAAGACAGGTTTAATGATTAAAAAAAAAAAAAACACCTCCTCCAGGAAGTCTCCCCTGATCTCCTCAGGCTGCATTCCTGACCCTTTTTGCCTACATATTGCATACACATTTTCTTATGATGGTGTTTATGGTATACACCATCTTTATGATGGTGTAAGCCTCTAAAGACAGGTCACTTTTATCTTGCCATTCCCCCAGGTCAAGCACAGTGGTTGACAAAACATATGCTCAATAAACGTGTGCTGAATAACTGAATGTGTCTTGGTGCCCAGACTTCCATTTTGCAAAGCACTGTGCAGTCAGCAGAGACCTTTCCTACCAGCCCTCCAGTATCATGCCTCAGACTGGGCCCCTGATATCTCTGGTTCTGGGGAGACCTCCACCACAAGTCCCATCACTGCCTCCCCCCACTCCCCCAACCCCTCACCTCATGTTCCCCCCAGACCCTGCAGTGACCCAGGACCACCTACTCGCTAGGAGAAGCCAAGAGGCTCAAGTCAGCCCGAGTGCCCCAAGGGGGTGGCCACTCGGCCCAGTCCTGCTGACCACAGACCCCCGCGAGCGCAGGTGAGTGAGTCCGGGACAGCGCCACAGCACCCACCAGGGAGGGGCCAGCAGAGACTCATTACAGCGAGGTCCCCACTCACTCAGCCTCCTGATTCATCATGTTTTTTTATTAGCTCTCTTTTCCCTGATAAACCTTTGCAGAAGAGGAGCTCTTGGAAACAGCTGGAGCTAGTCCCTTCAGCAGGTGGAGTTTGGCAGGCAGGTTCCCAGATCCAGCCGCCAAATCACTCAAGCTCCCACTTAAATGAGGGGAGAAGAAAGACACAAGGCAGAGCTGCCTGGCTTTCTGTCTCCTTATTTAATTCACTGAAGAACAAACGCAACAAGCAGAGGGGGGCCCGGAGGGGGGAGGCCCTGCTCTCAAACAAGGCATTTGGGTCTCAGATATCTCGTTCCTGCCAAGGAGATTTTTATACTGGGGGGGAAGAGGTTAAAAATTTCCTTTTAGCCCTAACTCTCCTATTTCCTTTGTTTCGTTTTTGTTGTGTCCGTGTGACAGGGAGTTAGGAGAAGATTTTTCTTGGAATAGACACCAACATGTGTTCTCCTGCCTCCCTCGACCTTCTCCTTCCCTCTCAGTCCTTCCCTTATTGCAGCCAATCCGGAGTCAAATGCAAAAGAAAATAGGAAAATCAAGGACTTTATTTTTAAACATTTTTAATGGAATGTTTTTAAGTATTTTCTCTTTCTGACCTGAAATTCGAGAAAGCGTGTGTGTGTGTGTGTGTGTGTGTGTGTGTGTGTGTGTGTGGTATCAGCCATGTTTGCTGGTCAAATCTCATAAGGGATCTGACTCACTCCTGCTGGGGCATGGCCTCCCCCAGCCACGGGACAGTGAGACCTTGGGGCGCCCAGTTCTCAGCTCTCCTCCCCATGCAAAGTTTGGGATTTGGTCTCTTATCTCTCCCTATCGTGACTGCACTTTCACTTGGTTGGACGGTAAGTGACAATGACAAGGAACAAGGAGGCACGCTGTCTCCCAGCTCTGAACGTGACCCACCAGGAGGCTCACAGATTTCCAGCGGGGGCAGTAGCAGATTTCTACAAGTCAGAGCCCCCTGCACTGTAAATCGAGCTCATCATCGGCTCAGGGAGGAAAGAAGATTTAAATTTGAATGACCGCTGAGATGGACAGACAACAGCGGCCTGGACACTGACTTCAAGAGGGCCCGGGGCCATGATGTCCTGAACGGAAGAGGCGATCTTGAAGGGCAGTGACCAGAAAGGACCCAGTGGAGGCTGTCTCTCTGAGTGGCCATTTTGGCAAATTGAATGCTACGTGGAAATTTTTTTTTTTTGCCAGGGGTCTTAACTGCTTCTCACCCTCACCCCATCTCACTGTTATTTGTAAAGGGCCCTGAGACATTAGAATTGGGCTTTTAGTCACTTGAGTTTCTCTGTTGTGTGATCAGCAAAAGATAATCTATGTGTCCTTTGAGAGAAGCTACAATTCCATGAATGGCAATAGTTGCATTTTCCTTGACATTTTTGGAGTTGCAACATCCATTTGTACCACAACTTGTATACACATAAAAAAAGACAAAAGGAAAAAAGGTAAAGATTATGAGATGTATTTCCTGTAATATTTAATAATCACATTGAAACACTGACATAAATTGCACCGCATTTACAAATCTCTGTTTCCTTTGAAAATTACACCCCAGCATTTAATTCACCAAAATAACTCATTTTATACAGCACAACAATGTAGTAAAATAACTCATCTCGAATATGTGGATATGAATAGATTTAACACATCTGCATTGAACAAAATGAATTCATCTAAAAGCGGAGAAACTGCTGTTCTCTTTCGAGAGTTACCGATTATTTTACCATTCCCTTCAGCTTACTTGTTTGTTTTTGTTAAATTACTTTAGGAATTAGGAAATGAGAAAAGCAGAAATACTGGGTAGGTTTTTCTCTACTTGGAATAGGGGAAAGAGGCATAAATAATCATTTGTATTATACCTTATTTCATTAAAAATTATATTTACAATTGTGCAGAGACCAGGGAGAATCCTCCACTCACTCTGGGTTGTTTTTGTTTAATCCTTGGAAAATACTGTATTTCCATTACACATTCTCCCAACAGAAGTCAAGATACTACAATTATTTTTGAAGCTGAGTGTAAAGTGCTAAAAACAAATCAGAGTTCAAGTGTATTGCAGGGCTCCTCCTGGGAGGAAGAACCCATTTGCAAGCCAGGGTGGCATCCCTGAGAAGAAGATGTGTTCAGTGCACCACACTTCCCAAGGAGGGCCACAGAGGGCTCTGGAAGGTGGAGGGGTGACTTCTGACCACGTCCCCCAGGTGAGCAGGGACATCCAGGAAGGCTCATCTGTGCCCACTGGTTTGGGGGTGGCACTGTGGGCCAGGACCGGGGCTGGAGAGAGAGAAGGAAGCTCCTTGTCTGAAGCCCCAGCATGTCCTGCAGCACAGGTGGGTCTGACCAGCACCGGGGCCCCAGGGCCTTCCAGATGCACAGCATCTTTGGGCAACAGGTGGCACCTGCTGGGCCCCACTCCTATCAAGGCTCTAGACCCCTCCTTGCTCATGCAGCTAGTCCTGTGAGCAGAGACAGAACTGAAGAGCACATTTGTATAGAATGCCATAAAAATGGAAAGCCCCAATGGTTGGAGGCAGAGCCATCAAGGAAGAATTCAGAAATGGCTTCTGTGTTGTTCGCCTCTGCCGCACGGCCCTCCCATGCCCCAGTCACAATTTCCAGTTTCAGCCTCTCCATAAAATGGATAAACACAAAATGAATGAGGGACAGGATCCCGAAGTTAAGTCAGGAATCAGGAAATGAGAAGGGCTCGCCCAACCCAAAGGCATGAGAAATGTGTTTGTTGCGGGAGGCCGCAGAGTCTTGAGGGTTGTTGGTCACCAGGCCTGGCTGTAGGGATGATTAATGCAGGAGCAGAGAGGAGCGAGGGAAGTGGGAGGCGGGACCCCTCCTCTGCCTGACCTCGCTGGGGTTCCTTAGGCAAGTCCCTCGCCCTCTCTGGACCTCATGTCCTTATCAGCAAGGGGAGAAAATGCAGTAGATGATCCCCAGGGACTTTGTCATCTCTCAGGGGAGATGAGGAAGCAGGAAAGGAGAGAGTGTCACCACACCTGTGGGGACATTGGAGCCATTTTGCCCACTGTGCATAGGCCTGGCTTCACACAGCTTACAGTCCAGGGGGCCCAGCAGCTTTGCAAGTGGACCCCCTAAGGATTCATAGGGGCAACATGCTCCAGGGACCCCAGGGTTTCTGTGAGTCTGGCCTACACTCATGCCAGGTGAGATGTTAGGAACCTCTATCCTGGACCCCTCAGCAGCCAACCCCCAGTGCTGGGGGCAGAGCCTCCTCAGGGGACATCGCGGGCTCTCTGGGAGGGTTGGTAGCAGACAGGAAACCTCTGCCAGGGATGGCTCCAGTTTGGGGTGGGACTTCCAAGGAAGGGTGATTAGAACCGAATGGGAGCTCAGGATGGAAGAGCTCAGCGTGACAACGGGAGAGGCTCCCGCCGTGCAGTCATTTTAAGGTATGTCGCCTTCTTCCACGCCAGGGCCACTGTCAGAAAGGCGACTTCATCTAACTAATTAGCAGGGTTTGCCACTTTACAAATCTGCTGTGGCTTTCTTGGCACGAAACAGCTGCTTAGGCAAAGAGCTGTAGGAACCTATTAAAAATCACAGGCCTGAGAAAAAGAAGGGGAAGGTGGAGGTTTAAACCAGAGGGTGAAGGAGGCCAACTTTTCCCTAACAGGTCAGGGCCTGTTCCCCTGGCTCTGCAGACATCCAGGGGGAGTGGGAGAAAGGGCTGAGGAGACCCGCGTCCTCGGGAGCTAGGGCTCCTACGTGCTTGCTGGGCTTCCCTCTCCAAGGGCCCTCTGTTTTCAAGCGGCTTTGAAGGAATACTCTCCTGTGGACTGCAGCCTGTCACGAGCCCTGTCATCCGTCCAGTAATTAAAATCTGACTGATTTACTGACTGGCACCGACCATCAGAGCCCCGCGTCAGCTGATGTTCATCTTTCCCAAGGCTGAACTGACTTGGTGAAAAGATGCTGCGGTTCCCAAGCCGAGCTGTCACTCAGCTGCTGTGGAAACCAGGGCGACAGCTACCAGAGCCCTCACCGGCCATCTTGGGTTTATTTTATGCTAATATTTATTGCCACCCAGCCAATGAACACAACATGGTGAGCAGTGCAGGCTGGGCTGCGGGTCTGCTGGGCAGGCCAGGGAAACAGAGCTGGAGACAGGACTGTCCTGAAGGGCAGCCGGGAATGCGCCAGGATGAGAGCAGTTATGGCTTGGGCAGGAGTTGGAGCTTAGAAAGCCTTTTGGTCATATCTGTTTATGGGAGAGCATAAAGGAATCCAGCTCCTTTCAGGGGTGTGGAAGGCACAGCACCCTTGGAATCAGGCATGGATTGGGGATCCCCAGTGCTGCCTGGGGCCTGTGGGTGACTCCATGTTTCTCCTGTCCTGGTGATGGTGAGAAGACCGTCCTGCGCTGCTCCTCATCACGGCCTTGCTACCAGCATCCTGGAATGCAGCCCAACTGGGCACTCCTGGGTATGGCTAAACACCCCTCAGAAGCAGCCATTCTCCGACTTGGAAAAGTCTCTGAAGCTCTCACACCAGACTCAGGCCCCTGTGAGGCCCCTGAGCCCCCTCACAGACCCAGGAGACCAGCTCCTCCTCCGGCTCCTTCCCCTGAGGTGTCTATGTGTTTATTATAAGGTCCAGGGGCTCCACAGAGAACAGAACAGGCCTCACTCCAGGCTTCGTGGGGCTCAAGGCCAAGGGAAGACTGAGAAATGCAACAAATAAAAGCACAAAAACATACATCCCCAGCTGAGTGGGTGGCAGGAAAGGGGGGGCACAGACCCTCAAGGGGAGCACTAGGTCCCTCTTTGAGGCTATGGGGAGCGGCTCAGAGCTCTCCCCCAGAACAGGATTAGGACTAGGAAGGCATGCCAGGTACCCAGGTGCAAATGCTAAGGCAGCCTTACCCTCATGGTGCGGCCAGTCCGGGACCCACGGAGATGAGGGCCCCTTCACATTTTGCTCCCTGGTATCTTCTCCGTCTCACCCAGTGGCTGGCCAGCTGGGTGTCTGCCTCTCCTCTTTGCTGACGTGATGCAAGTCAGAGCCCACACCCCTCAGGTTGCTGGATCTCCCAAAAATTAGTCAGCTGCTCTGGTAACCCCTAAATCACAGAAAACTGAAACAGTAATGGACCGTGCAACAAGGCACTCACACCTCTCACTGGGCTGGATCATTAATTGTGCACAATATTTGCACGTCTATAACAACACTATAGATGTGTATTTTTATAAACTCCATCTATCTGTCTATCTATCTATCTATCTATCTATCTAAAGCATTCCACCACATCTTAAATCAAACACGATGGTGGCCTGTAGGGAGGGATACAGGCTTCCCAGGAGAAAGGGAGCTTTCCAGGGTCCTTTGTTCCTGGAAACTGTGTCCTTGAGGGTGTCCACCCTCCTTTTGTTTCTGGGACAAGCCTTTGTTGGAGGACAGGAAGTGTGGAGAAGCCTGGAGGGAGGGGGTGGGCCAGACCTGAGCTCCTCTCACAGACCAGCTCCTGGAGCCCAGCCAGGGGAGAGCGCTGCGAAAGGTCACAGAGCAAGTCCGTGGAGAGCTGAAACTGACAAGAACCAGGTCTCCAGGCCCTTCCCGCGCCTCCCACCACTCTCTGAGGCTGAGGGTTCACTTTCGTTTTGTTTGCCTCCTGGGGTTCATAAATTCTAGATCCCAGTGGAACCCAGAGCATCAGACCTCAAAAGCTAGATACTAATGTGGAGGGCACCTTAGACCAAGGGGCTTCTCCAGCAACCCGCCTGCCTGCTCTTCGCAGCCCCGTCCACCTCCCCAAACACCGATGCACACAGGGGTGTCCCCACCTGGCCCGAGCCAGCTACCTGCGGGCCTGCATCAGCTCAGTGCAGCTCACCAAGACATGGGCTTCCACACAAGAGCTCAGCTCCCAGGAGGAGGGGAGGTAAAGACAGATCTGGGGCTTAGCAAAAATCTAGGACTTTCTCCTGATGGAGAACTGAGTATCCCAAAAAGCTTTACTCTCTGGACAACAAAGCACCTCCTTCACCTGGTGAGACTCACCCAGGGAAGAAGGGAAGCCAGATGCTAGGCCCACTTGCTCTCTCTTCATGGCATAAGTTGGGCAAAGGGGAGGAAATAGTGGAAGTTCATGTTTTTATTTTGAGTAAATCAATTGACTAATCGGAATGGGATTTTCCATCTGGGAGTTGAAAGGGCAAAAGGAGAACAGTTAATTTTTCAAACCATCACTTTAACATACAGCCCCCCTGTTGGAGCCGCATTTGATGCAAGGTCCAGGCGGGACATCAAGAAGCCATGTCAAGGCCAGAACAGGCATATTTTAGAATAACAGCAAGTAAATGAAGCCAATTAAGCATTCTTAATGCCCGAGAATCTTTTCTCCCCTTCTTCCAAGAAATCCTGCTTGCAACACATAATTTCTGTCTCTTTTTTTCTACATTCACACCCTTGATTTTACCTGTGTTTCTCTGCTACTAAGGACAATTTGCCTGGTCCCTGGGAGGGTGGGTGCCAGGGTGACCCTGGAGCAGGAAACCTGGTAGGTCCTAAATAAAGGGGTGGGGGGGTCACACTTTGTAAAGGTATGAACTCCACCAAATGGGAGAGATTCCACATTCAATTCTCCAGGTAGAGGTTAGTGAGGTTAAGTGAGATAAAGAAGTGAAAGCATTTCTGGAAATTCTTGGGGAGAAAGGCAATAGATAAATGCAGGCTACACTTATGACTATTTTTATGGCTTGGCTTCTGACATTGTGGGTGGTCTCTGAGCAGATGACTCATTCTTTGAACTCCTATGGATCATGAGGTTGAGATTTGCAGGCTGATCTAGGCTCTGGAGTATAGCTGGGATGGGGAGATGGCTCCTCCAGACACCTTGGTAAGGGGGGAGTGGGTCAGCGCTAAGCCAGGAAGACAGGCAATGCAAACACAGAAGGCAGCTCTCTTCAAATCTTCTGATTGTTGCCCATTTAGACTCAGCCTCACATTCCCCTCCACCACTCCCACTTTACTGTGGGGAAAAACCTAGTGATGGCACTTGAGAGTAACAAAACAAGCAAGTTGCCAGCAGCACCCATAAATTGAGTATTATTTACTCTATAAGAGATGAATATGAGCATATATGCATTCAGTTTTATTTTATAAAACAATGCCTCATAAACTAAACAATAGCCCAGCAATTTTATTACATTTACCTTGATAATATGTTGCAAGCCATTTAAACAGAACGAATTCACTGGCAAACCATCATCCATGGAGTATGACTATATACACACAACTGTTTGGGGATAATGTATAAATCAGTTTTAACACAACAGGGCAAGAATGATTCATATTCAAATCAAAATGCAAGCATGTCTTCAATGTGAATTAAAAAAATAATAATTTAGAGGTCAATAATGCAGTTAGTGGAAAAAAATGCAACTTTCTACACTGTTGGGTTGAGCAACAGCCTATAGCAAACTAATAATGAAGCAAAGTTTAATGAAAGTTATACATTTTTTGAAAAGCAAGATTGGCAGACATTGGATTTCATGGTGTACAGAAGAGACTGGTCCTAGAGCATATTTCAGAAAGTCACAGAAACTACAGCTTTCCCAAAGAAATAAGGTTTCCTACCCCAAACCCTAAGGCAAGATCTCATTACAAGAACCTGTAAGAATTAGCTTAGGAAAACCTTTCCCCACCTCTACCCCAGGCCACAGAAGCAATGCTTGGGTAGGGTTGTATAGGAATAATTACACTGGGAACGCTCCCTCACTGAGTGATTCAGCATGAACACAGAGTCAGAAACAGAATCAAACAAACAGGGGTGAGTCAGAGCGCATCTTTAAAGTCTAACTCAATAGGGCCTCTCTGGTGGCCGAGGGTTTAAGTCTCAGCACTATCATCGCTGTGGCCTGAGTTCCATCCCCCTCCAGGGAGCTGACCCATGTGGCACAGCAGACCTCTCCTGTCTCACCCGCTGCTCCCCTTAGCAATGTATTTCAGTAGATCTGCCTGTTCTGCTCCCCATTCTGTCTCTGGTGAATCCTCTTACCACCACCCCCCTCAGAAAAATTGTACCCCAGTTCTTCTACCCAAAAATAAATAAGTAAACTATTTTTTTAAATAGCTTAGCTAAGACAAAAGAGGTTGGCAGAGGAAAGGACATTATAGTTAGGGAGTTTACCAAGGAAGGCACAGTTGGCAAAGATATGTAGATTTAAGTTCTTCCTTCTACATTGAAAAAAGGAGCCAAGTTTCTCCTGGGGAGGCTCACACAGAGAAGTTTATATATAAATATATTTTCCAAAGCCTTCAGACCCCCTCCCATGAAATTAATATTTTATCAAAAAGATATATTTGAGGGCGGCAGATATTTGTTGCCCTACAGAATTTTTATGTCTATTTCAAGAACCCTCCAAGTAAAGATAACGGAATATCACTCAGGTCCTCATGCTGGGGTCACAGGTCTACCTGGTCATGGCAAAGAAGACAAGACCCTCGAAGGTAGGTTCTAGAAAGCCCCAGTCCCCTGTACTCACCGCTTAAGTAAATGCTGTTGTTCCCACAAAATACCCAAAGACTATTCAGCTTCTGACTCAAGAAAAACACTTGCCTTTATTTTTTTTTTAAGGAAAGAGACCTCATCTCCATCAGAAAAGTGTGTTTTCAACAACATTCTCCCATATTATTACACTGAGTATTGTTTCCAAATTGATGTTATTTAATCACACACCACACTTGTAAAGTGTTCTTAAAAGCATTTAAAACAAAGCAATAAAGAGTTCTTTACCGTAGTTTGGCTTTTATTTCAGTGCCTAATCAAACTTCATATATTTCCTACTGTCTGACAATGATCCTGGGTAGTGTTCTGGTATTCTCCTCACATAACCCAGCCCAAGGGGGAGGTAGGGAGAAAGAGGAAGGAAAGGTAGAAAGAAAGGAGAGAGAGAGGGAAAAAAAAAAGAGAACAGCAGGTGGGTAAGAGCTAGGTAGGGTGAGGAGGCAGCAGGGATGTGACTTCGTCCCTGACCCATTCAAGGGACAACTGTAGGCTCTCAGAGGCATCCCAGGGCCTCCAAAGGCTGCAGAGACCACGGCATTTGATGCCCTCCTCTGGCCTCCTTCTCTGCCTCCTGCACACCTGAGGGTCGGGCCCTTGCATCTAATTGGACAGCTGGGTTGGTGAACGCGGCCTGTCCTGCCAGCCGCCTCGCTGGCCGCAGTGACAGCTGCATCCCTCCCTGATGTGAGTGGGCGCTGAGGAGCGTTGACATGCGATCAGCTTCCCTCTGATATCCTTCAGCCAACCTGACAGTTGTCCAGCAGGGGCTAGTCAACCCGACTGCCAGCCCTCACGGAGGCATTGTAGGACAGCTTCTGAAGAACAGGCAGGAGAGATTTCAAATCGGCTTTTATTTCCTCCCAGCTGGGTGACTTGGAGATTTGAAGCAAATCCCGAGGGCCGTCGCTATTGTAGGGGCCACCATGTAGGGGCTACCAAAATGCAGGGAACAGCAAGCAGCCCTTCAAGAGAAGCATCTTGCCTGGCCAACACGGGTGTGGTAAGGGAGACTTCTCACAATTACAGTCTGCTCAAGCCCAGTTCTAGGGCAACACACACACCTGTCCCCTGTTCTGACATCCCTGTCCAACTGTAGGGTAAGTGAATTAATCAGGTGTTTTGTGCCACTAGCCTCTGTGGCTATCACCTGAGGCCTTAATCGTGTTAATGCAGAAGGTGCTCGGGATCATGGATGTGGGGCATGCGTACCTGATTGTGGACACCTGGTGGGTGTCCATGGGTGTGGGCATGCATAAGTCTGCACACCTGAGCCTAGAGGCCGGGGACATAAGGATGGTCATGGGACAATGAGCAGCATGACTACAAGACCACAAAAGAATGCCAGAGAGAGACCAGGGAAAGAGCATAAAGATTCGTGGGGTAGCTGGGAGACCTGTCATCAAGCTTCCCCACCCGCCTCCAGCCAAATTTCAGCCAGCACCTCCAAAGAAATAGCAGAAATGACTCTCTGGGTATCATAAAATAAACCAGTTCCCAAGCCAACTGGGGCTAAATTAAGAGGCAAGAGGTAAAGTCCATTCTCTCTAGGACCTCACCTGCTCTCCATTGCACATTCTGTTCTCCCTTTGCATCCAGGGAGGGCTCTGGAGACTGGAATGACATGATAGGAAGACTGGCTCAGGTAGCAACATGACCGAGCAAGACCCTGTGGGTTCAGGACCTCCTATGACTGCCTCAGCACAGAGAGCCTGGGGAGGGCTAGGGCAGGGCTCACACTGGGAGAGGGAGTTGGACTCTGCACGGAGAGGGAAGCCGGCCTCAGCTTGTGTGACGGGCTGGTCTTGCACCAAAACCACAGGTACCACTGGCCACATTCAAGAGTATGCTTGACCACTTCAAAACCACACTTCCCACAAAAGTCTGATTTATCTGTTAAGAGCAATCTGTTAGATGTTTGAATCAGAATGCCTTATCTGAATTAATTAATCTGTTTGAAGGGAGAAAGGTGTTCTCTCCTTAAATGTCAAGTCTGTGTCATATCTGATTCTATATGGAAGAAAGCATCTTTTGATTAAAGTGAAAACTTCTCACAGCTGGGGTGACCCAGCCCCCCAAGAAGTGCATCCAAAGCTCTGCCGATGACACTCTTGGGCTGAGTCTGTTCCTAATTACCAGACGTGGCTCCCTGCATTTCTATCTGAGCTCCAACGTGGCAGAGAAAAATTAAAATTACTGCTCAGCGGATGTCTCTTAAGCTTTGGTGATGGGTGATGGGTGGCAGCTGACCGGCCCGACAGAGGCGGCGTCAGGACGGCACGTGGCCGCTTGAATGCATCTCTGGGATGTCCCCACGGCACTGCTGGCTATGCATGAGCCTGCTCTTACAATTAACGTCATCTCCAGCCAGCCCCCCTTCCTCCCAGAGCCCTGTCCCCAGCTCTGATCTCCCGTAGCCCCCCGCCCCCATCGCCCTGTTCCTGTCTCCCCCACATAGACTGTTCTCCCCCAGCCCCTGGTCATCCCACTCCAGCCCTGGCAGTGTCTCCTGTCAGTCACCCTTCCAGGCTGGGGCCTCTCCTCACTCTCCTGACCCCAGACCCACAGACATTTCTCGGTGACAGCTTTGTGATTCCTCAGCGCCCTGCCACCTCGGCTTTCTGAGAACACGGGGCTCCAAAGGGGCCTCCAGGCAGACGGCAGGAACCAAGAAGCCGCCTCAGCCACTTGTCATTCAGCTGGACTCTGCCCGTCCGCAGCAGCTCCTAGGCTGAAGTTGGGAGCAACAGCCCCTGCTCTCCTTCTCCCTCTCTTCTCTCCGCTCCTCCATTTGCGTGCCCAGTATCTCTCCATCTGCCAGCCAGTCAGGGCCTCATCTGCGTGGGGCATCGTCATTAAGACAGTACATTTCCCAAGACAGGGGATGCTCTCTCACTAGGTTTAATACCCTCAAAACAACTCCCAAGCTCAGGTTCAGGTTCAGGTTCAAGTTAAATATTTGCTGGACTCTCGGTAAGAGCCTGGATTAAGAGGCAGTGCCCACAGTGGGCAACAACGTGGTGTTGGCACCAGTCACCTGACTTTCAGTCCCGCTTGACACTCGTAACCCTGTGATCCTAGACAAGGGGCTTCCTCTCGGGGTCTGTCCCGTTGAGCTGAGTGGCCACTTAGACTTGCTGTGAGAAGCAAATGAGCAAACACCCCGGGCACTTAGACATGAGGTGGCCACCGCAGCTGCTGCCTGAGCAGCTCATACTGCTTCCAGTGGACACAGTCATATGTATTTCCTCCATGAGTTGTTCCAAGGACCTTGTAAACTAGTTACTGCTGGGCCCATTTGGTAGGTGAAGACATTAAACGTGGAGAAGTTCAGGTATCTTGTCCAAATGTACGACACTGATTTGCGTCAAAACAAGAACTTGAACTTAGGTCTGGGAGTCAGTTCTCTGTCACTGCTCCCAAGTGCATAGCGCATTACTGCCACGTGTGTACACTTAGCGAATATTGGACAAATGTCTAAGCATCTATTTTCATTCACAGTCAAATCCCACAAACACCCAGGAGAGGAGCTCGCTGGACAGACAATGGACACATCAGCCCTGGGCCAGTCCTGACCCCAAGGCAAAGCCTCCTGCAGAGGCCCAGGTTAGAAGGACATGCCCAGTTAGAGAAGGAAAATGCAGCAGCACATGGCCCCCCAAGCTGGTCTTTAAAGAGGGGTGAAAAATCTTACAAGGGAGAGCTGGCAACTGGTATAGGAAGAATTACATTCCTCAGCTCTAAAGGGGTCCAGAGCCTCCCTGGTGTGCCTAGGGGTTAAGTCTCAGTGCTATCACAGCTATGGCCTGAGTTTGGTCCCCAGCCAGAGAGCTGACCCACATGGCCCAGCAGATCTCTCCTGTCTTGCCTGCTGCTCCCCTCAACAGTGTAGAGCCACCAGTTCTGTTCCCCCCTCTGTCTCTGGTGAATCCTCTCACCCCACAACTCTAGTCTATACCCCAGTTCTTGTATGCATAAATAAATAAATAATTTTAAAAAAAAATAATAAAGAGGCCCAGCTATCCCTGCTCCCCAGGGCCGCCACCCCACCGAAGCCTCCAGCGTCCATCCATCTGTGGTCTGGTAGCTCTACAAGAGTCCATGCTGGCCACTCGCCCACAGCAGCCAGGAGGGGCTCTTCAAAACACAAATCAGGTCATGGCTGCTCCCCCTGTCTCCTTCAGAATGAATTTCCGCGGCCTAGCCCTTCTCTCCTGCTCCAGCCTCACCTTCTCCTGCTCTCCAGTGGAGCCGCTGCAGCAGCTTCCTGTGGCTCCTGGGACCCACCAAGTGCCGGCCTTTGCTGGACACCCCCCTGCTCTGCTCTGTGTCCTGAACGACCCCCACCCCTCAAAGTGTAGGCAGCTCTTTGCCCAGTGGGTGTCCGGCATGTGTGCTACTTCCCCAGATGGCCTCTGGCCAAGGCCCAACCTCCACACCCTGCTGCGCTGGCCTCACTGAATCCGTATCAACAGTTGAAGCTTTCAGTTTTTAAGGGCAAGGGACTGGCTCTCTTGTCTATGTGCCACCGAGCACCAGAATAGAGTTGGATAAGAGGCTTCGAAACACTCATGGATGAATGAATACGTTTGAATCCTGGCTTTCTGGGCCCAGCCCGGCTCATGTCCGAGGGGACGGAGGGGAAGGAAATCTAACGGTGTCTCGGATCTCCTGGCGAGGATGTGGCGGGGAGCCGGGGGGCCATCTGGGAGCCAGGGGGCCATCTCTTCAGACGGGGAGGGAGTGTTGTCCTCCTCAGGCAGGGGCAATGGCCTTCAGTAAGAAGTAAGGTCTGGGCCTGATGGCAGGGCGGAGGAGCAGTAGGAAGGGGTAACCTTGGGCAAGGGGGGAGTCAGGGAGGCTGTTGCTCTGTCGATGCCGAATCAAGGCTTTGACTACAGATTTCACTGGTTATGTTGTTTCCCCAAATCAGCTCCACCAACCTGCGTCAGAGGGCACGCATTTCACGCATTTCTTCTCTCCTCCCAGGGAGCTGGAGAATCACCCACACAGGCCTGTGAATTGATCACAGTCCAAGCTCCTGCACTTCGTGGTGAATGTTTGCAGGCCTCTGCTGTCCTGGCCCTTCCTGTGCAGCTGTGGGAGGGGCGCCGTTCAGGGCACCATCATTTCCCCAGCGGAACATGCGGCGCCTGTCATCCCAGCAGGCTGTCATCTCAGCCTCTTTGACCTGGCTGATGCCTGACATCCTTGCCAGATTCCTGAATTTCAAAAATGCTTGGCCATTTGCTTATGAAGCTTTTCCATTTCTCTTGACATTTGCTCTTTCTTTGCCAAATTTAAATTTCAAGATGAGATTGTTGTATTAGTTTTCTGTGACTGTCTTAACAAATTACTACAAACCTGGTGGCTTTAAACAACAAAAGTGTATTCTCTCATAGTTCTGGAGAGCAAAGGTCTGAAATTAAGGCAGGGCTGTGGAGACTCGGGAGAATCCTCACCTCTTCCAGCTTCCACTGCCTCCAGATGTTCCTTAGCTTTGGCCCACCCCTCCAATCTCTGCCTCTGTCTTCTCCCTTTAGACCTGTATAGACTCTTGTCATTGGATTTGGGCTCCATCTGGATAGTTCAGGATGACTTCATCTCAAGATCCTTAACTTCATTACATCTATAAAGTCCTTTCTTCCAAATAAGGTCACATCCACAGATTCTGGGAAAATGGACATAATATTTTGAGGAAACACCATTCAATATACTATAATTCTCTTTATGTAAACTCAGCAGATCAAAAGAAATATGTCTCCAGTTTTAATCTTAGGAAGTGACAAACCCTATCAGTTCACATCTCTCTCTTAATTTCATCCTTTACAATCTTTAGCCCAATAGCAAGTCAGGTACAAATCACTATTCAGTCAGGACTTAATGTCAGTCAGACCCTTGTTGGAGGCAATACTATCCGATGCAATGCAAATTACATAGAACAAGTGTCTGGGAGTCCTGAGATCATCCATCAACTCCATCATTAATTGGGTGACTTTGGAAGTATTTTTGCTTCTCTGTACTTCAGTTTCCTTATCTATAAAATGAGTTTAAAGTAGAACACAGGGCAAACTCCAACCCCAAGATCAATTTGGCCCCCAACCTGTTTATGCAAATAAAACTTTATTGAAAGCAGGCAGCTTTCAATAATGCTGTAGCTTTTCTGCTACAATGGCGTAGAGTCTTGAGAAAGATAGAATGTTCCTCAGAGTAAAAAATACTTGCTAGTTAACCCTATACTTAAAGACTCTGACCCCCCCACCTTCACCCCTACTAGCATGAGAGTATCTGAGGTCCCTTCTAACTGTGTTAATCTGCAGTATGACTGCCTGATGACCCTTCGGAGTGACTGTGTTCCTGTTATAAATGAAACCATCCGATATTTTTTTTTCCTTCTGGTTTATTTCACTGAGTATAATTCCTCCTAGTTCCATCCACGTTGCTGCAAATGGCATGAGTTCATCCTTTTTGATTGCTGAATAATATTCCATTGTGTATATGTACCACATCTTCTTGATCCAGTCATCTATTTTTGGGCATTTGGGTTGTTTCCAGGTTTTACCTATTGTAAATAGTGCAGCAATACACATAGGGGTTCAGGTATACTTTTGAATCAATATTTTTGTGTCCTTTGGGTAGATCCCTAGGAGTGTAATTGCCGAGTTGTGTGGATGGGGTGTCCAAACTGAAATGAGGACACATTGATCTCATAACGTCAGTTGTGAGTCTTCCTCGCCAGCACCTGTGTGCACTGCACCACCATGGTGTCTGCCTCCCAGGGACTGACCCCCTCCCCCTGGACCTGGCCCTCTCTAGAGGGACAGTCAGGGGCTTGCAGGGCTCCACTAGCTCATGTGACCTGGGGAACCCACCTGAACAGGACAGCCACCCTCCAGGGCGGTGAGCCAGCCTCTCCCTCTTTGCTTCCAACACAGCCACGTTAATGCAAATACACCCTCTTCCTCCCACCCCCCGTTCAAACCTCCACCTCCTTCATTCTCCCTTCTTATTTGTTAAACAAATCCTGATCTGCCTTTTTAGGCTGCTCTTGAATTTTATGGCAACATATAATAAACATCTGACTGCTTTTATTTCTATTTAACTTTTATCTCGAATGTCTCTGCTGTTTCAAACCAAATATTTATAGCATCGCCCAGACGCCACAATTTCACTCCTCCCCAGCACTGTCACTCCCTCCTGCTTGTGCTCCCCAGTGCTTTAGAGAATCTGGGGAATCTTCAGGCAAAGGGCCCCTTGCCTTCAAGGACTCCCAGCCTGGAAGTCTGAGTTACTGAGGGCCCGGGAGAGCAATGCTGCGGGCAGCCTAGCCCTGGGCTCATTACCAGGCTGTCCCAGGTGACTCAGGGCCTTCCTGAGCTCTGCATATTCACAGTCACCTCTGCCAGCCTGGCTGAGGACTGCCCTGCCCTGTCCGCTGCAGAGCAGGCTGGCAGCATCCCAGGTCCTCTGTCTGCCCCAATATCTCAGGTCATACCCAGGGCCTAGAAGACCAGCTCCCTGGCCTGCCTGTCCTAGCATGCAGTCTTCGCTGACTGCATGTGCTCCCAGCAGCCCTAGCAACCTACCCTTCACCCAGGACTTTCTGCTGCCTTCTTGGTGCCTGGTCCAAAAGGCACCATAGGAGATCCATCCATCAAGGGCTCTAACCCTGTGGATGACCACGCTCTGGACCTAAAGTCTGGAGACCTTAATTTCCCTCCCTGAGCATCAGTTTCCTCATATGTAAAGTGGGGATCATAATGCCTGCCTGGCTTTACTCACTCACCTTGCAGATTCTGGAAGGATCCCCCAGGAGGAGGCAGAGCAGCCTCAGATCCCTGCAAACTCATGCCCAAGTCCATCAAGGTGCAGCTCACTGTCCCTGGTTTCACAGGCCTCCAGCTCGAGAGCTCTCCTGTGGTCTCCTGGGCTCCATTTTCTCATCCCATCTGTCTCAACCTGTGCAAATCCTACCAGGCTCAGCACATGGCTAGGCGTTGATGAATCACCCTCATCAGCCTGCCCCCTACCTGCTTCCCACTCCTCGTGAGCACTCCAGGTGTGCTTGACACAGCAGAGACACCCCACAGAAGTCAACTCCCTTCTTTCCCCAGATAGCTTAGGCTGCACATTTCAGCCTCCTGGTTACCCATGGCCCTTGATGCAAATCTTCCATTTATCTGTGAAAACCTTCTTACTATTTAAATCCAAGCTGAGCCAAGTTAGGCACAGCAACCCCATTTCTAGAACCTCATGCTCACAGATTTCCACATCTCCCACCTTTCCACCCAGGGAAGACTCCCTTTCCAGTCCCTGGGAAGAGATCCCCTCCTGCACCGCCAGGGAGTCTCAAGGCCCAGAACTTAGTCGATCTCTGGAAGACTCCCTGGCTGCATCCATCTGTAGGACACTTGCAGAAACTGAGGCAATCTGCTAAAAGGAGGGAAAGGGATGCACTTGCTCACCTCCCTGAAAGAACCCAAGGGTCACTTGATTCCAAATACAACTTGACCCAGGAGCTCAAGAAACATCACCTCCAAGTCAGGTTCCTGGCAGCAGCAACAGTGGACAGGATGGAGAGCAGAAGGGAGTCTCCTCCATTGCAGGAGAAAGCATAAGTTGGCACAAGAAACTTTGTCCATTGCTGGGCAGTGCCTGCTGCAGCTGCAGAAATACACATCCCATCCAAATGCCAGTTCACATTCAAGTCTGACTCCAATCAAAATGAAAGGTCACATTCACCAAAAAGATGCACATGGGACTGTCATAGCCATTTAATTAGTTATCATAGCCAAAAGGTAAACCAATGTCCATTAAAGTAGAACAAGTAGGTGAAGTGGACTATAATCATAGAATGAAACAATTCAAAAGAGAACATCACTACAACAACACACAACCCACAGCAATGGGGATGGACCGCACAGTCTAATGTGCAGATGGAGGACCCAGCAGACATCACGTGCCTTATAGAAGTGATTTAATGTATTTGCAATTCAAAAATATTCAAAAATAAGGCCTATTCTTGGGAGTGTACTGACTGGAAGCAGATGCGGGGCACCTTTTGGGATGCTGAAAGGTTCTACATCTTGTTGCAGCCCAGTGTGTGGCCATGTAAAACTGCAACGAGCAGCACAATGAAGAGCTGTGCACATTCCCATATGTAATTATACCACAATAAAAATACCTCAAGAACAATCGTAAAAATTAAAAGAAAGCCAAGTTTCCCTCCCCCGCCGTGGGTTCTGTTTCACTCTTGGTGGCGGGATCCCATGTGGTGGCAAAGTGGCCACTGATGGCTCTAGGCTGACACCTACCAGGTCAACAGTGCCAGGGGTCCAGGAAGTGACTTTCCTCTGCAATGCTTAGGCCATGTGCCCACATGGAGCCCACCTGTGACTGAGGTGGAGGCAGGTGGAGACAGAGGATGCTCTGACCAGGCAGGCTTGGGTCAGAGGCCATCCCTGGAGCTAGGATTTGGGGCCAGGTACACCCCAACCTCAGGAATGAAGTGGGGAATGTGTGGGCTCAGCACAGATAAATAAGGTGTGGCACTTGTCCCAAGGGAAGGGGACACCTTTGGCTGGAGCATGTGCTATGCTGCGTTAGTAATGAAGGACTACCTCTCCAGCTGCTGGACAGTCCTTGGCTGACAGTCTTCTAGTCTCAACCTCCTTTAGGAATCCCCCGGGCTGGAGGCAGCTGCCTAGTTCCAAAGCAATCCCATTTAAGGAGGGCTTAACCAGCTTATAAAGGCCCATCATGCCCAGTCCTACCTCAAGACAACCCTGAGGGCCACTCCAGTTCCAGAGCTCCCCCACTCTTTGGTTGAGACCCATGAGACATAATGCAGCCTGACTTCTCCCTCCCCCACCTCCTCATAGACATTCCACACCAAATCCCCATCTCAGAGCTTCTCAGGGAACTTAACCTGTGAACCTCCATGGGGTGGACTGTCACAGTCTGTGAGAACATCAAGGGTACTTTCATTGTGTGACATTGTAGTCTGTCCGCTACAAGACAGTGGCACTATCAGATGAGGATTGTGAGTTTTTTTTCTCTCTTTTACTTAGAAACAGGAGTCAGGGGTCCGCTAAAGGGGGTCCTCAGATTTCCTTTGATGCTGAGCTGGACTATCAAATTAAAAAACCTGAGGCCCACCACAACTTCTTAGTATATCAGTTCTTGGTTTGCTCTGTCTCAAGAGTAACAGAATGAAGTCTGCACGTGTGGTGTCCTCTGCTTACTCAGATAGCTCTGGATAGTGTCCAATTGCAAACCCTATTTGCAGTGCTTTGAGCTCCCAAGGAAGCATTTGTAATGGGTGCCACTCTTGGCAGAGGATGCCCACAAGGTGGCAAGGAAGCTACCAATGTATCTAGACTGGCACCCATACCATCACAGGGGAAAGAGCCTCTAGTAGCTCCAGGAAGTAACTTCTCTGGAAAGACCCCTGTCCCATGCCATGCCCAAATTTTTAATTCTTTTAACTGTTCTACTTCCATCCCACTTTCTTTTGGAGGGAATGCCACCATGCTCAATTGGGACCTGCCTCTCTCTGCTCTCTTCTTCCCAATCATACACAAGACCTTAGTGCTGAAACCCCTAAAGCAATGGTTCAGAGATATACATGTCACACGTCACCTATGTCAGCTCAAAGAGACTGCAGCCCAAGACATGGGTGACGCCCTTGAAAATAAGTAGTCTTCTCCCCACAGTGTTTGCTAACTGAGGGCACGTCAACCTGGACATGGACACAAAGTGGAGGGAAAAAAGATCCAAGCCAAGAGACTGAGGGTCTTGAAATTTATCCCTGACAATTTTACCTTAATATCTATATCCAGCCATACCTGAAGCCAAACATACATCCACATTTCCATTTACATGAGCTGATCGATTCCTTTTTCCTCTCTTGAGTCAATTTGCATTAAATTTTTGTCACTTGCATAAGAAAGGGCCCCAATTGTTGCAGAATTTCTGAATACAAGTGATGAGAGGAACTTGGATTTCTTCCAGTAATAAATATGAAATGAAGTGATTTATACCCACTGAAGCTTACAGCCCAAACCTATAATTTCAAGACATCCTCTCCAGAACAGGGTTTCCAGTCTACCTTTCATGACTCCTGATTCTCTTGGATCCCAACCTCCACCAGCACTTGTCTACATTCTTGATCCCAATCCTTGGTCATTCCTTAGCCTGTAAGACAAGGACTACAAACTACAGCCCATGGGACAAATCTGGCTTACCACCTGCTTTATGTGGCCCATCAGGTTAAAAATGGTTTCTATGTCTTTAAATGGTTGGGGAAATAAAGAAGGTTGATATTTTTTACCATGTAAAAATTATACTAAGTTCCTATTTCAAAGTCCATAAATAAAGTTTTACTGGAACACAGCCATGTTCATTTGTTTATGTATTGTCTACGGTTGCTTTTGCACTACAACAGCAAAGTTGAATAGTTGTGACAGAGACTGTATGGCCCACAAAGTCTAAAATAGTTACTATTTACTCTTCACAGGAAGTGTGATCCTGATGAACGTCTCTGGAGGTGTGACCTTCACAATTCAGCATCTATCCTTGAGATCCTGTACCACCACCAATGAAAAGTATTTCTCTTTAAATAATCTACCTATTTTACCAAGCTTTAGACAGTAAGCATCTCAGAATTTGGAGGCATATTTCATCAATTAAATTTTCCCAGGCTTTATCTCTGAGTCAAACATGGATATACTTGCTGAATGAAAACAAAAATGAATGTTCAATTTGAGTCACTGGCCATTGAAATCAAAAACAAAAATAATCACAGAAAATAGAAAGTTGCCATTTTTGTGAGGTCCATGTAGCCATCAAGGTTTTGTGACATACACTACTGAGTGATGACAGTTCATGTTTGCTGGGCAAGACAGAAGCTAACTCCAAACACAGAACCTTGAATTCCAGTTCCACTTTAGAATTCTGGTAGGTTTTGTTGTTATTTTTGTTTTGTTGTTTTGTGGTTCAAGTTCTGTAAGATGAGATAAGTGTTTATCTTCTGGAAGTTATGAGGATTAAATAAGTTAACACTAAAGTAAAAATACTCCAAAATAGGGCCTCTCTGGTGGCGCAGGCAGTTGAGCGCCACGCTGTGAAGCTGTCTGCAGCCTCGCAGCACCGGTTCAATCCCGGCCGGCTGGTGAGGGTCCCACATGGCACAGCAGACCTTTCCTATTGTGCCCGCTGCTTCCCTCAGCAGTGTATTTCATCAGTCTGCCTGTTCTGCTCCCCGCTCTGTCTCTGGTGAATCCTCTCACCCTCCCGCTCATCTGACCTGTACCCCAGTTCTTGTATAAATAAATAAATAAATCTTTAAAAAATACTCCAAAATATTAGCCTTCATTTTCATTCCTCACTGCTTATATAACAATTTAAAATACATATTTGCTCTCATTTTTTCTCACAAATGCAATGGGAAGGTGGGCTAACCCCACTGAACTAGATTAATTCACAAGTTGAGTGAATTCCTTTGGGTTCTCGCAGTTGATGACAGACCCTTTCCCAGTTTGGAACATGAGAAAGAAAAGAAGGAGGCACTAGTGATCCACAGCTCTCAAACCCTCCAAGACTTGGCTCAGGTGCCAGGAGGGTTTTTGTGTTTTTAAAGATTTATTTATTTATTTATATGAGCACTGGGTACAGTCAGAAGCGCGGGAGGGTGAGAGAATTCACCAGAGCCAGAGTGGGGAGCAGAGCAGGCAGAAGGACCGAAGTACACTGCTGAGGGGAGCAGCGGGCGGAAGGGGAGCAGCGGGTGGCAGGAGAAGTCTGCACACCATGTGGGGGCCTCTCCTGGTGGCCGGGGATCGACCTGGTGCTGCAGAGGCTACGGGCAGCTTCGCAACCCAGCGCTCAACCGCTGCGCCACCAGGGAGGCCCACCAGGAGGGTTTTCTAGCCTACCTCGTCAACAAAGCTGCTTTCTTCAGGGTTCCCAAAGAGCTCCCTATTGTCAAATGTGATCCTCGGGTCTTTGTCCTTACCCAACTGATTGTCGCAACAGCATTTGAAACAGTTGAAGCTTCCTCCTCATTAAAGCTTTTCTTTCATGCCTGAAAGGACAGGGCTCACCGTGTTTCCTCCCACACCACTCGTCAGTCCTTACTTTCTTCTGACGCCCCTTCTCCTTTCCCTTCCCAGTCTCAGTGCCATGGTGCTGAGGACACACTCTCTCAAATTCTCCTAAATGCACATTCTAAGCCTCCCATGGTTTTTGATAACCTCCCAGTTTTTGAGCCAACAACATCGAAACATCAGATCCTTATAATTAATTGCTTACTTAGAGATCTTTTAGAAATCTCAGATATATCATATGTAAAACCTAACTCTTGTATTTTTCTCTCAAAACTTGAGCTCAGTCTTTACCATCTTTTTTTTTTAATGACTTTTTTTTTAAAGATTTTTTATTTATTTATACAAGCACTGGGTACAGTCAGAAGCACGGGAGGGTGAGAGGATTCACCAGAGACAGAGCGGGGAGCAGAGCAGGCAGACCGATGAAATACACTGCTGAGGGGAGCAGCGGGCGGCAGGAGAGGTTTGCGCGCGATGCGGGACCCTCGCCAGTGGCCGGGGATCGAACCAGCGCTGCAGAGGCTGCGGGCAGCTTCACAACCCAGCGCTCAACCACTGCGCCACCAGGGAGGCCCGTCTTTACCATCTTAATGAATGACCTTGGGTGTAGTCTGAGGGAAAGAAGAAATCAAGGATAACTCTAAAGATTTTAACCAGGAGAAACTCAGTGAGTCGCCTCTGTCATGTTTTTTTCTAGACCTTGTCGTTAGTTGGAGTCATGGATATGAGTATGGGTTTGGATATGAACATACATTCTCATAACAATATAGAGATTTGTTATCCCCTCTCCTACACAAGGAAGCGGGCTCATTGAAAGCAGAGAGTTTGTGTCATGAACCGAGAAACCACAATCAACATAACAGCCTGATATGTAGTAAGTGCCCCCAATAAGGCATGAATAACTGAGTCTATAGAATGACAATGTTTCGTGCACCACAAAAGAAATGAAGTGAAACCTAGAACTCAATCCACAGCACATTTTTAAGACAATACATTCTGGACCAAGGCAGTGTATTTACACACATGTCCTAATTTCTCTGAATTATGAAATAGATGGGCAGATAGGTAGATGATCCATCGATTGATAGATAGATGATGGAAAACGGAATTGCATTTCCAGATACTAGTAATGAATAATCTACTGGTAGATTATTATAGATACAATAGATAGATACAATAGATCGATACGTAGATAATTAAATTGGTTCAAAGGAGAGATAGCTAAATGTAAGTTTTATTCATAGTATGCCAAATGATCGTGCTTCTTTTCTGAAATTTTCATTTCACAACTGCTTGTTTTGGTGTCAAGTAGATACAGTCAAGTTATTAAGCTCTGCCTGGGAGAGATGGGAAGAGAGCCTCTGTGCCACTTGTCCCTGCTCTCAGCAAATCCTCATCCCTGCCACATGACAAGTCTCTGCTCAGCTCCAGGGCAACACGTGGAGTCACCTTTGCTGTCTAAATTCATGTTCTGAAGTCTACTAGGCTTTAGGGAAGAAGTAGAAATCTCTTCATTCACAGGTAACATAATCACCTATGTAGAAAATCTGATGGCATTACAGAAAAGTTAATAAAACTAAGTTTAGCAAGTTTGTAACCTACAAAGCAATATAACACAGAATTGCATTTCCAGATACCAGCAATGAACAATCAATCATAAATTGCCATCTTTAAAACTACCATTTATGATAGCATCAAAAATATAAAACAGCCATTAATCTGACAAAAGATGTGAAAGACATATACACAGACAAGAACAAATATTGTGAGAGAAATTAAAAAGGAACCATGTAGCTGGAGAGATACACACCTTGCTGATGGCATTGAGCCAAGGTGGCATTGAGCTGGAAGACTCAATGTTATTAAGATGTCAGTTCTTCCCAAATTGATTTAACAATATTTCAATCAGTCAAAATCTTAGCAGGCTATTTGTAGATATTGACAAAATGATTCTAAAACTCATGAAAAAACAAAGGGCATGGAATAACCAAAATAACTCCAGAAGTGGAAAATCTAGCTAGAAAACTAGCTAGACTGCCACTGAATTCAAGAATTATTATAAAGCTACAGTCATCAAAACAATATGGTATTGGCATAAAGCTAGAAAAATAGATGGGTAAAATAGACCTGGATAGCCAAAAATAAATCTATATTTATTTAGATGACTAATTTTCACAAAGGAGCAATAGCAGTACTCTGAAAGATTTTTTCCAACAAATGGATCAGGGACAATTGGATATTCACAGGCAAAAAAAAAAAATTGGATTCACACTGCACACAGCATGCCAAATTAATTTAAAAAATTGAGCATGGACCTAAATATAAAATATAAAGCTATAAAATTCCTAGAAGAAAATATGGGAGAAAATCTTTGTGAACCTTGAATGATGCCAAAATAGATATAATTCCAGAGCATCATCAATACAAGAACAAAATAAGTTGCACTTCACTGAAAATATTTTCTGCTCTTCTAAACCTATTGCCAGGGGAATGAAAAGATAAGCCACAAACTGGTAGAAACTCCTGGCAAAGAATGTATCTGATAAGAGACTTGTATCCAGAATATATTTTAAAAACTCTCAAAACTCAACAAAGACAAATACCCAATCAAAATGGGAAAAATATTTGAACAGATATTTTACCAAAGAAGGCATACAGATGACACAAAACACACAAAAAGATGCTCACCATCATTCATCACTAAGACAACACAGACGTCACTGAAAAATAGGTAAAGTTTAAAAAACTAAAGTGGACACACCACACCCATCATATCAAAACAATGGAGGAACTAAATCGCCTTCTACTGCCAGGCTAGACTAAAATGTCCAGCCATTTTGTAGGGCAGTTTGGCAGTTACTTAGAAAGTGAATCAAATATTTGCCATATCATCCAACCTATGAGTAAAACTCATAGGTATCAGCCTAAAGGATAGGAAATACATGTCTATACAAAGGGCATGAATGTGCATAGCATCTTTCTGTAACAGCCCTGAACTAGAAACAACACAAATATCCACCAACAGATGGATGGGTAACAAGTTATGGCGAATCCATACAATGGAGTACTGCTCAGAAATAAATAAGAGTGAGCTACTAAAATATGCAGCAACACTCTTGAATCTGAAATAACTTTATTGAATAAAATGTCATACAAATGCAAAGGACATATTGTATTATTCTGTTTATAGAATAGAATCCATAGCTGCCTGGGGCTGGGGGAATAGAGAGGGTTTACCAAGGTGGCATGAGGCAACGTTTAGAGGGGATGATAGATTTCCTTCTCCCGTCCCTCTTTCCCTACATTCTTCCCTCTTTCCCTCCTATCTACCTTCCTTCCTTTCTTTTTCTGATGGAAGGAAATCAAGTCTTATCTTTGGGCATGGAAGACTACTGTCACAATGGCCATCTCCCCAAACTGGGGAAAAACAGAGACTTATGTGGGGGAATACTAATGAAAGGAAGAAGCTAAAGGGTCTGCTTCAGTGGGATTTTAGACAAATAGTCAGGATTTCAGAAATTGTATTCTTCCAAATTTGGTCCTGCCTGATCTGCCCTGGCTCTGGTGGGCATGTTTTTTTCTGTGGCAATGAGGTTGTGGTTTAGCCTTTGTCGTTCTTCTACCACCATCTTGGTTTCGGTCAGTGTGTTGGGATATCTGTAGTTTTGTCACCCATGATGGAAAATCCACCAGGTCAAGAAGAGCCACCACCAAGGTCAAGAGGCAGCTGCCCCAGTGTCACCCTTTCCTCCCCCTACCCCCATGTGTCTACCTCACTCCTTTCTCCTCCCCAGCAGCCCCCCGCCCCTGGCCATTCAGGAAGACTCCCTGTTTGTTTTTTTGATCTTGATGAAGGTTTCACAGATGTATACACATGTCAAAACATATCAAGTTGTACATTTTAAATATGTACTGTTATTATAGGTCAATCATAGCTTAATAAAGATGTTTAAAAAATAAAAGTCCTTCCTCTCACCCCCCACCATGTCTGGCCTGTACCCCAGTTCTTATATGGATAAATAAATAAATCTTTAAAAAATAAATAAATAAATAAAAGTCCTGTGGGGAAACCAGGAATGATCGCTCTTCCTGGAGTAGAAAGACGGTGCTGGTGCTGGAAGGCAGCAGGGTCTCGAGTTGACAAGCCTTTAACCTGGACACTGGCACTGAGCTGGAGTGGTACTTGGGAGGGTCAAGTCCATGCTCTCTTGAGGAGGTCAAGTCCGTGCTTTCTTGGAAGGCAAGACTAGGGTCTGCCTGAAAGTGTTAACTATGTGGAAAAATGGGGCCAGGAAGCTGAGAAAGGATAAGGTCCAGAAAGATGGGGCAGCTTGTAGACAGATTTTCAGGTAGGCAGAGGGGCTCACTGCTCGTGTCAACAGTGGCAGAGGTTGCTTGGATCAGCTTGTTTCTGCCCAAAGAAGAACAACTTGGAAATAAGTAGGGGAAGTGACACACTCCAAATGTGTGGTCCCTTTGAACGACACTCACGTCCTCTTGTTGCACCAGGAGATACATTTATCCATCCCAACTCTCTTAGGCCACCTACCCTTCCACCAGAGATTTGGGCAGACTCAGCATCCAGCCTGATCAGCGGCAGCTGATCCAGACATGGTGGCTGAGGGGCAGCCAAGGTGGGGCATCATGACTGGCCTGCAGAGTGACCTCTGAGCTTTGGGTACCTTCTCTGGCCCTCACCTGCAATTGCCTACCTAGTAGGTCATTCTTACTCTATTCCCTGGATTTGGAAGGAGACTGAATGGAACCACATAAGTAGAAGTTCTTTGGGAATGAAAAAGGAGACACAGCACCTAATAGTGTAGCCAAGTGAGGCCTTGGTACCTTGTCAAGTCCACCGTACTGAGCTGGTGAGTGCTCCTACCCAGCTGCTGTGAGGTGGGCTCCTAACATCTCATGCCTGCACCCTTTTCTGGAGACTCACCCTCATGACTAGGGAAAGCCTGTGAGCCTACGCCTTCCTTGAGGACAGGGTCTCCATCCAGTGGCTGACTGATGCAAGGTGGCAAAACCCCTTGTATTAAGGCAGGACACCTCTATGGTGCATTAAGATGCCAGAGCCCCCTATGGGATCCAGCTGAGCTAGGCTCCAGCTGCGTGCACAGCTTCCCCTACTTCCTGCACAACCACACACCCTACTGACAATGCCCCCTCCATAAATTACTTGTACAAGTACAGAGACACTCGACGCTCTGCTTCTAAGGAACCCCAACTAGGACCCCAACACTTGAGTCTGTTAAATGGAAATTTAAGGGGTCTTTGCCATAAGCCACCCTGTCTTGGTCCACAGGGGTGTCCCTCCGTGCCCTCTCCTCAAACCAGCTTGGACAAAAGAGGAGCCTGGGACCCAGGACTTGACTCACTCTTGGGTGTTTTGTTCACACTCTCTTTCAAAAAACACATTTTCAATAGCTTTAATTTAATCAAAACGTTCTTGACTGAGATCATTAAAGCCTCTGAGAGAGGCATTTAATTCTAAATTCACCATATCCACGGCATAGCAGTTGAGTAACTGAAAAATCAACTTTATGTCATAATAGTTTGTTAGAATGTTTGTTTACTCTTCATCTGAGACGCGCTAATTAAAACAAGAGGCCTTCACAGGAGATCCAGTCAGCAAATGGAATTGGTTAATAGATAAGCGATGGTCGGTAATTACAGGGAGGCCCACATCCCCACCCACATGGGCTGGGTTTGGGGGAGAGTTTGAGGAGATCCTGTGGAGTCCAGGCTGTGCTTTGGGGTTCCACATGATGCACCCCTCTGTCCATGTCCTTCCCCACCAATGCGTCCCTGAACAGCTCTAAGAATCATTCATCTTTGTTGGGTCTCATCTGTCACCAGATCGTCTTTAATGCATCTTGAAGAGATGTGATTAAGGGCACTTAGGAATTTCTGTTTCACTAGGGCTGAGTGACTTCTGCTTTCCAACACAGTTGGTTGGAAGTTTGACCCCCTCTCCAGCTTGCACTAGTTCCGCAAGCAGGAAAACTGAGCTGTTCTGGAAAGGTCTACCCCCAAAAGCCTGGCCTTCTGTCAGACCCAGCCCTCCCATCACTGCCTCCCATCTTCCCACAGCACCCTCATCAAATGCAGCCTCCAGTGCTGGGGTCCTGCTGTAAATCGATAGTTCAGGAACATCTCCAAACACAGACACCTGAGGACCTGGGATGGCGGCGTGAGCTCACAGAGCACCAGTCCTGTCCTATCGGTGGGTGAGCTTTCACCCGTCTGGTCATATTCTACATTTATACACAAACACTTCTCTTTCGACTTCCCTTCCCCCATGTCCAAGTCGGCCAATTCCCCGACATCCTGCTTCAGTCTCCCACCAGCCTTTCCTTCGATGCCATTCCCTCCCCACTGAGCCCTGGGTGCAGGGCTGTCTTCACCCCCATCCCCGCTCAGAGCCAGGAACCCTCCCCACAGACCCCAGGATGTCAGCATGAAAAGAAAGCATAGAGAACATGCAGTCTTGCTGATTTCAAAATAAGGAAACTGAGGCAAAGACACAGTAACTGTGGCACTGGCATGTTACTTGTTAGAAGGCTGAGGCCACGGTCGTGTTGCTGCTCTTGACATCCGATCCATCCGATCCATGTTAAGATGTAGAGAGTTCATAGCCGGGCCCGGCCCCCTCACTCTCCTTTGTAGCCCTGATGCTTTCTTAGTTCTGTGATACAGATGTCAGCCTTCTACACTCATCCAGGGACATGCTGTAAAAATAAGAGGCTGCATACGCTGCACATTTGAATTGTACAAATATAAGATACTGTGATAAAAACATTAGTAAAGTCATTTTTATGTGAGATTTGAAATAATGTGGCTATCAAAAGAAATATGAGCACATTAGCCTTGAATTAGGACATTCTGTAGGAGATGACTCAGGGAAGGTTCTAGATGTGTGATAATTGAGGTGGGCAAGAATCCCAAGGGCTCCTGAGGGCACAGATGGCATCATTTATTCCTGCTGTCTCCCACAGGCCTGGCATGAGGATCGGAGCTAGGTGGCTGCTGGGTGAGAAGGGATTGGAGGATGAAGCTCTCTGCCACACCTCCCCTCCCTGAGGCCCTGCAGTCGCCCCTCTAGAGCCTCCTCACAGAGACCCAAGTCAGGACACTCCTGTGAGTACAGGGGCCTCTTTAGAGGGGCCATGCTCTGGCAAGCGCTGGGCCTGTCTACAAAAAGGGTGAGGGTGTGGGCCATACAGAGCCAGCCTGCGAGACGGCCCAGAGAACTGGTGTGAGGGCCAGAGGAAGGCCCTCGAGAGCTCCTGCCTGCTTTCCATGAGGGAAACTTGCCCCGTGACCTCAGCCTTTCCAGCCCAGGAGCTGCCGAAAGTGTGTATACCCAGCTGATTTCTGGAAGTCTCCTCGAATGCCTGATGTCACTAATACTTATTAAGCACAGAATGCCTGCAGGCTCTACACTCTCCCAACTGCCTAACAAAGGCAACATCAGTGCAGTTTCCCAGATGAGGAAACTGAAGCTCTGAGAGGTGAGGGGCTCAGATTAGACCCCACATTGATTCGCTGTATTGGAGCTGGTTTGGAAACCAAGCTGTATATGCAGTTTCCTGCTCCCAGGGCCTCCCCAGAGTTTCCCACCACACACTCTTGGGGGTCCCTTGGATCAGCCCAAGCGCTCATGGAAGCTGCAGCTTCACAAGGTGAGTCAGGCACCCCGGCCTGGGTGGGTCTCAGGACCCCCTGAGATCAGCATCCTCCTATCCAGACATCATAGTGCCGCCCCCCAACCTGTGGGCACAAGGCCCAGTCCTTGTCATGGCCCACTTGCTGGCAAGCTTCCAAACACAGGCCTCTGGGTCACCTGGCAGCTTCCTCACAGCCTCACTGGTGTAAGGTCACCCCAACTCTCTGCCTGGGGCACCTTGTCCCTTTTCCTGAACCCAACCCTTCCACAGTCCAGTTCAGTCCCACATCTCAACTCCTATGCCTGATCATCCGTGGGCTGGGGGAGGTGGCAGCACATACAGACAACGTAAATATCAATAACAGAAACAAGGAAGCAGACCTGGGATTTGACAGCAGGTGACAGCAGAGGGCACAGGCCCTCACACAGGACACCGGCTCTTCACACCAGCACCCGGTCAGGCCACCACCTAGAAATGCAGCCCACGTTGCCAGATGTGATTTAATTTTATTTATTTTTTTATATTTAAAGAACAGGTTTATTAGGGAAAGGGACAGAAGAGTAAAAGACACTTGCATAGACACCAGCATGCAGGAAGAGCTGCCCCGAAAGGGACAGGTTTGCTGAGAGGCGGCCTCTGCATGGCTGCAGGCGGGGCCCCTGAGGAGAGCTGCCTCCGCTGAGGGAGGTCAGTAAAGAGAAGCCCCAGCATGGTACAGGTCACCGGCAGGCAGGAGGCTGCTGCCCTGCAGAGGGAGAGGGTTGATGACAGGAAGCACCTGCATAGTCACAGGTGGGCAAAAGGATGCTGTCCTGAGCCTGTGCAGAGACTGCACAGATACAGTCTTCTGTTTGGGAGGGGCTCACTCCTTGTGAGCCTTCCATTAGTTGCTGATTTTGGATAACCACACCATGTAGGCCAAAGAAAGCCAACCCTTGTGCTGAATTTGGGTCATAAACCGTTTGCACCCCCCTCTAAGAGTAGGCGTAGTACGTGTCAGTGTCTGGGTCTGGATGGCCCCCCAACTTCCTACATGGATGGCTTGATTTTTGCCCCCCCCAATCTCTGCCTGCTTTCCAAGAGTAAGGGAGGCGCAGCTGACATTGTCCTTGTTCTTTGGCTTTAGGAATCTCAGAGCCAAATGGAGCTAGAGCAGAAATGATTTCTCCCTTGAATTCTTCCCACTGCTCTTGCAGTTTTGTTTTACACATTCATTGTGAGAGTTTCTGCAGCAAACCACCACAGAAGTTTCATGAAAGAGAGAGGTAAGAACTAAGCAAGTAGTTGCATTAAATAGGCATGGGGTCAGGGGACATTTCTTTTTCTCTCTGTCCCCCTTGGGTCTACCTGGGTGTGTGCATTTCTCAGGGTTCTTTGTTGAAAGTAATGGAAAGCAACACTGGCCTCATTGAAGGGAAATTTTTGATAGAAGGGGGAGTAACTGGTAGACTAGAGAGAAGTAAGGAGAAAAGGAAGTGGAGAAGCATTCTGGAGAAAGATCTAGAACTAGAGCTGCTCTGGTTGTCAAGCTCTCGCTCAGGCCATAGTCTGGGGTTGATGAATCTAGACTCTCAGTGCCCCCCCACCCCCAGTTTAGGACTCAAATTTGAAGAAGCCGGTGTTGCTTGGGTAGCATTCCTTTTCTTTATCAAGCTCATCAAGACCCATAGATAAAGGGGTCTCCTTAGGGAGAAGAGCAGGAAAAAATGGATTTGTTGAGCCTCCCTGATAGCCTAGGGGTTGAGTTTCAGCGCTATACTTCTTGTGGCCTGAGTTCAATCCTTGGCTAGGGAGCTACCCACATGGCACAGCAGACCTCTCATGTCTTGCCTGCTTCTCCCCTCAGCAGAATATTTTAGTAGATCTGCCTGTTCTGTTCCCCATTCTGTCTGGTGAATCCTCTTACCCCCCCCCCCCCCACGCCACACCTCCGGCCTGCAGATCTGGCCAAACCCTTATTCTTCTATGAAAAAAAAAAAAAAAAGAACTAATATCTGAAACATATTTTTTAAAAAAAGAATGGATGAGATGGGTGGATCTTGTAAAGTATTGGACAGAGCCAGAACTGGTAGCATTGAAGAATCCAGCCTGGAAACATGCATTCATTTCTTTATTGCTTTATTATCAACCCAGTGGGTTCCATCAAGGCTAGAATAAACCATGAGACCAAGAAGGCACTCTTATGTAGGAAGTTGGACAAGGGAGGAAACACTGGCTCCCTGAACCTCCCTGTCAGCTGCCGAATGGGCCAAGGCCAAGCTAGGTTCAGAATCGCCCCACCTCCCAAGGCAACCTCAAAGCTACCCCTTCCCCACAGCCTTCTGCGTGACACACACCCAGGTGGCAGGATGGCCTGGCCTTTGTATACCTGGGCTAACTCCAAGTCTCCGTTGGTACTCAGGCCCCACTGCCGAGGTCCAGCATCCTCCTCTTAGCCCCAGGTTCCACAGGTCCCCTCCACAGGCCATGTGGTTAAAAACATACGTCAGTAGCTGTGCAGCCCAGATCTGAGCTCTTGTGGCTCCAGTTGTCACATTTTCTGAATTTGTCTGATTGTTTCTCAAATCTCCATTTTCTTGAGAATGCAATGTGGATAACACCAACCTTTAGGGTGCTAGAAAAGACAATGAAGATGTTCAGTGAGCTTTGTCCTATTCCACAATTTTTACTGAGCAACTACTTCCTACTAGTCTCTTTGCAGACTCAGGGGACAAGCAAGATGGACTAGATCCTCCCTCCTGGAGACGCAGTAATTGCACAACATATAAAGGCCTGGCATGATCTCAAGTAGCATAAGTACAATCAAGAAAGAAAAGAGGGTGTGGAAAGTGCCTTGGGGAGGGAGGCTTGCTGCCCATCTGGGACCGTGAGCTCTACTGAGACTGCCAGTGAGGTCCACTGAGGCCCCTTTCCAATGGGCCTCCACTGTAGAGAGCTGCCTCCCGGCCAACCCGCCCTCTGGGCAGCCTCCATCCGGGAACAAGCAGGCCAGGCATAACCACCTGGCATCTCATCTCGGTCCTCTGGGGGAACTCTGATGGCTGGCACTGGCTCCCGATTGCCTGCATACCAGTTTCACTTCTTCCTCTGCCCAGTCCTGCTTCCCGTGCCCTCTGCATAGTGTGCACACCTCTCGAACATCCTGCATCCAAACGCCACATCTGTGTCTGTTTCCTTCTGGAGTACTCAGCGTGACAGCAGCATGGGAGGAAATAGAGCATTGTGATTTTAGGTAGGGGTCAGAGAAAAGCTGTGCATAACCCAGAAGGAAAGGAAAGGCAGACGCATTGAGAGCACCTGGGGGAAGCTGGTCTTCAATGCAGCCCCATATGCAAAGGCCCTGGAGCAGGCAGGGCCACACGTGGGTGAGAGGAGGGCAGTCAGAAATGAGGCTAGGAAAAGGACAGAGACCCAGATCACGTGGGCTGTTAGGTCATTAAAATTGCTGACATTTACTCTGAGTGAAGTTGGAAGCCATGTGGGTTTAGAGCTGACAGGTCATATGATGTGTTTTCTATTTTAAATGGGACACTGTAGCTGCCATGGGACCATGGGTGGGGGCTGGCGGCATGGGAGAGGGGAAGCAGGGTGATGGCTCAGGGGAGCATTTTGGCGGCAGTTACCTGTTAGGGAGTGGAGGTCCTCATCGATATACAGCAGTAATAGGGTCATAACAACAGTGGTTACTGTCCTGCGGCTGGGAGGTCAAGGGTAGGGCTTTTCCTTTCATCCCACAGCGCCCGAGTGCCATGTGGTGTTTGCCTGCTGCTCATCAGCCCCGTCCATCTGCAGAAGGCCTCCCAGCATGTGGAGGGCGTGTCACACCAGACACCAGCGCTCTCGCCACACACAGAGCTGCGGCTGGTGGCATCCCCGGGCCGTGAGAGGACACTCTGCTCCCAGATACTCAATCTGCAGATCCGGGCCCAGCTTTGCTGATGTGGATGTCATTTTCCAGAAAGTTTCCTCATCCGTTTCAGCTGCCATGCAGCCTGCTTTAGTGGAGGGCTGGGCAAGGTCTGCTGTCTCGGGCGCAGCCGCTGTGAGCCTCAGCCCGGGATGTGGCTGGAAGCCTGGCTCTGTCTCCTCTGCTCCCCCTTCTCCAGGCTCTCTGCTCCTTGTCCTCGGATTTCTCTTTGTGTGACCACAGCAGCTACTGTGGGTTGCTGGCACTGTGCAAACAGGCAAGCCCTCTCGGAGAGGGATCTTGAGGCCCCAGCTCCAGAGCAAATTCCATAATCAACTAGGCTGACTGATGTGTTTAGGAGGCCAAGGCTGATACAAACTGTAATTCACATTCCCCGGGCACCCAGCTCTGTAATAAAGGCTGGATGTCAGACAGCCCAGCCAAGAGCTAACATACCTATTTGAACTAGTCTTGTGCCAGTGGAAACACATCAGAAAAGAAAAACATTTAGCCAACTGTCTAATGCAAATGAGTTCTTTCCAGTCAAATGAAGAATGATCGCCTATATGTGGCTATATGAGTGTGTGAAACATTAGTACATCCTAAAGTCTTTAGTACATCCTAAAGTCTTGAGCCACTCTCCTGGGGAGGAAGTGAGGGTCCCTGTAAATGAAGCTTCTAGGCCTTCCCTGGCCACCCAGAGTCCGCGAGGGGCCGAGCAGGGCCCACGTCCATCATGAAGGCATGTGGTACCCACCCCAGGATGTTTATGGAACCAGCGTCGGAGCATAAATGTTTCCCCCTTTCGACGTGGAGTTAAGAGGTATTCATTTATAAGTGACCGGGTTTAATCAAAACTTCCATTGAAACACAAACCCTATCAGCAAATTTCAAAATACAGATTTTGCTGGTAAAATAGCCCCATGCTGCCGTTCCCTAGTCAAATATGTACTTAGCCCCCCGAGAATCCTTTTCACTAAGCCAGCAGCTCCGCGTGCACAATGGTTTAATCGTATATTGTTCTCTGAGTACTAACCCTTTACAAATCATATGACATAAAAAGAAAAATAAGTAACATTGTAAAGACAGTAATGAGAACTGTTGAGCTAAAGTGCCTCTTAAAGAAATCCTAATAAATTCCAGAATTTCTAGTCTTCTGGCAAGCTTTCCATTTAGAACAAAATCAATGATCAATGGCTGCAACGAGCCGGCATTAGGCTTGCATGCCTCCGGAGCAGGGAAAACTCATAGACGAAAGATGACATTTCAGGAAAAAAAGCTGACATTGAGTCCATCACTGTCATCGCTTCTGCCATAAAGCAGCTTCAAATATTAAAACATTTTTCATCTGTGCTGCATTATTGGCACCAGAAATTGTTTTCTCTCTGTCTGGTGCGCACTTGAACTGCAGCAGCGCTCCCCGGAGACTCGGGATTGTTACCAAGGCCTCATAACATATTGGCAGTTGACGTGGTGGTGTTCATGTACACTTGCCACTCACACAGAGCCGCCCTGCCCCCGCCACAGGCGCCAGAGCAGGCTGCCCGGAGCCGCCAGGCCCTGCCACCCGCCCAGCTGGGGCACAGTGAGCCTGGGGGCAGCTGCCGGCATGCAGGGGAGCTCGCGGTGCCCCCTGGCCTCCCAGGGTCACAGATGGCCTTCCTCTGGCCATAGCCTGGCCCTGGCCCCTTCTAGTGCCCAGGCTGGCCCCATCCCCAGGATAGCTCCAACCCCCACCCCAGAGTTTATTGCTGCGTCTTGGTATCCCAAGGCTTAGTCTGCAGAGAGGCACAGCTGCTTTTATTACATCTCTTGGTTCTAAGATGCAGGGAAATAAGGAGGATCTGCCCTCGCCATGCCCGTGGTTGAGACAGCAACCCCACACTACCGTGAAGAGCCGGTACTTCGGAGGAGACCCCAGCTTGGTGGGGATGATGCAAGAGGAGTGTGTGCTGGGGACTGGTGTCATGCAGGGACACCAAAAGGGTCACTTTGACTTTAGAGGACGCTTTGGGGGCCCTTCCAGCTTCCTCTGCATGGAGGGAAGAGGCCGATGTTACCTGAGCTCCAGGGAGGCAGTCAGGGTGATAAGGGGAGGGGGGTCCCCAGCGTTGCATTATTCTCCAGCAAGAGAAGCATCCCAGACCCCGATACCTCTAGGTGATTACATTTAAAAAAAAAATGTTTTGCTTAAAAATGTTTTGGATGGCCTCTCTGGTGGTGCAAGGGGTTAAGATGCAACCTATGAAGCTAGCCTCAGCCACTGCAGCACGAGTTCGATCCCCGGCCAGGGAGCTGACCCACATGTCTCACCTGCTGCTCCCCTCAGCAGTATATTTCAGACAATTTGCCTATTCTGTTCCCCACTCTGTCTGGTGAATCCTCTCACCCCCCACAACTCTGACCTGTACCCCAGTTCTTGTATGCATAACTAAATAAATCTTTAAAAAAATACATAAATAAATAAAAAGGCTTTGGATTAATATCAGGGAAAAAAGTGAACTTTTATGGCCCAAGAGTCTATGTATCATTACATAAATGCCATGGTAAAATAGAATTTTGTTTATTTTTTTATGGAGGAAGAGGCCCAGAAAGAGTGTGTGGTGGGATCAGGTGTCCCAAAATCTGGAGGTAGCTGAGCAGCCTCTGGGCAGGCCACAGCAGTGCATGCCCTTGCTCACAGAGCCCAAGCCTCTGTAGCTTCTGAATTGGACACTCAAGACAGCAATCGGCGGTGGGGGGCTAGTGGGAGGGAAGCTTGGGCGCTCCAGCCCCTCTCCTTCCGACGCCCTTGGTTCAACTGGAGGGTGGAGGGTTGGGGCAGCAGGCAGTTTATTCCACAGACTCGACTGTTGTGTCTGTACCTCGGTGCTGGGAGGTGCTGTACCCCAGCTGTGGTCCAGTAGGAGACACAGCAAGTCTATGAAGGACATGGTTTGGGACAAAGATGATGGACTGCAGCCGAGGAATCTTGTTGGAGGGATGGGTGTTTTATGAAGGGTGGGGGTGAGCCCCCAGGGAAGGGCCCTTCCTGTCCGTGGGAGGAGGCCTATAAAAGACCAGCTCACAACTGACCACAGGGAGAGGTTGGAGCCATTGTCACCCTAAGGGTCTGGATCCCCAAATCCAGCAGTCTCCCTGGGCCTTGCCCACCAGGCCATTGCCTTGGCCTTCGCCCTAGGTCAGAGGGCCTCCCACAGACCCCCCACTAACAGTCATGGCATTCCCTCGAGGCCTAGCTCCAGCAGCGCTTGCCTCGTCACTCCAGTTGATTCTACGGCTAACATGAGGCCCACGGTGAGCACACTGCTGAGCCCGCAGAGGCTTGTTTCTCCACAGTTAAACGTCACTCCGTCGCCCGAGTACCTGGTACACCGTGGGTGCCTGACGCACAGTCGCAACCTTGAGGAAGCCCTGAGAAAGCAACAGGTGCAGGCCTCACAGGGCCCACCATGCAGGGTCCTCCCAGCCCTCCTGCCCCTGGAAGAGAATGCAGGGACTTCTCCCCTGCCCCAGGCCCCTCCACTGGCTGCCCTTCTCCAGGAACAAGCCAGTCAGCATCCTCTGGCATTCCCCACTCCCTGGAGCCCCGCCAAATACCTGAGGAGCCGAGGTGCTCAAATCCCGGCTCCTTACTCAGGCAAGGTGTCCTGTGGGCCAGGTGGGGCCAGGTCCCCCGAGGTGGGCAGAAGGTACAAGGGTGAGAGGTAGAGAGGGGCGGCTCTGCCTCCCCAGGCGTCCCATAGCTTTCAGCAGGACCTGAAAGGGGGGGTCAGCTGAACCCCCACCAGCGAGGCTGGCGAGGCTGCAGAGGCCAGGCAGGGCGCTGGGGTGTGAAGGCGGCTGGCACCTGGCTCCCACCGCCGCCCAAGCACGTCCGGGCTTCCCCGCCTGGAGCAGCCATGCCCACGACGGAGGCGCAGCAGATAACAACATGCGGGGTTTGGCAGTTCAGGCGAGCGAGGGTGGATTATCAGGGCATTTAGGAGAAGAGGAACGGAAGAGAAAGCGCGCGAGACAGGGACCACACAGGGAGCCGGCGCGGAGCCTGCGCAGCCATCTGCCGCGACTGCACCGCGCTCCTGAAACTGACAGACACGCCTTTAGCAGGGCCCAGCCCGTCAGATGAGTCAATCAATCAAAAAAATTCTTATGAAACTTAATCATAGAGGGTCGTGTTAGGGAGTGGGGAACAGATTAAATTACCACGGTATTAGATACGGGAAATGATTTCTGTCAAAACCATCTTTACTGCAATTATAATATGTTAATTATGTATTTCATTAAGTAAGTGGATTAGAGTCTGCACAGATGAAATCATGTGGAGGCTTTGAATCATTTGCCGAGCACGGTGGGAGGACTCCTATGAATGGAACCCAGTTAATTTGGAAAACTTTCACATGCTAAATGTGATTTTTTTCCCTTTCTTTGGTGACCCAGAACCCAGCCCCTGCCCAGGAAATCCACAGCTCATGGACATCTCCAGGGACTGTCCGGGACTCCCCGGCTCTGCCCTGAGGTCTGAGGATGGGTTGGCATGTTGACAGCTTGCCAGAGAGGAGTCCTGCCTTGCTTCTCCACATTGGAGGTCCAGTGGGCCTGGTGGATGGACCCCAACGTCCTGTCCGGTGCGGTCTCTGGCAGAGTCCTCATGGGGTTCTCAGCCATCAGACAACTGCCCCAGTAAGAGTTGGCAAGCCACACCTGGTGTTCATGGGCTTACCTGCCAGCCACCCCACTGCAGCTGCCTTCTTGTTGGTCTCTGGGAGACCCCACCCATTGAGAGGTGAGCTTCGAGGAGCTGGGATGGCTGGCATGGTGATGCAATGCAGATGGTGATCCAGCTACGAGGATGGTCCTCAAGCACAGGACAGATGCACCAGATGTTTTACAGCACATGTTCCAAGCCACCAGGTTAACCCTCTCTCCCTTTGGGCCCTGCTGTTCTGGAAATGCCCTGGGGAAAATGGCTATGTCATCAACTGGTTTCCAGGCACCATTGTCTGTAAGGCTGAAGGCAAACCTGTATCACTGATGTCCCCCTGGGCCCCCGAGGGCCATCTATTCCTGCACTGGGGACCCTGCGTCCCTGCCCAAGGCCAGGCACTGGTGAAACTGCCCATCTCAGTTTCAGTTCAAGGATACAGAGATCACCAAGAAGAAGACCCTCCCTCTCCACAATGCCTGGCTCTTCTCTGCCTCTAAAGCTCCTCCAGCATTTGAGAGGCAGTTGAGTCAAAAGAAAAGAAAAGAAGAGCTAGTGATTATTTTCTAAAAGAGGATGCACCCAGTGCTCACAGATGCACTGGGTCCCTGAGAATTTGGCCATCAGCAATAACCACAGGGGAGTTTTGACAAAGGGGAGGAAGAACTGGGGGCAGGAGCAGGCCCGCCTGGAGTGCATGGCGGCGTAAGTGACGGGAAAAGGTTGGCTGATTTGATGAAAACCCCATCAGCCTCTCTGGGGAGATATTACTTTCCTCATTATTCCACTGATTGGCCTTATTTCATCTGAAGAATGCCACGCGCTCCTTACAGGCCTGGCAAGCCTCTTTAACAATATCCAGAAAAAAAAAAAAATCTATCACCTCTTTAATCGAAACAAGGAGATGAACACGAGTCATCCTCTTTCTCGGGGATCATTTGAGAAACCCACCCAAACCCCTTTCTTCTGACCTCTTTCTTCCCCAGTTCCAACTATAAAATAAACGGCAGGATGCTGGGGGAGGAGTTTGTTCGAGATGGCCGTGGCCGAGGACGTTTTTATAAATCCCATAAGGAGAACAAAGACTCAGCTGGGACCCCAGCAGCCCCCCTTGCACAGAAGCAAAACCCTAATGTGATTGGATGATTCCAGAAGAATGCAGATTCAGGGAGAGTTTGTCCTGATGCGGGAGAATCAGACGCACTTGCCAACACAACAGGGAAGAAGACACAACACACTCGTGAAATCCAGGCTGAGACTGTGTTATCAAAGGCCTGGAGCCTGCAATAACTGTTAATTAAGTGCATTTTTTTCATTATTCTCTAGCAAAGAGGTAAGATTTAATGATGTAAGTTAACAATGGATGATAATTTAAAGTGGTGACAATAGTTTAATTATTCACACACACACACAAAAGTTAACTTCATAACTTATTTCTTTGTAAGAACAAGTTCATTTAAAATATTTTGAACTGCATGCAATTATCACTCCGACTCTTTCCTTCATGGCTTTGTAGAGACAAAGAGTCAATTCTCCCTGTAAATTTCTCACGAGACAGTTGTACAGACTGAGAATTCTGTCTTCTATATATGAAAAAAAAAAAAAAAAGGAGAAGAAAAAGGAAAAGAAAAAAATCCCCCATTGGGTTTTGGCTAGAATTTCCTGAGGACACAGGGGTGGGAGCGAGATTCCTCACTTCCATGTCTTTCCACTCAAATAGAACTGGAGGTTCCCCAAGCACAATGTGTGTGTGTGTGTGAGTGTGAGTTTGGGTGTGGTGGGCGTTCCTTTGTCGGCCCATCTCAGCAGGCCTGCTTTTCCACTTCCTCAGACATGACTGTGCAGTTAGACCAGGGTGGGAGGGGGAGGGGTGACGAGGTGCAGCTTCTAGCACTGTTTCGTAAGAGCAGCTCCGCTGCCCCTGGTTTGGCGGCACAGCAGAGTGTACCTGGATCCACTGTACCTTGCACGCACCCCTGACCACCACCCTACCCAGTGCAAGATAGCCCGTCCCAATGCAGGGCACGTTTCATCTGTCATGGGGTTTGGGGTTTGGGTTTTGAAACCTGCACCTGTTTTGAAAATGTAGCAATCAGGTTTGAAATCTGCACCACTGTTGGGCACAAGGGGAAGGAACCCTGAAGACCATTAAAGCCAGGGCAGCAGTCAGATTCAGCATTGTCACCTGGGAAGACCACTGGTTCCTGTCTTCAGATCTCTGACTGATAGAACTCTTTCTCCTGGATGACCTTTGCTTCTGATATTCAGCTCATCATTTAGCATCCTCACTGCGCCTGCCTCTGGCATAACCTGCACCACCTCCTGACTTCTGCTGCCTAATCCTCCTGCACCACCTCTTGACTGGCACCACAGGCCTATGCCCACACCACCTCTAAGAGCTGTTTGCAGTTGCCTATTGCTGCTGCCTGATTGATGCTGCCTGATTGACCCGTGCCTGTGCCGCCTCTGGAGCTGCCGCCTGTTGCTGTTGCCTGGCCTGTGGATCACTGCTGCTGCCTCAACAGCACCACCGGTGATCATCTCCAGCTGCCAACGTGAGTTGGGTCCTGGTCCACTGCTTATTGGTGTGCCACCAGCACCAGGCTCTCATTGAATGGACAGTGCATCTTTCATGAGCACCTTTTGGCTTGGACTACTGGACACTGGACACTATTTGGAGTAGGATGGATGGCCGTTTGTGAACTTAGAAACTCTCCTTTTTATCTCCCACTCCCCCTTATAAATAAACCCTGTTGTTACACTCTGTGTTTGAGCTGTGCCTTGCAATTGTAAGCACACGGGTAAGGACCTATGAACTGCAACATTCCCCAGGCTTGCCCGGTTTCAAATGGAAAAGAAAGAACAAATATATACTAGAATCAAAGGTTATCCTCTTGAGTCCAGAGTTTTGTGGTCTTGGGATAATTCTAACCTGACTGAGCACCAAAGCAATTGACTCTTAGCTAGGACATTCAGGTGCATCAAAGCTCCAGGACTCTGGGATGAGGGCAGCCCTACCTTAGGGAACTAGGATTTCCCATTTGGGACACAGCTGGATCTCCACAATTATCTACCCCTCCTGAATTGTCTGCTATGTAAAAATGTAAAGTTCAGCCATGTTCAGTGCCTTGTTCATTTCAGGTCCTCACTTACTCTTCACTCCCTGGCTCCTGTGAACATCTCTCTTTTCTGACAGCTGCTTCAGGAAACTCACAGAGCTCCATGGAGACACCATCCTAGGTCACGTCTTCATGACCACACCTTGGAAGGAATCATCTCAATTTCCCAGTAGAACCAAAGAAATAAAGTTACTGTTAGATTAGATAAGTGCTAGTGTTTAGATGAAAACGATGCTAGACCTCCTGGTGGCCTAGCGGCTAAGTCTCAGTGTTTCCACCCCAATAGCTTGAGTTCCATCCTGGCCAGGGAGCTGACTCACATGGCACAGCAGACCTCTCCTATCTCACCCACTGCTCCCCTCAGCAGTGTATTTCATTAGATCTGCCTGTTCTGCTCCCCACTCTGTCTCTGGTGAATCCTCTTACCCCCCCACACCTCTGGCCCACACCCCAGTTCTTCTACACAAAAATAAAATAAAGTCTTTTTAAAATAAGGAAAGAATGCAACATTATCAAAATTACAGATACATCTTTAAAGATATGCAATAACTGAATATTGTTGGATAATCAATTATAGCAGCTTTGTCTAGTCTGTTTTTGATGATTCACTCCTTGGCATATTTATCTCACCTGGTTGTTTTATGGATTGGGAACATTTTAACTAAACTAATAATCCTGCCAGGTTCAGCTGTTTACCATGATCTGGTGTCACTGTAACTGTTGATGAGACTATGTGACATACAACATACTGATGTATAAAGACCAGTTTTCTACCATGATTGCTTTTCATGCGATGTTTTAAAAAGACTCCAATACATCCATCAATAGTTCTGCTGAAATACGTTTTCCCTGATCTACAGGCCCTCTAAATCTGGAGACCCAACCTTAAAAGATTTATTGTATTTATTTATGCATATAAGAACTGGGTGTAGAGAAGAGGTATTGGGGGGGAGTGAGACAAGAGAGGTCTGCTGCGCCATGTGGGTCAGCCCCCTGGCTGGGGATCAAACTCTCAACTCTGTGCTGCAGTGGCTGCAGATAGTTTCATAGTGCTGAGACTTAACCCCTCGCACCATCAGGGAGGCTGCTGGAGACCCAACCTTTAAAAGAAAAAAGCAATGTTTGAAGTTTATCTCCTCCCAGTGGGGCCTCCCCAATGGCCTAGGGGTTAAGTCTCAGTGCTTCACCGCTATGGCCTGGGTTGGATCCCTGGCCAGGGAGCCGACCCATATGGTGCCTGCTCTTCTCCCTGCTCAGTCTTTGATGAATCTTCTCACCCCCACACCTCTGGCCTACACCCCAGTTCTTCTTATGAAAATACGTTTTAGAAAGTACATTTAAAAATTCCTTCTTCACTTAGGGGAGTTATAAGCAGAGCAGAAAGGATAGAACGACCCTCGTGTGAACTGAGGGTCATTGGGGTCTTTGGGAGAATGTCAAAGGCTACAACCATCAGCCCAGCGATGTCTGGTTAATGGTCAGTAGTGTCCATAGTTTATTGAGCAGAAGCATCCCCATATTTTAAAGTTGCTCCACACCCCAGCATTTGTTATCACACAAACTTCTTTTGCATTGTTTTGTAATACTCAGCAACTAACCCTTTTTATTGTAATACTCAGCAACTGCCCTTTTTATTGCAGTTTTACTTGCTTACTTATTTTCCCTTCTAGAATGTGATCTCTAAGATCTCATTCTCTTTTGTCATGGTGGCCTATTCCTTCACACATAAGTGTTCAAAAAATAATGGCTGAATCCATAAATTGATATGTCATTTCAATTGGTTTTTAGGTAACCTTTCATCCCTAACCTAGTTGATGTGTTGATACAACTAAACAGATAAGGGGTTCCCAAGCCCACAAACTGTGGTAGAGAGTCATCCAGTGGAATTCTTGGACCCTCTCTGCCTTCGAACATTTGCCATGTAAGTTTGCAGTTCCTCTCATTAAGGGGGTGGAGCAGATGTCCCCACCTACTGACCTTGTCTTTGACCAGGAGACTGGCTTTGAACTGTCAAATGAGTTGGAAATGACATTGACTCGATTCTGAACTTTTCCCTTAAGAGCTCTTGCGTATTTCTGCTCACCTCTTATACTTACATCATCACCCTAAGAAATAGCGCCTACACTCGCCTGCTGGCCTCTGGGAACTCAAGTCACTTAGGGCAGTGGTCCAGCTGAACTCAGCCTGCATGGGTCACCCCCAACCAACCCACCGGCACATGAGCTGCATGAATGCTCATCACCATGTGTTGTTGACATGGTTTCTTGTGTATGATTCAACAATGCAAGGCCATGCATGATCTTCTGTCTCAACTGTGTGGCACCCAGACCCCTTGATGGACGATCCTATACTTGAGTTTCCCAAAATGACCACAGCAGACATATCCATGTTCAAACCAGGTCATCTGGGCCTCCCTGGTGGCACAGGGATTAAAGTCTCAGTGCTATCAAGCTATTGCCAGCCACAGCAGCATAAGTTTGATCCCCAGCCAGGAAGCTGACCCACATGGAGCAGCAGACCTCTCCTGCCTCCCTGATGCTCCCCTCAGCAATATGTTTCAGTGGATCTGCCTGTTCTGCTCCCCACTCTGTCTCTGGTGAATCCTCTCACCCCCCACACCTCTGGCCTACACCCCAGTTCTTGTATGTATAAATAAATAAAAATAGGGCCTCCCCTGGTGGCGCAGCAGTTGAGCACTGGGCTGCAAATCTGCCCGCAGCCTCTGCAGCGCGAGTTCGATCCCTGGCTACCGGCAAAGATCCCTCATGGCGCAACAGACCTCTCCAGCCACCCGCTGCTCCCCTCAGCAGTGTATTTTGTCAGTCTGCCTGTTCTGTTCCCCGCTCTGGCTCTGGTGAATTCTCTCACCCTCCTGGCTTCTTACTGTACCCAGTGCTTGTATAAATAAAATAAATAAATGCTTAAAAAAATATAAAAAAAACCCATAAATAAATAAATAAAAATAAATCTAATAAAAACCAGGTCATCTGCCCTTTATCCCCCAGTGAACAACAGCGGAGACAGAAGAGAAGCATCCCCAAAAAGAACTCACAGAACAGCCAGGTAGTGTAATCTGTTCCTCCATGCATTGCCTTGTTTGGCCCTTTGACTAAACTTTCCCCACTTGACAGGTGAGATTCCAGGCTTACAGAGGGGACTCTACCTGCCCCAGGGGCCCCAGGGGACAGATTTGAGTCCTGAAAGAGATGTGGTTTTCAGAGACCATCCCAAAAGGAAGCCCAAGTCTGTTTGCAATCAGAGCAAAAGCTAGGAAAGCAGAGCTAACTAACCCAAAGTGGGTTCACCATCCCCCTGCCCGCACGCTTCACACCTGCTCCTTCCTCACAGTGTCTGGAGTACACAGTGGCTTTGGCCTCATGTCGACCAGTCCCTTGCTCTAGCAGGAGCCGTGTGACTTGGGTAAAGAATATTTGCCCCAGAACCCTTGGCCTTCCTGCCTCTTAGTTGCCTCAGATAACCCCCTCCAACAGGGAGCCGCACATTACATAAGGAATGTTGGAATTCTGCCTTCAAGATGACAGCATTTTTAAAACAAAGGAATAACCATAAGTCCAATTTGTTTCTCTGCCAGGCTCTCCGAACACTGTTTGGTTGCATGAAAGCAGTCGTCCCCTTGAGGAATGGAATAATGGGGTTGTGTTTGATACATTTTTCTCTGTGTCTCGGGCCCTCATCTACTTGTTCTTTGGATAGACTGCTACTGAGTACCCATGCAAACCAGCAGCCTGCTCGGGCCGAAGACTCCAGAGCCTGTAGACTTTAGATTGCTTGCAGACACAGGCTACCCCTAGGCCTTTCTGCCCCTTATGAATTCACATGTATCCTGTTCCCAAAACCATCACCAAATGTCCCATGTGCTTCCCTTGCCCTGAACCATTCTTCCATCGTCCTCTACTTGGAAAGATCTTCCTTGTTTTCCAAAACCCAAAGGCTTTTGTAATGACTAATTTTATGGGTCAACTTTGCTAGGTCATTGGATGGCCAGGTAGCCAGTGAAATACATTTCTGTGAAGTATGTCAGTGAGAGTGTTTCTGGAAGAGATCAGCATTCAAATCAGTAGACGCAGTGAAGATATCCCTCATCAGTGCTCCTGGGAATCATTCTGTCCCTTAAGGACCTCAACAGAAAAGAACAGCAGAGGATGGGGGACTTGCTCTCTGTTTAAGCTTTATTGTACATCTTCTCCACTTATGGTCCTCCAGCCTTCAGATTTGAACTTAACTCCACCACTGGCAGAGCATGTGACTTCTCAGTCTCTGTAATCATGTGATTCAATTCCTGTTAGATAAATGGGGAGGCAGGGAGATGGATAGGTGGATGGCTGGCAGGATGGATGGATGGATGCATAGATAGATATAAATATACACACACAGACAGAGGTAGACCCTCGAACAACACAGATTTAAACTGCATGGGTTCACTTATATGTGAATTTCTTCAATAAATATAAAAAATCATATTGCAATCATATTACTGTTTTTCATTAACAACTCGTGAATCACTATACATGTAGATAAATGTGAATTTCTTTTTCACATTATCTTTTCATTTTTGATGCCTAGTGTTAGTAATATGTATAACATCGACGGTGTTTGGCATCACATAAGGCAATATTGATGTAGGTACTATAGACTAATTTATCTTGTAAATAGATGACATAAACTTAAGGTATTGATAAGTACTGGAAATGTATTTTCTCTTCCTTATGATTTTTTTAATAACCTTTTCTTTAGCTAACTTTATTGTAAGAATACATTATGTAATGTATATAGCATGCAAAAATGTGTTAATTGATTTTATATTATCGGGAAGATTTCTGGTCAATAGCAGGCTGCTATAAGTATTTTGGGGGAGTCAAAAGTTATATGTGGATTTTCAACATGGATTTTTACATTGCTTATACATATGCATATATAGTATATTATACACATGTAGATAGGTAGAAAGATAGACAGGTAGAGAGATAGACAGATAGACAGAGGTAGCTTCTGTTACTGCTGCTTCTTTGGAGAATCTTGACTAATACAGCCATAGAGTCCAAAGGGTCTTCTCCATTCTCTAGAGCAGAACCCATCACACTTCCTTAATGGCATGAATGATGCATGCTCTGTTGCATTAGATGCTCATTAAGAACACATCCTGAATAATGGGCTAATGATTGCATTGCAATGCATTTCTTTTATTCACCTGTTTCACTTGTGGAAGCCTGCACCTCTTGAGTTTGGGGACTATGTCTGAGAAACCTCAACTCCTAGGACATATGCATATGCAATAAAAATTAATGAACAGATTTTGCTCCCATATTTATTCTACTTATCATTAATTGTTTGCTTCCTATGTTGTATGCTACAAGAAGACAGGATACTTTATCAGTTGCATTTGATGTATTATGAATACCTGGAACAGTGTCTGATACATAATAGGTGCTTAATAAATATTATTAATTGGATAAATGACAAAGAACAGAGAAAGCAAGATTTTTCAGAACTTAGGTAATAATAACCCTGATCGACAGATGCTTGTATTTTCCTGAAGAAGTCTTCCTATTCTAATGGTCACTGTATTTCATGCAAAAAAAAAAAATTCCCAGCAGGGCAGCACCTGCCTCCTGCTCCCGCCCTAAATGGTCAAGAGCGTGAGCAGACATCAGACAATCTTGCAGGGTGTCTACTTAACGGAGTGGCTTTCATTCCTGAATTGTTATACTCTTGCAGAAGTATAAAGATCTTTATGGAAGCACCATCTCCTCTGGTGACCACACCTCTGGAAATGATCTTATAAGGCCAGGAAATTGATTTCCTACATTGCAAAATCATTTTTGGGTCATCACTGTCCAAGCCAACTTGCCCATAGATTTCTTTATAGATGTATGTGTGTGTGTGTATATGTATAGACACATATATAAATTATTTATATATATAAAGATTATAAATATATATATAAATAAACATACAATTCTTTTGTGTGAGTTAAGCCTAACAAGATGTGATCAAATGAAAGGTCATCTTTTAAACAAGTGTCATGGCTTAACACAAGCGGGTCCTTCCAGTCATGACCAGCAGAATTAACGTCTTGGAAGCAAGAAGCAGAGGGTAACAGTCCAGAGGCTGAGGCTGGCAGGTATCTTCTCTCCCTCATGTGACCAGGCCAGGGACTCCCTTGTGGAATGACTATAAGACTGAAGGGAAAACAGGCAACTTTCAGCCTGGCAGCAGGGTGTAAATTAGTCCAACCAATTCAGAGAGCAAGTGACTGTAGGTGTTGAATTGAATGAATGCTGCCACTCTAACCCAGCAGTTTTTTGTAAGAGTTTAATTGAGAGAAACACTTTTGCAGAGGTATAGGATGCCAGCAATACTGGGGAGTGACAGTAAGCTTTTACTGTTCAAAGGAACAGCAGGAAAAAAAAAAAGATTCTTGCTCTATTCAAAGGGTGGAATACTACATAGCAGTTAAAATGGACAAACCAGAGTAAGAGTAGAACACCTTGGCAGAAAGCTACATCTCATCAGCCCATTTTTTGCAATCAAAGTTTGATTGGAAGACAGCTACACCCATTCATTGATATCTCGTCTATCGCTGCTTTTGAAAGCCCTCAAGTGTCTATTAGTTGTGAAAAACATTCTAGGACCTACAAGGCCCAAAATACTTGCTATCTGATCTTTTTCCCAAAAAGTATGCTGATCTCTTTTAAAATAGAGCTGTATACTTCACCATTGCTAGAGAGGGAAGACAATGCTAAAAGAAAAAGAATTGTAGCATATATCTTATGGTGCCATATATGTGAATCAAACACAAAAAAAAGTCTGGCTACATGCATCGGCATGTGGGAGTAGCAGAAATGGACTGGAGGGCTGTCGGCCTCCTTCATTATTCCAATTGTCTACAGAAAGACCTAAGGAGAACAGGGTTGAGAGGAGTGAAGTTTACAAGGAGATTATGATATCTTTCTTCTCTTATATAGGCTTGAAATTGATAGAATGAAATTATGCTCCCATAGAGGGTGGGTTGTGTCCCCAGGGTAAAGGTATTGGTGAGTGCCCATCCAAAATCCCCATCTCACCCCGTGTTTGCTCTCCTAAAACAGTGATTGATCCCCTCAAATGTCAGGGACAGCTTTGACAAAGGACTGAAGATAAGAACTTATTTTAGGGGCCTCCCTGGTGGCACATGGGGTTAAGTCTCAATGCTATCAAGCTATCACCAGCCACAATGACCTGAGTTCGATGCCTGGCCAAGGAGCTAACCCATTTGGCACCGCAGACCTCTCCTGTCTCTCCAAACCTGCTCCCCTCAGCCAGCAGTGTATTTCAGTAGATCTGCCTGTTCTGCTCCCCAATCCATCTCTGGTGAATCCTCTCACCCCCAGAACCTCTGGCCTACACCCTAGCTCTTGTATGCATAAATAAATAAAAATAAATCTTAAAAAAAAACTATACCATTAAAAGTAGGCCTCTGAAAAAGGGCCTCCCTAGTGGCCTAGGGGTTAAGTCTCAATACTATCACCACTATGACCTGAGTTCTATCCCCAGGGAGCTGAACCACATATGGCACAGCAGACCTCTCCTGTTTCGCCCATTGCTCCCCTCAGCAGTGTATTTCAGTAGATCTGTCTGTTCTGCTCCCCACTCTGTCTCTGGTGAATCCTCTCACTCCCACACCTCTGGCCTACACCCTAGTTCTTTTATGCATAAATAAAAATAAAATAAATAAAAAAGAAGAACTTATTTTAGACAAATGATTTGCCATTTACATGAGAAATTTATGCAAATTTATAAACAGGAGGTCCTGGTTGTGTTTTCCCTCTGCTAACACCACACCTAGTTCTCTGGATCTCATTGAAGATGGGACCACCCAATGCAAGTGAGGCTATCGAACATTTGAAATGTGACTATGTAGTTTCAATGTCAAATACACACTGACTTCAAAGACATGGTGTTTAAAAAAGAATGCAATATATCTCATTATAGTTTGTCATATTGATTGATTTGAAATGATAATATTTGGTGTATCGGTGTATTAGTTTTCCATTGCAGCTGTAACAAATGACTGCAAGCTGGGTGACTTAAAACCACACAGATTTATTATCTTACAGTTCAGCAGATTGCGAGTCCAACATGGCTCAGAGGAAGGTGTGGGAGGGCTACATTCCTCTCTGCAGGCTTGGGACAATCTTATCCATCTCCAAAAGGACTTCCGTGTTCTTAGGCATCATCTTCAATCCAGCAAGAGCTGGTCAAGTCCTTCTCAAATGTCACCCTTTGACTTTCTCTTGTACCTCCCTTTTCAGAGCTAAGGTGATTACACGGGCCCTTCCAGTTCATCCCGGCCAACAAGCTTAAGGTCAGCTGGTGAGCAAACTGAATTCTATCTGCTGCATCTCCTTTGTCATGTAACTGAACACATTTACAGGTTCTGGATGTCGTTGAAGGGTTCTTCATCTAGCTCATCAAATTAAGCAAAATAAAATATATTCAAATTAATTTCACCTGCTCCTCTCTGCTTTTCCAATGTGGTTACAAGAAAATGGAAAGTACCATTCTCTTTCTATTAGACTGTGCTCCCTGAAGGTTGCAGAGCTGTTTTACCAACACACAGCTCACTGATGGTGACCAATGTTAATTGAGCAGAAACATTCTCAAAGTTTCTCCTGTAGTTTGGAGACACACACCTCAGCCCAGAGAATAAATAATAACTACAGCAGCCCACATTTATCGAGAGTTGGCTGTGAGCCAGGCCCTATGCTTAGAAATTAACACATTTCAGGGGCCTCCCTTGTGGCCTAGGGGTTGAGTCTAAGCACTATCACTGCCACGGCCTGGGACCTAACCCACACATGGCGCAGCAGATCTTTCTGTCTTGCCCGCTGCTCCCCTCAGCAGTGTATTTCAGTCAATCCACCTGTTCTGCTCCCCCCTCTGTCTCTGGTGAATCTTCTTACCCCAAGACCTCTGGCCTACACCCCCTTAAAAAAAAGAAATTAACATCTTTTATTAATACTAAGGTGGGTGCTCTTGTTCTTCCACCACACAAGTCACAGAAGATTCAATAATTTGTCAAAAACACAAAGGCAACAAGTAGGTTCAGGTCCAGGCCACGGGCTTCAGATGCTCAGTCTAGCGCCTCACGTGCTTTCTGAGGACTAAGCATGACTCCCTTTTCATATGCTACATGTGGTTAATTTTCAGCCCAACAGCTGTAGGATAAAGCCTCAATTTCCAGGAGTCTTGAATGGAAGGGCAGTTTGATGATAAATGAACATATTCAAACATATATGTTACATATGTTCACATATATAATGCACATGTAATTTAAATATCTCTGTATGGACTCAAAATATTTGCTCCTATTCAAATGCAGATGTATCTACAAAATATCTTTTTCTATACTAATCTGTGTCATAATTTGTCATTCACCCTTCCCACTTTTCTCATTTATTTTATCCAGTCCTCATTCTCTTTCAAAGGATATTTCCATAGCTCAAGATTTCTTTACACAGTTCCAACATCAGTGACCTTTTATTTCACATTTATTAATGTGTTCCTAAGTGTGCATATCTGTATGTATATACATGCGTACACACATATTACATGCATACATATACTACAGACACAGATGCACACATCTGGCGTGGAAAAGCCCCCAACGCACACAGGTGTGAATGCTCTGCATGCATATATGCATGTAAATATATTCACACCACCAAGGGGAACTTTTTCAAATATTTCGGTGATCCTAGGCCTGGTCCCTGATATTGATGTGGTTTTCCACAGCATATTTAACCCAAAACCACTAAGATATTAAGGAGCATGCACACCTAAATTATATTTTAATTTAATACTTCAACACTAATATCCAAATAAATAGAAACTAACATTTCATTGTAAAATTGAAGTGCTAGACCCTTTTCTAAACACTTTCTCAGCCTCCTGGAGCCTAGCACAGTGCTTGGCACGTAATAAGTACTCTATAAATATTTGCTGAATAAAGGAATGAATGAGAAAGTGAAGAAATGAATGAAGTGACCCAGAACCTCTCACCCCATCTAAGCTCTTCCAAGCCCTTGTTAGGTGAACCTCAGATGAGTCATGTCTGTCCCCCTCTCAGGCCTCAGTTTCTGGAGTTCAGACCCTCAGGATCCCAGGGTGGGGTGCAGCTCTCAGGGTGGGGTGCAGCTCCTCCATTGCGGCTGCTGTAGATCTTTTCCCTCCCTGCAATAGGACACCAAACAGTTAACTCCCCACCCATCGTCTTTGATTTATGAAGTGGACGACCGGACCAGGAAGCGCTGCAGAGACAGCCCTTCTCACTTGCAGGGGGAGGCCCGGAGAGCAGTAATTCTGTTACACAATGGAGAGCAGCCTAGGCAGCCCACCCTGCCAAGTGCAGCCCGAGGACCAGGCCAGGGCCAGCATCTGCTCCTGCCCCGTGCGGGGACAGAGGTGGCTTTGTCACCTGGCCTCTGCCGTTTACCCAGCCCGGGGACCTGGGCGACGCACCCTTTGCCCCGGGAACTGAAGTGCAGCTCTGCCCCGGTCACTGCTTAGCGCTGCCTTTCAGCATCTGCCGATCCATCAACATTCAGCTACCGCTGTGAACCCATCAACTCCATGGCAAGGAAAAAAGGAACCCCTCACCACAGCAATTATTTATCCTGGCCTGAACTTCAGGCGACCTTTGCAGTTCCACAGAAGTTGCATTGGGGAGCACCTTGGTGTGTAGGGTTTTTTCTTTTTTACCCCCTTCTCCTTTTAACAAACAATTCTTTTTCCTGCTATATGACCCTCTTTTGCAAAATGTTCTTTTGCAAAAAGAGCTCTGGGTGGTCCTCAAGCCAAATAAGAGAGCAAGGTTGGCGTGGCAAGAGAGCAGATTGTATGTGAAAAGAAGTCACTAAAAAAAAAGCTAAAACAAATGTGTGACCTCCTGGGGATGCTGCAGGGGAGACCTGAGCTACTACCCATGGGCCAGCTCAGCCCTCAGAGGGAAACAAGAGCTGCTCAGCACCAAAGGTTCCGCATGACCTGGGGGATCCAATAATGTAAAGTCCGCGGGTGTGTGCTTGTGTGTATTTCCTGGACTTGCAGGAAAATCCGGGCTGTAATGAGGGTTAGGCAGGGTGGAACTCCCTGTGTAAATTTAAAGTGACCTAAGGGACATAATTACATAAATCTCATCACGAGACAATATACTTTTTATTTGTTTGAATTTTATTTGTATTGGTAAAACTGACCTGAAACTGACACAAGTTTATTAGAAAAAGGACTCTGTAAAAGCAAGTGGGCTGGTCTTCTTATTTAAGATGGATGTGCCAACTTCTAGTATGATTAGAGAAATGGATAACTCACTAACATCTGTGCAAACCACAATAAAAAGGGATTTAGTGTTACCCCAAGGAAGGCAAGAGAGGCTGTCTGTCCATTAAACGCTTTATTACAGTGCCAGCAGCTTTTTTCTAATTCAGTTATTCCTGCACAGCGCTCAGCACTCTGACTGCCTGTCATCCCACCAGACAGTGCTCGGGGCTGGGAGGTTTTGTGCAAGGTAGGTGACAATCAAATGAGCCACTGAGAAGAGAGGGGCGCCTGACCCTCGTGAAGGATTAACTACAGAAAGTGAGTGTGATCATGTCACACCATTACTTAGAATTTTCACAGTCAATTTCTGAAAATATGAGATAAAGTTCTTAAAGAGGCCGTTTTCTCAGGAGCTCAGCAGACCCAGTGGGTTTTGTTACATGCTATGGAGGCAGGGAGCCTCGAGCGTCGGGGCCTGCCCGGGAGAGCCAGACATCGCCTGCTTTGTGCCCACCCTGGGTGGGCACACAGGAGCCAGGCCCTGAGGCCAGTCACTGACACGAACCATGCAGTTGGGGAAGACAGAGAGGAGTCTCCTGGTACCAGCTTGAGTGTTTACCCTCTTCCCTGTCCCAGAGTCCAGCCTCCCCTGGAATAACCAGGTTAGTGAGACTGACCCTTTGGAGACCCCACCAAGGGGAAAGGGGGTTGGCAAAAAGTCTTCAGATCAGCTGCCTAAGATGCTTGTATTGGCTGGATGCCAGGACAAAATGCCCAACTCCCATTACTTCGCCCCAGCCCCTGCAACCTTCACACCATTGTCATCATGATCCTCCCACTGTCATGATGGTCCTCCAACTGTCATAGTGGTCCTCCCACAGTGATTGTGATCCTCCCACTGTCATCATAGTCCTCCCACTGTTGTCACCATGGTCCTCCTACAGTCACAGTGGTCCTCCCTCTGTCACCATCATAGTCCTCCTACTGTTATCATGGTTCCTCCCACTGTTGTCATCATGGTCCTCCCACAGTCATGGTGATCCTCCCACTGTCATCATGGCCTCCCCCATGAACATCACAGAAGAACTAAGTCCTCCAGAAGAACTAGGTCCCTGTCAGATGCTAGGTCACTGTGCCTCATGCATCAGGGGTCCTGTCCCACAGGACCTCTCCTCCTGGCAGCTAAGAAGACTTCACACTTTAAAACATCACATATCCCCAACACAAATGGACTTGAAATACATACCATGGGTCTGGCAAGATAGATAATGATTCAAAAGTGTGACCCATTTAGGACCAGAGATAAGTCTATTCTTCATTTATAGAAGGGATACCTGAGACTCAGCGGAGCAGGCTCTCCCCTAGGCACACACTAAAACGCCAGGAGGGCGTGCTGGGAGCGGAAACCTCACCTCTGCCTCCCAGGCCATAGACGTGTGCTCCTGGAGTCTCCACATAGCAGGAGCCTTTTGTCAAGCAGGACTGAAACTGATTTATCCTTGGGAATCTGTATATTTAAATGAGAAGAGTAAACCACAGACCTCTAAGCTTGGTTCTGCTAAAGTAATTTAACATCTGCTGCCACCTGAATCTAATTGAAACAATTCATTATCAAATTTACTGATCTGCTTAATGATTTTGTATTTCTCTTTCAAAATCACCTTCCGCCTTAGCTAGCCTAGGTAAATTACTCTTCCCTTCAAATCTGAGAGCTTGACGGGACCTGGGAAAATGTCTCATTCAAGCCCTCTCATGCTAAAGATGGGCTAAGAGAGGTTCTGCTGGGTAGGGACCCCAACTTCAAGGTCACCCAGCAGGTCAGCAGGATTCGACACAGGCCACCTGCTGAGACCCAGGACTCCCTCCTTGAGCACAGCTGCTTTCCAGCTCACCTCTAAAGGGAGGGAGAGGGGGAGAAGCAGAGAGGGGGAATGAGAAACAGGAAAAATGGAAGGAAAACAAAAAGGAAGAAGAAAGGAGTTGAAGAAAAAGAAAAGGCAGGCTCTCTCTGGAGCTGTGCATTTTTTATGTTTGCTCAGTGGCCGTCTGTTAGGGAAATAGCTCACTGTCACAGGGCAGAGTCATTAAAGGCACCTTGGATATTTGGACCCTTTCACTAGAATCAGGGCTTAAGTAGCAACTGAATTTATGGCACTTCTCTAGGCTGATGGCATTTTTACTCCAAGGTAAGATCATCACAATGTACCCCCCTCCCAGCCCTCCCCTGTAGAATCACCAACCCAAGGGGAGAGGCAGCTCCCCTTTTCTTTCAAGTAACTGATTATTCAACTGCTAAAATGTAAGTCACATATGTATGGAAGCACATTTGCGTGCGCGGTGTGTTTCTAGAAGAAAGATCCTTTATATCTGCGTGTAAAAAAGAAGAGGAAAAAGAGGGAGACCCACACATAACATGTGAATAATTAGATCAGAGATAGATGCCACCTTTTCTCAGTGCTGAAACTGTGAGGGGAAAAAGTACTAGCACATAATTGACATAATTGATCTAGTATTTTTTCCCTTTTTGCTGCAGTAATTTTTATGCATGCCATTGTTGCTGTTATTATCCAGGATGTGATCTTGTGTGGTTGATAATACAGACTAGATATGAATACGGGTACACACCAGCCAATCACAAATCTATAGTGTCTATTTCTGCATCACCAGGTGCTATCTCATGGGAAATATCCTCTTTTTTGGCAGGCACACAGAGCGCTGCATTATCTGTCATTTTCATTAGATTCAAGCTACAGCTGAGCCAAAAAGACTTAGTTCTAGCATATGTGCTCAAAATGGCCAAGCCGCGTTGTCCAAATTCACCCTTGCAGGATGGTGTGGCAAACAACTGGAGCTAACACTGGAAAGCAGAGTGAGTAAAATGTTTGAATTCCACTTGGAAAACTGTAAACACCAGAAGCAACTAAGTTTGGAACTCACCATGCTGATCACCTCGAGGAGAGAGTGACACTGGCTTCCATTAGCAGCTGGAAGTCTTACAAAGGCGTGGAGGGAGGATGTAGTCAACCTAGATTTGGAGGCCACCTAACAAAGAAAACCCAGTCTCTGACATTCTCCTCTATGCCTCTCAGCGCCCCAGGCCTTCTGGGATGCTGCATGTTCTGCCCCCAGGCCTTGTGCTAGGTCACCAAGTGGAGCCCATAGGTGCTGTCCCTGCAAGACATGTGACTGGAGAGTCTGGTCAGCATGGTGACCCATCACACATCCAGCAGGGGACAAAGCCCTCAGATATCTGGAAGGATGAGATAATCCAACTGCGGTGAGGGTAGAACTCCACCCAAATCTCCATATGCTTTATAAATTCAATCCAATTATTTGGGGCTTCCCTGTAGGGGTTAAGTCTCAGCGCTATCATTGCTACAGTCTGAGTTTGATCCCCAGCCAGGAAGCTGACCCACATAGCGCAGCAGACCTCTCCTGTCTCCCCGCTGCTCCCCTCAGCAGTGTATTTCAGTCGATCCATCTGTTCACCTCCCACTCTGTCTCTGGTAAATCCTCTCACCCTCCCGCGCATCTGCCCTATACCCCGGTTCTTGTATGAAGGTAAATAAATCTTCAAAAGATAATAATAGGGCCTCCCCTCGTGGCGCAGGCAGTTGAGCGCCGCACTGTGAGGCTGTATGCAGGCTTTGCAGCGCCAGTTCGATCCTGACTAGCTGGCGAGGGTCCCACATGGCGCGGCAGACTTCTCCTGACTTGCCTGCTGCTCCCCTCAGCAGTGTATTTCATCAGTCTGCCTGTTCTGTTACCCACTCTGTCTCTGGTGAATCCTCTCACCCTCCCGTGCATCTGGTCTGTACCCCGGTTCTTGTATAAATAAATAAATAATCTTTAATAATAATAATAATAATAATAATAATAATTTTAAAATAATAATAATAGCAATAATAATGATAATAAAACAAAGCTAGCAGGCAATGATAAATCAGAGACATTTTGTGAGGGAGGGGGAGGAAAATGGATCAAAATAGGGAAGAGAAGAGCATAAGAGCCTCTGGTGATGGTGCACGGGTGGGAATTTTACAGGAATAAACAATGATGCAAAAGATATAAATAAAAAAGTTTAAAAATTTAAACAGCAAAAAGAATAATAAAAATAAATGAAAGGCCAGTGGGAATGCAAAATGGTATAGCTACTATGTAAAACAGTATGGCATTTCCTCATAATATTTAACATAGAATTGCACTTGATAGAGCACTTCATTGCTGGACATATACTCACACAATTGCAAGTAGCATCTGGAAAAGATATTTGTGTCTGTAGCACCACATTCATTAACTGTCTTGTTCACAGAAGCCAAGTGGTCACAGCAACCCAAGTGTCCATTGATGGATGAATGGATAAACAAATTGTGGTACACTCATCCAATGAGCTATTATACGGTCTTGTAAAAGGAAGACATTCTGACACCTATCACAATGCAGACAAACCTTGAAGACATCATGCTAAGTGAATGAGTCAGGCATAAATAGATGAACAGTAAATAATTCCCCTTCCATGAAGAACTAAAGTAGCCAACTTCATAGACACAGAAGGTGGACAGGGGGTTGCCCAGGACTGGGGGAGGAGGTAGTGTAGTGTCCATGATCAGTAAGTAAAGACATTCATTTTGCCAGATCAAAGAGTTATGTACATGGAGGGTGCTGATGGCTGCAAAACACCATAAACGTACTTATTAACACGACTGAGATATACGCTTTAGAATGGTTAAGATGGTAAGTTTTACATTATCTGCATTTTAACACAATTTGAAAAGGAAAGATGTCTGTTTCCTCAAATCCTCTTTACTATGCAGCCAGCGTGCCGCCCACTGATACAAGTTAGTGTCACCAAAGACCATCAAAGCTTTGGACCACAGCATCTCTTGGTTTGACCAGTGTGCAAGCAAGAGAAGTAGAGGCACCAAAGGAAACCTTGTCAGACTCTCCCTCCCCTGGGGAAATTTGAATTTTTGTCCTTCTGCAAGAGCTGCCTTTGCCAAATAATTAGGCCCTTTAGCCTAACGAATTGCACTAGCTGAATAGATATTTTGCAAACATCTTTGTTTAATAACAAAAACATAACAAAAATCCCATTCTTGCCCCTTTGCTGAAGGCAGCAGTTAGACCCCCACCCCTCCTTGCATGTGGCCAGGAATCCCAAGCAACCATGTGTGCTTCCACATGGACATCAAGATAGCCTTTAAAAAGGCCATGTGTGGGCCTCCCCAGTGGTGCTGCAGGTTGAGTGCAGCGCTATGAAGCTGTCTGCAGCCTCTGCAGCGCAGGTTCAATTCCCAGCCAGCCAGGGAGATACCCACATGGCACAGCAGCCCTCTCCTGCATTGCCTGCTGCTCCCTTCAGCAGTGCTTTCAGTCCATCTGCCTGTTCTGTTCCCCACTCTGTCTCTGGTGAATCCCCTCACCCTCCCACCCCTCTGGCCTGTACCCCAGCTATTGTATAAATAAAAAAATAAATCTTTAAAAAAAAAAGGGCATATGCAAAGTTCAAAAGTTGCAGAACCATTCCCATTGAGGGTACAGAGAGTCCCAGGACTGTCGGGGGTTTTATGCCCTGTGGTGACTTCACACAGCACAGTGACAGAGGTGACTACTCTGTCTCCTGGCGACTACTCTGTGTGCTGGTGCCTGGTCCATGGGAAGTGAATCACCACTTTCACAGACTGCTTGAGTGACCAGAGAGGAGAAAGGGGCATGAATTATCTGGAAGCCAAAAGATTTTTGGATCAAGGAGTGACAAGACACTGAAGAAAGTCTCATGGCAGACCGTGTGAGGGCAAATGTGAGAGAAATTTTGACTTTGTCAGCTTGTACTGCCTCACAAAAGACCATAGACTGAGGGCCTCCATAGTGGTCTAGGAGTTAAGTCTCAGTGCTTTCACTGCAAAAACCTGAGTTCAATCCTGGGCCAGGGAGCAAATCCACATAGGGCGCAATACACCTCTCCTGTCTCGCCCGCTGCTCCCCTCAGCAGTATATTTCACTCAGTCTGCCTGTTCTGCACCCCACTCTGTCCCTGGCGAATCCTTTCATCCACCGCACCTCTCTTCTACACAAAATAAATAAAATCTTAAAAAATGTATATATAGAAATAAATTTTAAAAGACCATAGACTGGGTGATGTAAATGTCACAGTTCTGGGGGCTGAATATCTGAGATGAGGACAGGAACAGGGTTGAGTTCTACTGAGGATTCTCTTCCCACCTCGCAGACACCATTTTCTCCGTGTTCTCACATGGCAGGGGAGAGCGAGAGGAGAAGAAAGAGGAGGAAGAGAGAGAGGGGGTTGTGCTCTGCTCTCGCCCTCTCCTTACAAGGACACTAATTCCATCATGGGCCCCACCCTCATGACCTCATCTAACCCTGACATGATCCAAAGCCCCACTTCCAAATCCATCACATTGGGGAATGAGCACTTCAACATATGCATTGTGGGGAGCGAGGGGGCCCCCAAACTCTCAGCTTGTAATAATGTTTCATCTTTGCTGACCCATTCTCAGAGCTAGAGTCCCTACCCCTCCCCACTCTGCTCTGAGGGTCTTCTGCCCATTTGCTGCATGTAGCCCACTGGGCCCCACATTCCCTCCCCTCAAGTCCAGCTGAACTCAAAGGGCAGTTTATGAATAGAAAATTAAAAGTTACCTGCAAAAGAACCGATTTAATCTGAAAAGATGTTCTTTTACAGGAGCCCTGTTGTCTATTAATTGTAACCATGTTTTGAAACAACTATTTTTTTTTTATTAAAAGAAATGTTCTCTTGTATTTTTCTGCAATTATCACCATATTACTGGAAATGAGGTAAGGCAATCTGAAAACAGTTGAGTGAGAATATACAAACAAACTTTCAAACTGTCTTTCAACAGCAAGTGAGGCTAAAGTTATTGAATATGCAAATTGCCTTATTAAAAGAAGAATGATGTCTTTTTCAGCAATCAGTTTAATTACAGTGGAACCCTTCAATAGAGAAATCAACTTGTTTCTCAGAATAAAAATTCTTTAGAAAGAGAATTAGGTATAACAGATCGAAATGAGAAAATTTACACTGGGTGGGGAAAAGTGCTAGTATAAATGCTTTCTGAGATGCTGGGAGAGGCAGAGGGGACCCCCCTGTTCAGTACCCCTGCCCATCCCCAGAGCCTGTCTCTTTGTCTTCCAGTCTCCTGCACTGAAAGAGCTTAGAGAGAGGAAAGATGCCCATGAAAGGTATTTGTTTGAAATCTACAAAAGGGTCTATCTAAAGCCACATGCTCCCTAGAGGATAGTGTGGAGCAGGCGGTGAGAGGCTGAAACACCAGAACCAGAACTCTGGCTTTTAGAAGACCTTCTAGCAGAACTGTCCATTCTGCTCCTAGTTTTCCACTCTCTTCAATAAGAGACAAACAACTATTGCCTTGTGTCTGATTTCCCAGCATCACCTTTCTATCTAGGTCCCCAAATAGAAATCCAAGGAGCCATCTCTGGACCACCGCTCATTCCAGGTCGCACAGGCCTCTCTTCATGGAGGGTCTCATTGAGGCCTGCAGGGTCTTCCACAGAGCCAATATAGCAAGAATTAAAGACTTCAGAGCCCTGTTCTGGTGATAATGCTGGGCTCAACGGGTCCAGAGGAACCCTCAATTCATCCCCTCAAGCTCAGCTGCTCAACATTATGATGCCCCCAGAAGAGGAGGGACGCCAGGATCTAGAGTTTCTTGGGTTGGTCTCAGCTACTCAAACATCAATTTAGTGACTGTAGGCAAGTTGCTCAGCCACTTCCTGACTCAGTTTCCTCATCTATGAAGTGAAAGAGATAACGCTGTCAACTTCATGGGACAGTTTTGAAATATAAAGAGAAAAACCACTCAACTACTCAGTCTAATACCTGGCACACAGCAAGCTTTCGACTAATAGTAGCTGGCAGTGGTGGCAGCAGCAGCAATAGTACAGATCTCCAGCTACCCACTGAGACTTTGTTACCTTAACTTTCACACAAGTCTGAAATGCAAAACATAAAATTCACACATACTCAAGAAATGCACAGGCAAACGTTCCTTCAGTGAACCTCGAATTCTTGGGCACCTACCATATGCCACCAGTGGATAAAGCTGGAAAAAAAAAATCTCTATCCTTTTCCATTCTAGTGGAAAGACAAACACTAAATAAAAAAAGTATAATAAACATATAAATCACACTGTATTTCAGAAGTATCTCCAGGAACAAAGCCATAGAACAAAGAAGGTGGATACAGATCCTGGAGTAAGATGAGGGAATATTCTAAAGAACGATTGGACTTGCTTACCTAACAGGTTAAATGTGGGCACTGACAGAGAAGCGAGAAGATGATTCCAAGATCTCATTTAATTAATGCAAACTAGTTTGTAAATGAAAAATCTAACGACTATCTTGTTTGTGGAAAAAAACAAGAAATCTACATTGGTCTAAATTGCTGTGGCCTTACTCATAGAATTTAATGTTGTTCAACTAAATGTAGCAGGTTCAATTAAGAATATATCATGTACACCCCAGCTGAGGAATTTTCTCATATGAGGAGGTTCTGGGCATCAAATGATGCCTAGATCTTAAACATCTTGCTTCTGGCTGTGTCTTAAACACCAACTTTGTGCCCACCCCTGCGACCTTTGCACACAGTATTCCTTGTGTCCAAAAAGCCTTTCTCCCAGACCTTTGAACAGCTGCACTTTCTCATTAGCTCAGATACCCTCTCAACTCCAGTCACTCCCTACCATAGCATCTACTGGATTAGCCAGGCTTCTCCAGAGAAACCAAGTCACAGGATGTATGTCTAGTCAGAAAAAGAGTAATTCTGAGGAATTTGTTTACGTAGTTGCAACGACAGAAGTCCCCAGGTCAGCAGTTGTCAAAATAGAGAACCAGGAGAGCTGAGTATAAATTCCAGTCTTAAAGCCGGTGGTCTTGAGACTCAAAGAGAGGAGATGTTCCTCTGTTTAAACAAAAGGCAGGAAAATGTTGATGCCCCAGCTAATGCAGCCAGCAGGAGTCATTACCTCTGACTTATGAAAGATCAGATTCTTGTTTCAAACCTTCAACTGATTAGATGAGACCCACCCACATTAAGGAGGACTAGGCTCCGTATAGTCTCCTGATTGAAGTGTTTATCTCATCCAAAAACACCCTCACAGGCACACCCAGAATGATGTTTAATCCCATGGCTCCATCACGTTAACACATAAAGTTAACCATCACACCTGTTTGGTCCCCATTATGTTTGTCAGTTTTCCTTCATTATTTGGCTCCTCAGCTATGTGTCTGTACCCCATGAAACTGTAATCTCCACGAGCTGTTTGTTAATGCACAAACCAGTGAGTAAATGAAGGGAAGACAAATGCATGTCTGAATTGAGATTTAGGAATAAAAGGCATGGAGTTTTCCGGAGGCCAGGTGAAGTTGGTGTGGAGAGGAGATGGAGCTTGATGAGAAGCAGAAGGAGCCATGGGAAGACAGGATGGGATGGGGGCGAGGGCAGGGGAGGAAGTAAATGGGATGAGATCAAACCTTATGGGAAGAAACAGAAATCCGTTTCTGACAGCCAAATCCCCCTGCATGCATTCTGGCTTTTATTTTTAATCTGAAGTGAAACATCTTCTGTCCTGACCCCACTGACTGTGAGCCAACACACAAACCACAGGCCAAAGCAGGGCTGCTCCCAGGCTGGGCTTCCCTGGGAACATGAGGGGCAGCACGTGGGGAAATGGGTGTGAGGGTCTCACCCCAGGCCTCAGGGACAATCTGCATGATAAGGGGCCAGCAGAGGGGCCCAGTTCATCTCACTGGCAAGACTGCCCCCGGAGGCCCCTAGTGGGACAGACATGGCCGCTTCCCTGAGGCAAGCCGCTGGTGTGATCCATGGCCTGACCAAAGAAAATAAGTAAGAAAGGAGAAGATGCATAAATGTTATCAAAACTGTGAAGAAAAATGTCCCATGGATGACTTAAGCTAAAATCACCTCCCCCAAATTGTTGTGGAATTTCTTTAAAATAAGTTTTAGGTCAAATGGCACGTTTTAGAAGCACTGTGTGGTCCTCGGGGATGCTCTCTGCAGAGAGGGTTGGAAGGGCTGAGTGGCGTCCATGGGATTAGAGTGTCAGAGGCAGGGATGCCTGGCTTGCAGGACAGGCCCCCCTTGTGGGCCTATCAGGAAGGGGTACAGAGACCCCTGCTCAGACCCTAGGTGTGTGGGGAGGGCCAGGAGTGCCAGAGACACTGGGCAAGGGGCATCGTGTCTGTTCCTCCTCGTCCTTCCAGTTTGGGGGGACACCTGTCAGGGCCAGGCCAGGAGCAGGTGGGGCAGGGAGGATCCCATCATCCCTCCACCCCGAGCCCTTGGGCCCTGAGCTCAATCTGTACGGAGCCTGGCTCTATGCTCAGGCCGCAGGGAGCTTCTGCTCTGGAAATCAAGGTGATAGAGACCTGCCCCTAGAAGCTACAGTCCCGGGGGAACACACACAAGGACAGGAGGCCCACTCAGGGGCCAGACGGAAAAGCACCCAAGGGCCTGACTTGGGTCTGTGGAGTCCAAGGCAGGGTCAGTTCTGTGAGAGCTGCAGGGGGAGTCAGTGACAGACAGGGATTGAGGTAAGGCCTGGTGACAGGAGCAACCAACTCCAAGAGGAGGTCTGACTGGACCTGCCACCAGGAAGTCTCCAGCCCAAAGAGGTAAAGGAGCAGGAAGTAAGACGTTGTAGAGTCTATGATCAAGTCTCCTAACTTTTTTTGTAAGATTTATTTTTATTTATTTATGCATACAAGAACTGGGGTCTAGGCCAGAGGTGTGGGGGGTGAGAGGACTCACCCGAGACAGAGTGGGGAGCAGAACAGGCAGATCTACTGAAATACACTGCTGAAGGCAACAGCGGGGAGACAGGAGTGGTCTGCTGCACCATGTGGGTAGCTCCCTGGCTGTAGATTGAACTCAGGTCCTAGTGGCAATAGCTGGATAGCACTAAGATTTAGCCCCTGCACCCCCAGGGAGTCCCCAAGTCTTCTCACTTTTAAAAGTGACTTTGGGACCTCCCTGGTGGCACAGAGATTAAATCTCAGCACCATCAATCTATCAACGCCACTGTGGCATGAGACCCATCCCAAGCCAGGGAGCTGACCCACATGGCACAGCAGACCTCTCCTGTCTTGCCCGCTGCTCCCCTCAGCAGTGTATTTCAGTACATCTGCCTATTCTGCTCCCCACTCTGTCTCTGGTGAATCTTTTCACACACACACACCCCCACACACACTTCTGGCCTACACCCTAGTTCTTGCATGCATAAGTAAATAAAATTAAAAAAAAAAAAGTCACTAAAATAAATAAATAAATAAAAAGTGACTTTGGAACGCAAAGTTGAAAAAGAACATAGACAAGTCAGTATGACAACGTTACAGAGAGGAATTATTTCAGAGGGGACTCTCCAAAAAAAGGGGAGGAGCCCTGTTCCCTGCCCCACCTCATGAAGGTAAAGCCTAGTGTGGCAAGAGGAAGCTAGCGAAGATTTGGAGAGGATTTACAAGAGACACGTAGAGCAAAGAAATGTGAAGAAGCAGCTTTGGATTTGCCCCAGGGACTTAGGGAACTTGGAGAAGATGCGTGGAGAGAAGACGTGCTAGAGATACTTGGAAGAGACGTGGGTGAGAGACACGTGGGGAGCCTGACAATGGCGGCCTTTATCTTGATTTGTTCTTATGCTCCTTCGTGCCTGACTTGCCTGGCTCCTTCTGCCCCTCTCCTATGGGTCCCCAACAGAAGGTGCCTTCGACTTGGGCCAGGTTTTAAGGCCTTAGTGCCCTGCTTTGGGCCAACCCTGTTTGGCTGGGCATTTACCCAGGAGGGGATGGGTGACTGGCATTTCATTGGAAAACTATATTCTTTCTCTTCTATGTCTATTCTTTTTTTTTAAGATTGGTTTATTTATACAAGAACTGGGGTGCAGGCCAGATGTGCAGGAAGATGAGAGGATTCACCAGAGACAGAGTGGGAAGCAGAACAGGCAAAACAACAAAATACACTGCTGATGGGGAGACAGGAGAGGTCTGCTGCATCATGTGCGTTGCTCCGCAGCCGGCAGAGATCGAACCAGCGCTGCAAAGGCAGTGGACAGCTTCACAGAGCTGCGCTCAACCGCCTGCACCACCAGGGAGGCCCCCATTCTATTATTCTTTCACACTAAGCATGCTCTTTCTTTAGGCAGCAAATGACAGAACCCTTTAGGGCATGCAAGTTCGGGGGTCTCACACTAACAAAAAAACCCGAAAGGAAAATGGAACAACATGCAAAGAGAGACTTCACAGATGTGGATATCAAAATAGCCAATGACTCTATGAAGAGCTGTTAATCTCACTCATCCTCAGGAAAATGCAAGAAGAACCAAAAGGAGACACCAGCTCTCGAAAAATGGCCAACATGGAAAGGGTAGGGAGCCCCAAGGGTTGATGAGGGTCCTGAGCCTGCGGTGCTCTCCTGCCCTGCTGGGCAGCAGCTGCAGCTGTAAACTGGCACAACCACTTCAGAAAATCATCGGATACTTTCTAGACTGCATGTCCCACACCAGGCAGTGCCAACCTCCACCCTGGGGTGGGTACGCAGGACCGTGTGTGTTCACAACACTGTACATAACTGCCCGAAGGGGAGAAGGAGTAGATGTCCACCAGGGAGGATGGATAAATGGGCTGGGATGCGGCCACCCACTGAGCTTCTATTTGCACATGACTAAAGGTGACTTTGGCTTTGGAAAGTGTGGCAGGGGCCAAGCCTTTCAGGCTCCAGGGAGCCTGAGGAGGAAAGTGAGAATGATGGTGGGCTCAGTGCTATGCTGTGGCTTTTAAAACACGCGTCAGCCCATGACGCTCCTGTCTGCGGCTCTGCGGTACATTCTGGTTGTACCTAAAATAAAACGCAGACCTCTCCCCGCGGCCTCCAAAACCACAGGTGCAGCCCCCGCCTGCCTCCCAAGTCTCCCCTCACTGGCTCTCCCAGCCCCTGGCCCTTGCCAAGGTCACTGCCACCTCCCCTGGCTGGATTCTCTGCACCCAGATCTTTATCCAGGTCATCTCTTAGAGGCTCCCTCACCATCCTGGGGCTGCTGCACAAACTGTGGACAGCACTGCAATGGGGCTCACGTGACTGGCACCCCTGGGCCTACCTGCAGCTGCTCACCTGGCTCCGCCTTCTACATGGGTGTCTCTATGGCTTGAGTTAGTCTGGAATGGCCTGGCCCATCGCTGCAGGGGGCTGTTGTTGGTTCTCACACCAGAATATAAACTCTTTGGAGGCAGACTTGTCCTGTGGTTCCCAGCATGCATCCCCCGAACAAGGAAAGACAGGTGTTTTCTTCCTTACTGCGTGTTGAGTGAATGAAGAGCAAGTAGGGCTCTTGCACCTTACTGGCACTTGTTTCACAGGCTGCTGGCATCCCCTTTTCTCTAGGTATGGAAAACCGAGGCTTGGAGAGAAGAGACGCCAAGCTCACAAGTAAGAGTGACAACCAAAATTTAATGTCAAGTGTGTTGCCCACCAGGACCTGCTGAGATCCACAGATTCCTTGAAATACCCACCACTGGGCAGAGCTGGGTGTCCCTGGCACCATAGACTCTGGAGTGAATCAAGAGGGCCGCCAGGGATGCTGGGCACAGGCACGGCCAGGTGTGTGCCGAGCCCATGGGCGCCCGCCAGAAACCCGTCTCCATCCCTTCCTCCCATCTGAGGATGGCGCTGGCAGCTGTCACAGGCAACTAACCTCAGAGACTGTTTGCTTCATTGGTGGAGACAGCTCTCCAGCAATCCAAATCCAGCTTCAAACCACCTTGGCAGCACCCGACCATGCTGACCAGATCAAATTTGAAGTTTCAGTGCCTGACAGGCACCGGCTGACTCAATTATAGGAGCTGTTAGGTGGGAGCTTCCAGACCTTCTCCACAGGAAGATGAGGCCCATCTCCCCCAGGGTTTTACTCACACCAGCCAGTAACATGGCACCCCCTGGCAGGAGTAGGGTGGGAACAGAGTTGTGAGTAAAACCTGATGTTGAAGGTAATAATGAAACAGGCATTCAGAGGATCCGCAGTCACTCTTGCAACTGAGCACTACGACCAGGGCCTTGGTGACCAGAGAGTAGATTCTCAGACTCCAATACATCTGGGGTTAGGGCCTGTTTCTGCCTCAGCTTCTTTATGTCACTTTCATAGAGGGTGATTCTGAGTATTAAAGGGAAAAACATGAACACTTGATTCAGGGCTCAGCAAATAGTTAACATCTGATCAACGGACAATATGATTAACATGATTATTCCTTGTGTTCAGTTGGACCAGTGTCTCCGAGTCCTCCTAGTGCTAAGCGCTGGGTGGTAGCAGCAGTTTGCAAGAAGAGCTGTTAGCAGCACCTGGTTACCTGCACTAGCAGAAGTGACAGCAATATTGGGGCAAAATACCAGTTGTTTCTCCTTGGTCTCCTCCTTCATGGCTGCACACCACAAAAACACATCGAGAACATTCCATGTGAAATGCTGGGGTAAAGGTGGCAGGTCTCTGCCCCTCTCTGCTGAATCCACAGGGCAGCAGTGCAGAAGGAAATGTCTTCCAGGTTAGATGTGTTGTCAGAGCATCACATCATCCTCTTTAGCTGGGAGGACAGAGTTGGGAGGAAGGACAGGTGAGTGTTGTCCCCCATGATGCTTGAAATGAGTCCTAGAGGTTGCAACCATCTCATGCTTGAGTTTGATGTACTAATAACTAAAGAAATGTGTACTTGGGTCTCTGGGGTGTATGGATACAGGGATCAGAAAATAGAATGAGAGGCCTCACTGGTGGCCGAGGAGTTAAGGCTCAGCACTACCACCATGAAGGCCTGAGTTCAATTCCTGGTCAGGGAAGTGACCCACATGGTGTGCAGACCTCTCCTGTCTCACCTGCTGCTCCCCTCAGCAGTGTATTTCAATAGATCTGTCTATTCTACTCCCCACTCTGTCTCTGGTGAATCCTTTCACCCCTCCTCCCCACACCTCTGGCCTGAACCCCAGTTCTTCTATGCAAAAATACATAAATAAAATCTTTTAAAAAATAAAAATAAACAGTGACCCACAGTCTAGTGAGAGTCCCTGCTGGAGGAGACTTTGACAGCAACTGGATGACTGTGCTCATGGCCCTGATAGCTGGATGGTAAAAGTCCTGCGGGAAATCTGGGGGCACGCTGTGGAGTGCCAAAGGGAGTTTCATGGCAGGACCACTCATCATGGGTGGGGAAGGACTAAGAGACACCATCATGGGATAACAAAGCACTCCTAGGCTAGCAACCATTAGCATTACCACCCCAAAACCCAAAGGCCAAGGAAGGAGCCATCCCCAGATTCAGAGAGGTGTAGCAGAGGAAAGGAGCCAGCTGGTGAGAACTGTGGCTTGCAGTGAGTAAAGGTAGCAACTGAAAACATGTCACTCAGAACAAGAAAGCCAGGGCCTTTAATACTCAATATCTCTCAGGCCTCCTTCTCTTGTGGGGGTCCCCATCAGCCACTCCCAACTGGAAACGAAAGACAAGAAAGTCTGGGTCTCCCCGGTGGCGCAGCGGTTGAGCGCTGTGTTGCGAGGCTGCCCGCAGCCTCTGCAGTGCCGGTTAGATCCCCGGCTGCTCCCCGGCCACCGGAGGAGGGTCCCACATGGCGCGCAGACCTCTCCTGCCGCCCGCTGCTCCCCTCAGCAGTGTACTTCGGTCCTTCTGCCTGCTCTGCTCCCCGCTCTGGCTCTGGTGAATTCTCTCACCCTCCCGCGCTTCTGACTGTACCCAGTGCTTGTATAAATAAATAAATAAATAAATAAAACTTAAATAAATAAATAAATCTTAAAAAAAAAAGACAAGAAAGTCTGTAGATGAAATTTCTGTGGGTCAAACTCCTAGGGTCCAGAACAATATGGAGAAGAATGGAGAGTCAACCAGCAGGGACAAACAGATGATGAAGATGAAGGTGATGGTGGTGACAATGATGATGTTGATAATTGTGGTCGTGATGGTGATGGTGAGGGTGGTGGTGGTAGTGGTAATGGTGATGGTGGTGATGGTGATGCTGATGGGTGGTGGTGGTGATGCTGATGGAGATGGTGGTGGTGGTGATGGTGATGGTGATGGTTGTTGTGATGATGGTGATGGTGGAGATGCTGATGGTGATGCTAATGGTGGTGATGCTGATGGTGATGGTGGTGGTGATGGTGATGATGGTGATGGTAGTAGTGGTGATAGTGATGGTGGTGGTGATGATGCTGGTGGTGATGGTGGGGTTGATGGAGACGGACACCTTTCATGGAGTTCCTACATGTCCACTCACTGCTCTGTGGCTTTCCGATCTTCACACCAACCCAGTAAGATTTAACAGCAGAGATTCATGGAGCCATGGGAGATGTATACATGACCAACAGCCAGAAGCATCTTCTGTTTCCTTGGACTTTTGCCAAAGCAAGTTTGGTGAATCACCTGGTCCTGGTGACTTGTGCCTTAATTGTGTGCACTTGCTTATCTTGCTTACCCTTCTGTGCTTCCTCTACGTCAGCCTGATGTCTGAGTATGACTGAAACCCAGGGCTTGGCAGCACTGTGCAGTACCTGCCACTCAGGAATTCCTAAGTCAATGATGATGAATGAGTGAAAGAATAGAGACACCTAGACAGCGGGCTGTGCAGCAGAAGACTGAGACCTCACACCTGCCCTCTCTGGGGTTGGCCCATCCCAAGCACTTAGCTAATACTGGACCACAGCCACCTACTGAAATTTCTGCTTCTCTGGTGCACATTTCCTCACGTCAAAACATGGACTGAAAAACATCCCGGCTTTGCAAAGCTATTTGGTACCCTGAAATTCCCCCAAGCCCAAAGTCTGAGCTAAGAGTGAGGCTGTTTGTGCTAAGTCTCGGTGTTTCACATGGAAACCCACAGCCCAACATAGCTCAGAATTGCTAATCACCTTCGGATTGTTGTGTTAATAAGTGAAAATACAGAGAAACACAAACCTGTCTTCCTGTTGATGTTAATTTTGGTCCCAAAAACTGTTGCTAAAACATATTGCCGGGCATGCCACAGATGTTCCTTCTCCTGCACGTGCAAGATATTCAAAGTGGGAGCTGGATGCTTTGGCAGAATTTCTATTGCTTTGATGATAACCGTGGGCGGGTCATTTTCCCACCACTTGGCCTGTCGCTTTATCAGACCGTTCCCCTGGAAAATCCTCTGGGTACCCCCACCACCTGCTCAGCAGAAAGATAAAGGTAAGCAGTTCAGAAAATAAGTTGAGCTATGTCATCGTCTTGTCAACTCCCCGTCTCATTTCACTCTATGCAGAAGCACGGGACCCTGCTGGGCGGGGTGCTGAGGAGAACCTTGGCTCGTTGTTCCCAGAGCTCCTTACAGTGAGAGATGACACAGCAAGGGGAGTCTGTCCCGTCAGGCACTGAGGTGTTAACGAACCTGGGCAGGAGAGATTTAAAACTCCTTATCAGCTTTAAGAACCAAGCAGAACAGTGCTGCATTCTCTCATTTTGCCCCAGTTCATCTTCCATGTGCAGCAGCCATTTTTAAGAGCAGGAAGTGCCATAATTTAGAGTGATTACAAAAGAGAGACGCCCCTCCCATATTCTGTGACTTCCAGGTCTTCTCCCTATCATGTGGGGAGCAGGTTGGCACAGACATCAACCATGAGGACCCAAGTGCTGCTACTCTTAGGGGGTCATTCATTGACTCTAGGAAACCTCACCCCCTGGGGCAAGAAGGGGTGTTTCTTCCCTGTGCCAGAGTTTTTCTTTAGGTCTACTCCGTGGTGGCTGGTGCTTGGGCTAGGTGAGAGGAGAGGGGCCTCTGAGCAACTTGGCAAGGGAGAACAGGGGCCTGGTAGGGCACTCATGAGCTAGCCCAAAGCCAGCCACCAGGAGGAGACACTGCTGGCAGAAAGTGAGCTTTACTGCCTGGACTCCCAGGAGGACAATTTACATTCGGATGGTGTGCCCGCTGACCATCGGGGAGAACAGCCATGAGAAGGTTGAAATACAACCCTCGGACAGGAGACTCTTGAAGTGGCCAAAGGGGTTCCAGTACCAAACTCCAGTGTGGGGCATCTCCACCTATAAGCCATGCCTGGAGACCCTCTGGATGGCCATGCATTCATTCAACGTTGGCGCTGTCTGCCCAGAAATAGCATCCGATGGCTCAGGTGAAGGACTCAATCTCCCAAGACCACCCTCCACTTCCGATGTCAGTCACAAGCCCTGCCTGTGGCCTGTGCCTCTGACAGGTCAGCGACACACTGGGGATTCTCATGAGCTCCTTCCTGGACAGTAGACACCAGTAAGTCCAGCTTGTTACCTGGGCCTCTGACCAGTTGGCTATAAATCACAGGTTCCCGCAGTACCCTCCTCAGCTTCCATCGCACAAGGCACACAGCTTCCATGCCCCTCTGAGCACATCACTCTTCCCCAGTCTCCAAGAGTTCACCCTGGAACCTCTCCAAACCCCATCCTTTTGTAGCTTCATGGAGGCTTCATTACAAAAGTTTGACTGGCTAGCTCACTGGACATCGGCTATTGATTCAATATCCAACCCCTCCCTGACGCTGGAGGTCAGGTAGCACTTCTAATCCCTGAAAGTTCTAATCCAAACCAACCCCATCTGGAGGTACACTCCAAAGTCATCTTGTTAACAGAGCAAGCAATGTCTTTGTCACCATCAATACTTAGGACATTCCAAGCATTTGAGGCCAGAGGCATGAGTGAAAGTCAAATGTGTATGAGAAATGATTTTTGGTTCTCTAAGGGACCAAACATATTTGTCTTATAAATTGCAATCTCCCCTCCTATTTATTTATTCATTTTACCATTTCTTTGTTTTTTAAGATTTTTTTTAAAGATTTATTTTATGCATACAAGAGCTGGGGTACAGGCCAGAGATGCGGGGGGTGAGGGGATTCACCAGAGACAGTGCAGTGTGGGGAACAGAACAGGCAGATTGACTGAAGTATACTGCTGAGGGGAGCAGCATGCGAGACAGGAGAGGTCTGCTGCGCCATGTGGGTTGCTCCCTGGCAAGGCTGGGGATCGAACTCGTGCTACAGAGGCTGTGGATTGCTTCATAGTGCGGTGCTTAACCCCTTGCACCACCAGGGAGGCCCCATTTTACCATTTCTTCAGCCAATTCTATGAAGGGAATCATGGTCCCCTGATTATGGATGTTCAATACCAACTAATTAGCAGTTGATGAGGCTCCCTCTGTCCACCTCTAAAGGAAAGGAGAAGCTGGGTCTGTAAGACTAATCAACTCCCTTTGCAGCCCAAAGTTCTCTCTGGCTTTACCCCAAACCATGGCAGGACCACAAGGTGTCAGAGGTGCTTATGGAATTTCACATATTCTACAACACGTATCTAAGGATCTCCTTTGTAGCTGACGAGTGAGGCAAAAAAGACAGGACCCCTCCCACCAAGAAGAAACTGTGCCAACAAACTACCTTTGAACCTAAACCACAACATCAGGATTTCCCTGGGTCAACAGCAGGATTTCCCTGCTGCCCTACCTGGCAGATTTTGGACTTGCTAGTTTCCAGAATTTACGTGAGTCAGTTCTTTTAAAAAAATCAATGTAATCACACATGTGTTCGTTCTATCTATCTATCTATCTATCTATCTATCTATCTATCTATCTATCTTCTACTTATCATCTTTATTTCTGTGTATGTGTGTATGTATGTACCTGTCTGTCTATCTACATCCTGCTGGTTCTCTTTCTCTGGAAAACTGATTTCTGACTCATGCAGGTAGGAAGCAGGAAGAAGGCAGTACCGTCTGTAGAGGCCAAGAGGGGACAGGAGATGCTAGCTGCCACCAGGCTGCAGGTGTTGTCATAATGACAGCCTGTTCAGCACATGCCTCCTCCTTCCCCAGCCTGAAGACAGGGCGCCAGGCCACGGGCCCCAGGCTTGCTTTGCTACCTCGTGAAAAATGTTGCCTGAGAAATGCAATTCTGAGACTGGTCCTGCTCTGAACAGAGACTGCCTTGAGAAGGGGAGGACGAGACACCAGCTGGATGCCATGAGCAAGCTCATTGCTGGCATTGCACGAGCCCTGCTTTCCACAGCCTGGCGGGCTCGAGAACCGGAAGGCTGCAGAAAGCTAGCAGGTTGGGAACCAGTTGTGTCTGGGGGTTTTCCTTCTGAATAAATGGAAAATGGCAATGAGCCAGGCAGCTCTGGTTTCCAGAGGGCTGAGTGAGGGTCGATGGAAAGCACATCCTATTGTTTCGGGGGGCATGGCTCCCTGCTAATTTGGCTCAACCTTTATTAAGGAAATCTAAGAGGTCAGCTGCCTGCCACTGTAGGGAGCTGAGGTTTCCAACTCCTCGTTTCGATGAGCAAGACATTCCACCTTCTCCCTGTTTCCATCCCCTGAAAGGAAGAGGCAGGTAGGCCACTGAAGTGTTTTGAACAAAGTGTCTGGTTCCCTTTCTAATAAAGGGCCATATATTAGTGCCGAACAGTCATTTTTTTGAGCACTAAAGTAATACCAGTACTCTCATTGCTCAAGAAACTGCTGAGCAAAACCTTCCAACAATGTGTCTCCCCGGCATTCCTTAACCCTATTGATAATGATAAAGTCTCATAAATCTAGGTAAATCTTTAATTACGCCTTCGGAACATGGCGATATTATGACTGTGACATAGTCATAAAGGGCACATTCAAAATTAGCTCCGTATACATTTTATGAATATGTAAGAGGGTAGAGGTGGCTAGCATTAAAAAGGAAAAACCAGAAAGAGAAAATTGTGTCCTTTTGTCCTGCTGCAACCATCTTTCAAAATGGGGTTTTAATTCCTTCAAACAGATAATTGTTGGGAAAATACTGTCTCTGGACTTGTGCAATTGTTATTACAACCCACAGCCTCAGCTCTGCTGAACCCTATTGCACATCACGAAATCTACACTCTGAAATAGAGAGACGAGATTCCTCTATGTTCGAACACCTTTTGGCCTAAAAATTGTTCTTCTTTATATTAACTATGTGAAATATTTATGGAGAAAGCAGCTCTGGTGCAGTTTCCAGGAGCCCCTAAGAAAGAGGGGACTATGTTTCACTCCCTACAATCTGGGAGCTGGCAGCCTCCTGCTTCCCCCACCCCTGCCTTTGGTGAGTAGTCCTGTGCAATGTATTTTTATCTTCAGCCAACGCATATATTTTTACTTGTGTGAATAGTATGGAGAAAGATTAAGTTCTTTTATTTTGCTAATTAAACTGCATTTTTCAAAAGCCAGTGAGGTAGTAAGTGACAGGATTAACAAGGGCACTTTGCAGTTTTGCTGTTTTCCTGATTAGATTAGAGGTATTTGATATTGGAGTAGGAGCTGATGAAGTGCTTTCCTCATGTGAATGAATGCATGACCCTAGTTTATCACCAAGGCTTCATAAAGAAGTCTTCCTGACTGGCGAGAAAGCCCAACCAAGAGTGAAAATGACATTAGCAAAAAGCTAAGCAAAAGGTCAATGGAGTAGAATGAGAAGAGGGGAGAGGGGACACGGGGAAAATGCATCCCTTTGCCTTTTTTTTTTTTCCCAAAGGGTTAAGGAAGACCTCTCAGTGACAGCCTCCTTGCCTCTGAGCAGCGGAAGTGAGTGTGGTTCAGGGACACTGAGAGCTGCATTCTCCTGAGACTGGGAAGTCTTTCAGAGGCTCTGGAGTTGAAAAGTAAAAATATTATACTGAAAAATCAAAAGTAGGGAAATACAAGTGCAGAGTGAGCAAAGAGTCACCTCACCCCTGCACCTTTTTTCTGCAGCATCCACAGACACCCTTGCACCCCTCCTGGGCCTCTTGCCAGTTACCTGGGCTCAAAGCTCATCTGCAGGGCAGCCAGGGGTCAAAGCAAGGGAGCTCCTCTCCTTCACCCCTCCCCACACTGCCTTCCTGATCCCAGCCCCTGAGGAGGGATGACCAAAGAGAGTGATGCCAAGAGGAAATCAGAGGGAGCGATGGTTTGAAATATCCTCTCATGGGGATCAAGGAAGAAGGCTAACTCTGGAGCAGGGGTGAAAAATTCCTGAGAAGGGAGCTGGCAGGTGGTTGGATTGAGTCAGCTCTGGGCACTTTGGAAGTATAAGTCCAGCCAGGCCACTCTGTGTATATATATTGAATTACTAGCCTCTCCTCCCAGAGTCCCTAAGCCCATTTTCCCCATAGGCTCAAATTGTTTTCTTTTTAATAAAGATAAAATTTGCAAACAATAAAATGGACATAAGTATAGTAACGGATGGGTTTTGGTAAATGCACACACATGTGAAATCCACATGCCCTTGGGAATATAGAATATTTTCATCACCCCCAGAAAGTTTCTTTGCGCTTCTGCCAGTCTGTGCCATTAATCCAAGGGAACGCCTACAAAATGAACTTTATATCTGGCTTCTTTCACATTTCTCTGTTTGTCATGGTCACCGATAGTTTATTCATTTTTGCTGAGTTGTGTGCAATTGTAGGACTCTTAACACATTTTTCAATCGGTTTTACTTTTGATGGACACTTGGGTTGCTTCCAGTTTTCAGCAATTATGAAGATAGTTGTGACTATTGTGGTGCAAATCTTTGTGGTTATCTGTTTTGATTCCTCTTGAGAAGTGACTCGAAGTGGTACTGCTGGGTCATAGTATAGGTGTATGCTTAATTCTATGAGAAACTACCAAATTGTTTTCTAGAGTGGTTGTACCATTTCACACTTAATCAATAATATTTGAGAGTTCTGCATTACGCTCGTTCAATGTCCTCATCAATATTTAACTTTGACAGCCTTTAAATTTTAAGAATTCTAGTGAGTTTTTCTATTGTGTATGTATAGTTCTCCAAATATGACTTTAATTTGCATTTCCCTCATAAATACTGACATTAATCGATTTTTCAAAAGCTTATTGGTCATTCCCAAATCTTCCTTTGTGAAATATTTGTTCACATTTTTGCTTCACTTTTTTATTGATTTGTCTTCTAATTATTGAGAGGCATAAAAGCTCCTTGTGTATTCTGAGCATCATTTCTTTTCTAGATAATTTATATTACAAAATCTTTATACCTTCAATGTTTTACAACATAGAATTAGATCTTACCTTATCTACTGAGTCTGATTATACCTGCCTTTTAATTAGGCTCAAGTTTAGAACAGCTGAGATGGCTGACAAGACAGGATACTAAAAAGAAAAGAATTTCACAAAGAACCCAAGAAACCTGCCTTGAAATTTTGACTGAATTCTAAGCTTTGCATGCACATGGTATAATTTTGCAAGACCAGATTTAGGGGAGCTACAGGAGAGACTAGGAACTAAACAGAAATTCTAGGTGACATCTAGCACTAGCAGTTTCTGGAGTTCTGGGAACTCCACCCAAGATAGAGAAACCCTTCCAAAATACAGGGATTCAATTAAGAGCCTACAAAGTCCAAATCTTCAGAGTAGGACAGGATGACTCTACTTCCATCCAAAAACCTAAAGTGACTTATCAAACTGAACTCCTAATAAGTTAGCAATAGACAAATCTCAACACTTACTAGAGGAAGATGGCAAAGTGTATTCACAATTATGGCACATTCATAATATCTAACACACAAAGTTACTAGGTGTGCAAGAAAGGAAAATTTGGCTTATAACAGAAAAAAAACACTTTATTATAAAAATAGACTCTAATACGGCAGTTACTGACTTAAGGAAATAAGGACTTTATAACAGCTATTATAAATATGTTAAGGACTTCAAAGAAATTTGGGATATGGAATGAGTGAAGAAATGGGAAATCTCAGCAGAGAAAAACTGTTAAAAAGTGAAAATTCAGAACAGAAAAACATATGAATTAAAAATTTCAGCACATGAGATTAATGGCATACTGAACAATGCAGAAGAAAAGTCAGTGAAATTGAAGACAAGTCAGTAGATGCTACTCCAACTGAAATATAAAGAGCAATCTAAAAATTAATAGAGAACAAAGTAGTTTAGTCGAGTGGTTTAACATCATAACTAAAGTATCCGAAAGTGGTAAGATTGGGACAGAAAAAGGTTATTTGGAAAAAATATTACTAAAAAATTTCCAAGTTTGAAGACTATCCAAGAAACTAAGAGAGCCAAGAATGAAAAAGTTGCAAGCAGAATAAATGCAAGAACAGTCAAAGATAAAATATTATTTTATATACACAATAACAAAGGTGAGTATTGCTAATTTCTCATCAGAAATATTGCAAGCTATAGTACAAAGAAATGACATATTTAAATGCTGGAATAAAATATCATAAAATAAGAAGCCTGTATATAATGATAATATCCTTGGAAATGAAGACAAAATAAAGGCATATTCAGCAAGTCTTTTCCCCACCCAAAGAATAAAATTTGACTGAAGGTTAATGCTACCAAATAGCAACTTAGTCCACATGAAAAAATAAAAGTGAAGAAAAAAATGCCAATATAAGAGACATCTTTCTCCTTTTATAACTTATTTTCAAAACATTTAACTGTTAAAAAGAATAGCAATGTGTTGGGTTTAAAACATATAAAAGTCTATATTTGACCACAATAACACAAGAGAGTTAAATAGAAGTGTGATATTGGAAGGTTCTTCATTGAATGTGAAGTGGCATGATATTTTATCAACGTAGACTCTAATTAGGTAGGAATACATTATATAATCCCTAGATCAAATAATAAACCAAATAATAAACCAAAGAGCTAAAAAGCCAGTGGAAGAGAGAAAACAAATACTCAGTATGCTCTGTTTAACCAAAAAGACACAGGAAACAAAAAAATAATGCACATAATCATTGCATTATGTGGACTAATGCATGGGTTACAACTGAATTACTCTGATGTTTGCATATGTGTAAGTGCCTCCCCGTGCAGAAACTGGGTTAATTTAGAGCACACCTGCACTTTATGAAAACAGAAGCTTCAGAAATGTTTTTAGCTTTATAGATGTTTGTAGAGGAAAGTAAGTCCAGTAGTCTTTATTCTATCATGCTCAGACCTGAATGCTAGCTCACATTATCTTGTAGCTAATCCATTCTTTTAATAATCCTTCACTATATACATTTAAAAATGTTTTCCTCATGAAAAATTCTTTGTTATAGTAGTAGAAATAATTGTAAAAGTATATTGACATATATAAACATATAAATAAATAATATAGAAATGCAACCTGTTTCTCTTTTTTGTCACCCAATATCCATTTAGATGGCAACTTAGTTCCTTTTCATTGCTGTATAGTATTCCACCATCTTTATAACCCACAACCTGTAGATCCCTTTTTTCAAAAACAGACAACATGTCAACTCTGTTGACACAAAAACACTGCGGTGGAAGTGGTGCAATTCCTTCTATTGGATTTAGGAGGCTGACTGACAGTTTTAAGCATCTGATGACATGATAATGAGGGAAGCAGTAAAGCAAAGCCATGGGGATCATAGAAAGACCAGTTGACAGTGGTATCTTGCTGTCTGTTGGTCCATCGCTGCCATCACATGGATGGACCAACAGGCAGGCTTTCCCTAAAATTATGTTCAGACTCTACTACTGATTCTCCCCAGGTTTTATGAGGCACAAAGATCTTATGTTGCTTAGAGAAGGGAGAAACTCAATGGACACATAAACTTTTGTGTTTTCTAATTGTCCTCTGTCTCCCTTTTGAGCATTTTCTCCTGAATCCCAGTCTGTGTTGGGCTTTCTTATACACGTGATATGACCAGTCCAGGCTATGAGACTGTAGCCTGCAATTCTGTGTTGAACAAGATTCACATTGCATCCCCATTTTGAGGGTACAGCTTCTTTTAAAAGCAAATAACCAGCTCATCATCTTCACTCCCTTCATCCCTCAATGGTTATGCTGCCAAGTCTCCCTTGGATGGTGACTGTTCTGAAAGATAAAAAGACACTATCTGAAAAACCTTGGCACTCACAGCCAGTGGCACCCACTAAGGCCCAGTCATGTACACTACGATATGCCTCTATTGGCCTGCATCACCATCCTCCAGGCTGCACTTGTTACCTGTGTGCACCTAAGCAAGTTGCTTAACATTTCTGTGCCATATAGTTTATATAGGACAATAGTTTTCACCTTTTAGTATTTTCTCAGGATAAAATGAAGTAACCTCTATAAAGCACTTAAAATCTATGATGTATCTGGCACATAATCATGCTAAGATGCATAAATTATCAATCAAATAATTGAAGAAATGCACTGTGTTCCTTGGACAGGACACCAAGTGCTATTATCATGATGTCATTTTGTTAGTTTGTTTGGCTTGGTTAGAAAATTGACAAAGTGATTTTAAGGTTAAATTTTCTAATCCACTGGCAGAAATTGAGAATGAAAAAAAAAAATAATAGTCATAAAGTGGACTTTCAAATGCCCCATAATGAATTATACTTTAAAGTAAGTATAATTAAAACAGTGTGATAGCAGGGAAAAAAAGATAAATCAATTAAACGAGAAAAGTTCAAAAAGGAATCTGATATTGCCCAAGGGAGGTGACAGGTGTGTGTTAAATATTTACTTGATACAGGTAAGGACACAGTTTAGTATAAAATGAAGTTGCATTTCAAGTCAGTAGGTAATAGAGCTATTCCACAAATAGTCCTGAGACAAATTGCAATTCTTTAATTTTTTAAATGGCTCCATTTCTCTCTCACCCTGAACACATCCAGAGATGGATTAGAAAATTACTTTAAAGTAGGAATCTCCAGGCAGAGGTTACTAGCCAGGTTAAAACTAAAAATGAAAGGAAACCTGAAAAAAATCAAAGCTCAAAACATTTGGATACCTCCAAGTAAGTATCTCTGTATTTATTGTTTGTATACATTATTTATTAAAAATACCAAATTGGGGGCTCCCCGGTGGTGCAGCGGTTGAGCACTGGGTTGCGAAGCTTCCCGCGGCCTCTGCAGTGCTGGTTCGATCCTCGGCCACCCACGAGGGTCCCACATGGTGTGCAGACCTCTCCTGCCGCCCGCTGCTTCCCTCAGCAGGGTACCTTGGTCCTTCTGCCTGCTCTGCTCACTGCTCTGGCTCTGGTCAATTCTCTCACCCTCCCGTGCTTTTGACTGTACCCAGTGCTTGTATAAATGAATAAATAAACCTTAAAAAAAAAAAAAAAAGAAGATCAAATTGCTCAAAAATAAAATCCAGTGTGTTTGGGAAGTGGGTTATTTTTCTTAGCTAAGAAATACAATTTAATAATGACATATCCAAAAGTTAATAGAAAAAACCAAAAAATGGTTAAGCTAGAACCCAAAGGAACAGCTCTTTAGCCAGGGCCTCCTGTCTCTGACTATGGTTAGGACAGTGTGGCTCAGCTGAGCGGCCACAGTGAGGGCTGTATTCAGTCAGTTTCCAGTAGGAGGACCACACTTCCCATGCCCACACCCCCTCCCGGTTCTTCCCCAGCCCAGCCCAGCTACTTCTCCTTCCAAATACTTCCGCTTCCTTCCTGGGAGACCATGCTGGTGATTTTTTTTTTTTAAGTTGGATATTAATTCTTTTAAATCAAATTACATTAACTATTAGACTACACAAGATGCATTTTTTTTTAATTGGAAATAGCATCTATTGCCATTTTTTCCTAGATGCAAAGACCAATATAAATTCATGATCTGAGGGGAAAAAAAGTTAGGCTAATGTAGACGATTTTACAGATTAAATTTATAAAAAAGTAACAATTTAGAAATAGCTAATTACTATACCATAGTGTTTTAGATAGTGGGTGGTGGATGGATGGATGGATGTGTTATAGGGCAGCCCAGATATTGAGTGGGTTGCCTGGCTGTGGGTCCTCTCCTGCGCGCTTGAAAGGGACTTATGAATACTCCACTACAGGCACAAACAAAAGGTTAATAAAAGGTTTATTTACAAGGGAAAAGGAAATAAGGAAAATGTACAACTCAGGGAGAAAATAGGGAAATAAAGTCTTTAATGCGTCCTACCCGATCCACCGACCTGGAAACCCAAAGGCACTCACAGAGCTGGCCAGACGCTGAGAGCTGGCGGGGAGCCAAAATGGGGGAACCCCTCCAAAGCCCACGTGTCTGGCTTTATACCAACCTGGCTGCTTAACCCCACCCTCAGGTCCCAGCCACCTTCCCTTTGGTGGTGATGGGATTTGGAGTTCCCAGGGTCTTTGGCTTTGGCCTGGGGTGGGGGTGGAGTCCACAAAGCCTGTATGGAATTAGCTTTAGGACATCCTTTTCCCCCTAACAGACGGACAGATGGATGAACGGATGGACAGAGAGGTGGGTGGGTGGATAGATGGATGAATGGTTGGATGGATGGATGGATGGGTGGATGGATGGATGGATGGATGGAATACTTATACAGATAAATAGATGAAATACATATGTACATGTGTGTATACACCCATAAATATATGTATGTATGTGTGTATATATATATATTCCTTTTTAATTTCACTCTATTTTATAGCATTTTTCATCTTGAACATTTTTCCATTTAGAAAAGAGTTATGCTCTTCTGCATTTTAATGGTAGAATGGCACCCTATTGTTTGTTCATACTATGATTTCTTGTTGACTCAATCATTATTAGACTGCTAACAAACTCCAATTTCTTCTATTTGATGTGACAGGAGATGGCTGTTGTTGTGCTAAACATTTGTGAACATGTATATGATAATTTTCCTAGGACAAATTCTCAGGTGTGGAATTGTGGATCTAACACCATTCATTTTTAAGGCCTTGAGTGTATGTTGCCAAATTATCTTCAGAAATCTTCTATGATGGAATCTCATCTTAAGTAGGAGGAGTATTTCTAAAGTCAGTGCATATGATAACAAAATTGTGTAAAGTAAATGTGCCAACTAGATGCCTCTATTCTAGCAAATTTCATTCCTGCCAGTATTTCCCCACACTTACCCCAAGCATGAGTAGAAGGTTATTTTTAGACAGAATGTTGACTTATTGAGGCTGTAGTACACATTATTTGATTACTAGTAAATGGAAAACTTCTCCCAGTTGAGTTGCTGATGGGGCCTCCAGGTGATTAGCCTTCCCTGCCCTTTGCAGGATTGGGAGCCTGCTCCAAGCCTGCTGGGGGCCTTAGAAAGGCTGCCTGAAGCAGTGTCTTCTCTCCCAGCAATTCACAAGTCCTCAGGGGAGACAAGAGCCCTCCCTCCCCAGAACACCAGGAGACAAACTGACCCAGCAGGGACCCAGTAAGCAATTTGCACAGGAGGGAATAACAAGTAATGTGAGGGGTTGAGAAGTTGGGTGGTGTGACTTCCTCTTGATGTGAGGGGTGCTTGGAGGATGGGCTTGGGGTCCTGCAAGTGCTCAAGAGGTCTGCAGTCCTTCCTGGATGTGGGGTTCAGGAGGCAGACAGTAAAGCACTGTACCTTGGAGGGTTCTGGTCCCTCCTTAGAGATTCCTCCTGAGCACAGATGCACTGTCACAGCTGCTCCTTGGTGAGAAGCTGCTGTTCACCAGGTTTGTTATGACGTTTTATACTTGTAATGCTCACAATAAGTACATGACCTGAGAATTGTTAAGATTTGCCATTTACAGGTGGCAAAAACCAAGGTTCAAGGAGTTTCAGGGACTCCACTCTTGACTTTGTTCTGGACACACTAATGTATCTCTGCATTCACTCTGAGCTGTCACTGCTTCCCCCAATCCTTGGTCCATCTCTTTTCTCCAAAAGGGCACTAAAAGTCAAATATTAAGACCCCTGGAACTCAGGACAGGAGCACATCAGGGCCATCCTCAGCTTCTACTCCTTCCTGCCCCCAAAGCAGCTCCAGGTTTAGCCCACTGCACCAATAGGCAGCACCAATCTGCTATCTGCCACTGCTTTCCAGTTTTTCCCTGTCCAAAATGGGGGACCCCTCCAAAGCCCACGTGTCTGGCTTTATACCAACCTGGCTACTTAACACCACCCTCAGGTCCCAGCCACCTTCCCTTTGGTGGTGATGGGATTTGGAGTCCTCAGGGTCTTTGGCTTTGGCCTAGGGTGGGGGTGGAGTCCACAAAGCCTGTATGGAATTAGCTTTAGGACATCCTTTTTCCCCTAACAGAGACAGATGGATGAACGGATGGACAGAGAGGCGAGGCGGGTGGGCACTCTGCGGGTGCCCACAGAGCAGGACTGCTAGACCCTCCACTGGAGCAGATTCAACCCCAAACTAAGGCTCCTGGGCCCACAGCCTGGGCCCCTACTCTCACCCAGCCACCAACATCTCCCCAGCTCCTTAGCAGTTTGAATCTGATACCACTGTCTCATACAAATTGACAAAAACTAGGCTCCTTTTCTAGAAATGTTTCCAGGTAACTAAACTAGAGACTCTCCAATATGGAAATATAGTGTTCAGAGAGCTCTAAAGACACATCTATGTTTCATTCTTTCTTGGAGAGATTGGGTGATGGATGGATGGATGGATGGGATAAATCATCCTTACTGAAGAAGCACCAATGTGGAAGAAGCAAGGAAGGTGAAAACAAAAACCTGTTTTATTTGGAGAGGACAGAGTCCCAAAAGAAAGGTATAGCAACATAATCTTTGTGGCTCTACCATCACCATTCAGGAAATGAGAATTACTTTTTCTTTTTCCTATAGTCTCCTCTTGATGGGTCCAAAGATCTTCTATGGAAAGAAAATTTCAAGTGACTCTTTAAAAGTTACTTTCAAAAAAAGTCAGTTAATAATGGTAGACATAAACTCAGTAATAAGAAGGAATATTTCTTTGCCATTTTTCATGCAAAATCTTCAATTATCAGTTAGCAATTATTTAACACAGACAAGAGGGCTACAGAGTTAGAAAATCTCAGCACTTTTTGGAGAAGAAACTCATTCATTCATTCATGATTGATTGATTGATTTGAATTTCAAGGGGCTGGAGGCAGGTAACTTGTTCAGAAACCCCCTGAGTTCTGCTTTAACTTCCTGGCACGATAGAAGAAATGTTTTCAACAAAATGTCCTAGATTCTCTTTTTAATTTTTTTTTTATCTTTGAAAGATTTAGCAACACCAGTTTTCTTCCCAAAGAACAGGAATTTTCCTTTAAGGCTAGTAGAGAAAGCTGGAAAAAAGTCAAATCTAAAAAGCTCCAAACATAAACTAGGAGCCGGCAAGAGACCATTATTGCTGGTGTCTGTCGTCAGCCATAGAATCATTAACACGAAACGCCTTTTGATGAATGCATTGAAAAAAAGAGTGATTATATATTAAAGTATAAAAGTCTCTTCCTGCATCATTTAAATTACTTTACAATGCTGATTAAAATAACAGAACATTATAGCTTGCTTAGCTAAACATTATATTTCCAAATCCATTTCCAATTGTTTCCCTTCAATTTGAACAATTTTTGAGCAATTTTATTGCTATTCATACCTGCTTGATTTTTTTATTAGAAATTAAAGTACACACTTTTTTTTTATCAATGTTACAGAGTGCTGCAAAGCTTAACTCCTTTTATGCCGTTCAAAATCTTCAAATCTCAAGGGGAAGCAGGTTTTTTCCCTCTTCATTCCAAGGGCTTAATCTTGACAGAAGATGTTTATAAAATATCAAAGTAGAGATCATCTCTACACTTTCTCAATTTACATAAAGAGAAACTGAGACTCACAGGGGAGTCCATGTCTGTCTAATTTCACAGTGGAATTCGAGATAAATCCATAAATTGAGCCCAGTCTCCTGACTCCCAATTAGGAATTTTTTTTGACCCCAGCAAATTGAGTCTCACAAAGTCACCTAGAAAAGGATGTGTTGGCCAACTGGATGGAGGAATTTCAGAAAAAAAATTGTTCTCATGGTCTCAAATAACTGGAACTGTTCTTGCTACAGTTCAGTGCAGTAGAGAAGGAAACAATCAATTTGACTGAAACTTCAGCAACATGTGGACAAAGCACCCGGGGCTCTAAAACAGTGCAAAATACAGGCCGCCTATGTTCACATCATTCAAGTTATGCCATTGTCCTGTGTGTGACCCCTGATGGGTTCCTCAACCTAAAATCAGGAGCCTGATTATATTAATGGCTGTGCTTGCTGGTCTGTCCTTCTCTCAGCTCCCAGCACAGAGAAGATGCTTGGAAACTCTCCACTAGATGGATGGGTGGATGGATGGATGGATGGATGGATGGATGGAAGGATGGATGATTGAATAGATGGAAATCTCTGTGTCACATAGAGTTCTCGGGCTTCAAACAACAGCAATCAACTCTGGTTAATGAAAGGAAGTTTGGGGTCACATAGGGAACCAAAACTAAGTCTGGGAAAGGCTCTTGAAAAAAGATGAGGGCTGGGCAGCCCCAGGATCTGGGCTGCAGGAATTGATGCTGTTTTTCTGGCACCCAGCCAGAATGAGCCAGATCCAATTATTTTCTATCTCCATCTCCCTCCCCTCAACATTCAGGCTCCCAGAAAAGAGAGTCCAGTTGGTAGCTTACATCACATGCCTGTCTGTTGGCAAGGAAGGGCTCGGATGCAGCCCACTGAGACTGTTGATATGGAAAGTGGTATGGCACGGAGAAGCAAGGTGCTCTATTCCAAAGAAAAGAGTGATTCTGGGCAGATAAAAACATGTGGCCACTGTACACTTGAGTCTCCCCTCCTCTTCTGCGGAGTGAGGGTATTCTCAGGGCAGGGATGGGAATCAGAAATGGTCAGAATACTGTGCCTGGCAGAAGCACACCTGACAAGCGTTCTGTCCTGGCTCATTTTAGGTGGGGGAAGGAAAGGCATAGACCACGGCAAGCCGTGGTTCTTCCGTGCCAATCTGTGGCCATGGCAAGCTCCTCCTACAACTCCTGACAGCTCACAGCTTCGTGCTGGACCTGTGCACTGCTGCAGCCCTCATCAGACCATTTGTTCAGTACCAAGGCATACCACAATGTTAGGATGACTAGCGGTTGGGACAGAGTACAGCCAGCCTGAGGGAACCAATACGCTGGTGGAGGCTGCTCCTGGAGCTAGCAAGGCAGCAGGATCCCAAAGGCCCAAAACGCCATGAGCAGCATGCTGTGGCTGGGGACCTCGAGACAGACCTCAGACTGCCAGATGCTGGATCCAAGGGCGCTGGTAACTTGCTGGCAGAGTTCAAGTGAATTCAAGAGCCAAAAGGCAGAGACCTAAGCAATTGCAAGTAGAAAGCCAGAAACTCAGCTTGCCAATAAAACTGAGTAGGCTGGGTGCAAAATACTAGCTGGAAATTAATATTCTAAACTGAGTGTTGAGTCAGGAGAGCAAGATTGTAAAAGCAACAGGAGCAAAGTGAAAGAGGAGTTTCCCCGGGATTCGATGCAGCAATACCTATCGGACCCTTACTGTTTGCGGGTTCCCTGCCAGAGCAGCAGGGTGGAGTGGCGGCTCGGTTCACAGGCTCTGATGTCAGCTCACCTGGCTTCTGATTCTGGGTCTCTCGCTTGGTTGGGGGACCAGGCTCATCACCCATCCTAAATGGTGTAGTAAGGAGAGCTTCATTTATGCATGATTGGGAACTAAATTAAATGATTAATGTAGTAAGCACAGAGGAGTATTCAATTAGCCTTATTATTGTTGTTATTATTGTCCTGTGGGTTGAGAAGCCTCATCTCATTCAGTCCTGAATGATCCCCAGGAAGGGGGCATGTTCGATGGACCTTTTGTGAGCAGAGCTGAGCCATGGAACGTACCTGAATCACCCAAGAGCAGGAGTAGAGAGGTGTTGGGCAGCCAGACGGGGTGAACAGTGCTGTCACCTGAGAACAGCAAGGGTCTCCCTGACTCCAAGAGGATGGAGTCCTCAATAGCAGGTGACAACAGCCGCCTCTCCTTCCCCCACCTTGGGCAGGATGGCAGCCCCGTGGACGGTGGGGCTCCCGTGTGGGAACAGAGGGAGGGTCAGTTAGGTCCAGACTTTGCCTGGACAGAGAAAAAGCAGGGGCCTGGTTTGGGGATAGCAGCAATGCACACCCCTTTAAGGACACTTCATCTAAGAGTTGGACTCCATTGAGGTGGGGGGGGCAGGGGGCGGGCAGAGGAAGGAGGGCTGAGGTGGAAGAGAGTGGACACACCTGAGAATGTCACCCTGGAGTGACAGTCTCACCAGGGCAGTCAGAGCAGGGGTAGGGGCAGGGCTGCCAGGGAGCCAAGGGCATCCTGGCTGCGAGGCAGAGCGAGGCTGCATAGACCTGGGCTAGCAGGACCCACAAGGAGAGCAGGAATGGAAAGTTCTACATCTATTATCACTGCTGCGCATGTGTTTTCCTTCTTGAAATCTGCTTCCTCCTTTTCGCTTGGTTAATCCCTACTCACTCATCTCTGGGAACTCAGCTCAAGTGCTTTAGGGAATCCCTCCCCGCAAGATAGATGGGTCTCTCTGCTCTACTTTCATGCAGCACTGGCCTGGTTTGAAGGAAAAGATTTGTAGAAAAAGAAGGTCAGAAACCCATAAAGGGAGAGGCTGGGGGTTGCCCAGCGGGCAGCGGGCACCGGCTTACCTCTGTAGTAACCACAGACCTGAATCTTGGCAAGTGCCCAGAAGTTCCCGCAGCCCCTCCCCCAAGCAGAGGCACCCTGGAACATGGGAGTCTCTGAGGTCCCTCCTCCTTCGGCCTCAGCCTGGTTGCTGGGTTCCTGCAAGGCTTGGGACACTTTCTGAGAGCGTCCTGGGTTAACTCTTAGAGAGGAAATGTGGGCAGGTGTTTCTGGAACCCGAGTGTCCTGAGAAAGGATTGAACCGATGAGTGACAAGCGTTGGTGGAGCACTAGAAAATCCAGGCCGTTATTCTCAACTCACACACCACATGCACAACCATGTCTTCTGTGAGAAACATCAACAAGTTATTGATACGTATTTCGAAAGAAAGCAACCTCAAGTAACATGCCATTCTAGCTAGGGCTAAATCCACATTTAAAATATTATTCAACTAATTAAAATGGAATTAAATGAATATAATGTTAACTGTGGCTAGTGTTTAGCATAAAAAGTTGTTAAATATATCATACTCTGTTCGAACTGGCGGCAGATTTTAGCAATGTTTAATTGTAAGAAATAGCCATGTACTCCTTAATTGCATAACTAGGTGGAACATAAAAATCACAATTACATGAATTATATTAAGTAAAATATGTTAAAATAGTTTGTTTTCCGATGGTGGAATTTTATGGACACCATAATGAAACTGAAGTACATTTTTAATTACCTAATTATTGCTATTTTCAAAGTCCATTTACATCATAATTGTTCCTGTTTTCATAGTCCAAAGAGTCCTTGACAGAAAGACTCAGTAGGATCTAAACTAAGGATTCATTCTTCAGACAATTCCTGCACATGGTTCATCTATCTACCTATCTATCCATCTATCTGTCTATCTATCTATCTATCTATCTATCTATCTATCTATCTATCTATCTCTCTCTCTCTGTCTGTCTATTTTTCCATTGGTCAATTCATCTATCCATTCATCCATCCCATCCACCCACACACCCACCCACCCATCCATGTATCCATTTATCCATCTACCCACCCACCCTTCCATCCATCATCCCTCCTTCCCCCCTTCATCCATCCATCCATCCATCCATTTGTGCATCCACTCACCTATCCAACCAATTATCTATCTATCTATCTATCTATCTATCTATCTATCTATCTATCTAACTAGGAACACTCATTCATCATTTATTCCACAGTTAATTATGTATACTGAAGTGCTATGTATAATGGAGGTACATAGAGATGAGGGAGGTGTATTTCTAGTTCTCAGGGAACTTATAGTCAAGTTATGACCTACTACGTCAGCATCAGAATAAACATGGATAGGAGTGGTACAGGAATAACAGCCTGGGATCCCAGCAGGTGGAACGGTGATGGGCAGCAGGGCAGATAGGCAGAACAGGAGGTGAGGAATGGCTCTCCAAGCTCCCACAGGAACCAGAAAGAGCCAGGATCCAGGGTCTCCTTGGTGGTGCAAGGGGTTAAGCACCGCACTATGAAGTAGTCCGCAGCCTCTACAGCACGAGTTTGATCCCCAGCCAGCCAGGGAGCAACCCACATGGCTCAACAGACCTCTCCTGACTCACCCCCTGCTCCCCTCAGCAGTGTATTTCAGTCATTCCTCCTGTTCTGCTCCCCACTCTGTCTCTGGTGGATCCTCTCAACCGCCGTTACCTCTGGCCTGTACCCCAGTTCTTGTATGCATAAATAAATAAATCAGGGGTAGGGTGGGATGAAGTCTTGGGGACCATAAAAGCATGGTGGAGCTAGATAGCCAAGGGCAATAGGGACAAGCACAGCCAGGCCAAGACTGGGAGTCAGCAGGGTAGTTCCAGGCAGGAGAGAAGAAACGTGAAGATTCTCTAGAGATGAGCTGGGGCTGAGTATGAGCTGGCTGGCCAGGGAGCAAGGGCAGCAGGACACAGAGCAGCTGGAAGATAATGCAGCCAGTGACAGAGACAGGAGAATCCAGGGAGAGTCGGTCTCAGTGAAAAACAATGAATTTGGTTCTGGGCTGAGGAGCTTTGAGGTGATAGAAAAGCATCCCTGTGAGTAGGGGAGGCAAGTCTTCTCAGAAAAAAAAAAAAAAATTTTTAAAACTTCCCTCCATTTTTGTTTTTTTTATTTGAACTTTCCTTGGTAATTTTTTGGGTTAAAGGAAGCACTCGTACAGATGGTGTAAGAAAAAATTGAGATAACGTCGTGAAATGTTAGGACAGTTACTTCCATATTAATGTGATTATTTTAAAAGGGAATCTAGGAGAGAAGCAAACCCTTGAGAGAAAGGCTTTCTGTGGGAGCTGAGAATTTGAGAAAAGGCAACAAATTGCAGACAATTGTTGGGGGGGTTATTTTTTTTTTAAGATTTATTTATGCACACAAGAACTGGGGTGCAGGCCAGAGGTGCAGGGAGGTGAGAGGATTCACCAGAGACAGAATGGGGAGCAGAACAGGCAGACTGACTGAAACACACTGCTGAGGGGAGCAGCAGGCGGGACAGGAGAGGTCTGCTGAGCCATGTGAGTCACCTCCCTGGCCAGGATTGAACTTGTGCTGTAGTGGCTGCAGATCGCTTCACAGTGCTGCGTCTTAGCCCCTTGTACACCAGGGTGTTTATTTTTTATTTTTTTCTTACACCTCCCTTCTCCCTCTTGTGCTTAGACCCATCCACTTGAACTGAGCTTAGCTGTTTGCTCATCACTCCAGGGCCCTGATAATGGGCAGTAGTTACCCGCCTTAACTAGTTCTCTTCATTTTTAGACCTGTGAGGTTGGACAAAACGGGGATAAAGTTCGGATGTTTTTTTGGTCGTTCCAATCTTCTGAGGCATTCTTAGAGCTCTCCATCACCCATGCCATTTAAAATCTGTCTTCTCAGGCCTTCCTGGTGGCCTAGGGGTTAAGTCTCAGCACTATAACTGTTACTGCTTGAGTTTTATCCCCAGACAGGAGCTACCCACATGGCGCAGCAGACCTGTCCTGTCTCCCCGCTGCTCCCCTCAGCAGTGTATTTTAGTCAGTCTGCCTGTTCTGTTCCCCACTCTGTCTCTGGTGAATCCTCTCACCCCTGCATCTCTGGCTTATACCCCAGGTCTACATAAAAATAAAGTTGTTAAATTAATTAATTAACTAGTTAATTAAAATATGTCTTCTTGTTAGGGAAATGGGTCCCATCCATGGAGCAACTGGGGCCTGGGTCAGTCATTGTGACTAAGACAGTCAGTGTCTTAACCGCCCCCTCCATTCATCTACAGAGTTGGGAGCTATGAGGGTGTGAATGATGGAAATAACACCAGCCCAGAGGAACCAGCTTTAGGGGTGCCATGGCCCCAGAAAGGGCTTCTCCTCTGCTGGGTCCCTCCTTAAGAGGTAAGTAGCAGTGACGGAGCTCATCAAGAAAGCAGGAAGACGGTGCTCTAGGAAGAGCCCGTCATGATTCCTGAACTTTATTCCAGCTCAAGTAAAGGAAGTGAACTTGGTATCCATAATATCTGAGCTGACAGGTCATTATCACTCTATGTCCTATGCATCAGCATGGTGTCCTGAATACTTGTTTTTATTTCTACTTGACACTCAGACATTGCATGTTCATCCATAAACCATCCCCACTTCACCAGGGATTATATCAAACATAAGGGGCTTAAAATTTGAAACGAAAGAAGAAAACGGAAAAAATAAAAAAATAAAAATAAAAAAACATGTCAGCCGGTCCCAAACAATAATACAGAAATAAATAAATTCTCTCACTTGGCCAAGGCATTTACAATGTGGGGTATGCAAAACAGTTTCCCAAACATTAGTCATTTCCATACAACATTCAGAATTTTTGTTGAATCATATGATGTCACTATTACTATTCGCTCCTAATATTTTTCTCTAAAAGGAGTCAGATTTTAACTTAAATTTCCTTAAAAATGAAAATTTATATCACAAAAGTCAGAACCTTCTGCCACCCTTTGTGACCATAAAAAATGACTGCAATGAAAATAGTTGTCAAACTCAATGTATCTGTCTGTGAACGTGCTACAAAAAGCCCTATGCAATCAGAGTTCTACATGCATGCAAGAAATAACAGGATAACAGAAACTTTAAAAAATTAAAACTCTAAGGGATAATTGGGCATAGTTTGGAAATATATCCATAAAATACAAGGATTTTTCTTATGTGGGTTGAGATCTTTATGGAAAAAAGATGCTAATATCATTCTCTCCCTTCCATGCATTCTAAAATAAAATACGACACTGTGTTGTATGAACCAACCCTGTGTAAGCAAAATATTCAAGATGGGATCGGCCCGTGGATGACTGTGAGGGCAACTGAGAATAAAACATGCATTGGCGCTTACGCATCCTCCATCTCCATATCCGAGAAGGTGCCATCTAGTAATTGAAATTTAACTCAAATATCAGCCCATGGAATTTCTGCATCATCTAATAAGGCTTTTTAGAGGGAGCAATTATATCATTAAGTTATATTAATATTTTTGTGATGAAGCAATTACTTATCTTTGAAAGTTTAAATACATAATGTGACACTCAGAAGGTACTACTCCCTATATCCTAGTCCAAAAATCAGTTGCCTTAAGCTTGTCTCATGAGAATGGCTGTCTCCACCGACACATTCCCCCCACAAAAGATGGTGCATAATTGTTGTGAATTTTTTCTAGTTGTAGAATCTACAGTATAGATGGTTAATTTGCTCAAGAATATCCATTAACTTCAGAGGAAGATCATGAAATCCTCAAGGAAAAGTTAGTTAATGAACTTCAATTAATTATAAATTACATACTATGTGAACATTTAAGTTTAGTGATCAAATCATTCTTAAACATTTGTCTGCTCTGCTGGCATATTTAGGCAATGCATTCAACACCCTTGTAGTATAGCCTGCTCTACTCCTGCAGCTGAGCACACAGTGGGCCTTACAAAGGCACCATTTTTGTGCAAGAGGATGGATGTCGGGAACATGTAAAGGAACAACAATACAGGTCAGTGGGATGGACAGTAGGCCAGGTCATAAGAAGACTTTCTAAGGAGGTGGCATTTGACTGGATACCTAAACACCTAAATGATCAGGGAGTGCTCAACATGTGAAAATCAGTGTGACTGGGATGGAGAGGCAGGGAGAAGAAGTAACAGATGACCAGTGTGGGCAAAGGTGGGAGCTAGTAAGGCAGTGAGGTAACTTGACAGAACACAGAGAAATCCAGTGGCGCTGGAGCATGGTGGCCAGGTAAGTGAGGGATGTGTGCTGAGAGATGATGGTGAAGGTCCTGAAGGCCATTCCTAAGAACCTAAATTTACTCCACATGCAACAAAAGCATTATGAAAGGATTTTCACAAAGGGAGTGTGATATTCAAATCACCTTTAAAATCTGTTCTGAGATGTTTTATAACATCGCATGTTGCATTGGGAATTTCAGTCTGCACTGTCTGAGATGCTGGGATGATAACATGGCTAAATTGCTAATTTTTCAACTCACTTTTGGGTCATCTACACACTGTAGACATCGGGAACTCTCTACATGCAGATTAGGAATGTGAGGACTATGTTAGTACCAGTGCATCACTAAGGCTGCAATGAAAGAGCTAGTGATGCAAATCTTCAGGCTCTAAACATTTCAGTTCTTCAAAGCTGATAGGAAGGCCTTGGTACTTCCTTTCATGTTTTTAATATTTACATGCTGGATCCCAGAGATTCACTGATTTTCTGGTCTTGGACAAGACAGCTCTCTCAGTGGACTTGTTCTCCACTGTCTGAAGAAAGAGACATGACCTGAATGATTAATATCTTAATATATGACCCCTATTTCAAAAAAGGAGTCACTAACTATGGTGAATGATAAGCTCCCACACCTAAAGGCGCAACACAAGGTTTATTTTTTCTTATCACATCCAATCAGTGGTGATGATGGGGGAAGAGTCTCTTTCCTATATTGCTAACATAATCAAGTTCTCTCCTTCTTGAGACTTTCACCTCTACTGGAGCAGTGTTGACCAACAGAACATTCTGTGGTGCTGAGCTGGCCTTTCCTTCCCTGTTCCACATGGTAGCCACAAAAGGACATGTAACTAGAGGGTCAAGACAAATCAATATTGGAAAAGACTTCCTTGTTAACAAATAACACTGAAACAACTGGATATTTAGATGAAATAACAATGGGGGAAGAGGAAAAAATCTAAGAGACAATGACTCTCCCTATCTATTTATCTATCTATCTATGTATCTATCTATATATATGAAACTGATTACTTAAGAGCATTAAGAAGAGGGAACTGAGGTACAGAGACATTAAATGAGAGATCACACAGCAAGGAAAGGCCAAGGGCAGGGTCTATAATGTGAAAGTGTCTGTGATGATAAAGTGCCTCCATGTGGAAGAGTGGTGAAGAGGTATTGAAAAGGATGAGGGACCCCAAATCAGGTGGGGTTCCACGTTCTCTCACTGTCTCTGTGTCCCTCTAGGCCTGGGTCCCATTCAAATCTGAGGCACAAGGCAGACTTAGGGAATCCTTTAGTTCGATTTTACATTTTATTTTCATCTCACTAGGTCTGGGGAAGGGAAGAGTCACTGGTAAATGAATTATGATATTTCTGTCACTCCTTTTTATTTAGTTTCAGTTAATTCAAACTGAAATCATCCCATTGGTTAGTGGATCTAAGTAGCTAGAATCTTAGCTTCCTCCATTCTGCTATCAGAGAAGGAAAGAGAGAAGAATGGTTGTGCAGGAAGGTTTTATGGGCCACCTGGAAATGATGTTTTTCACTTCCTCTTTCTTTCCATTGGCTAAAATGGACTCTTGTTGCCACACCTAATTGCAAAATACACTGGGAAATGCAGTCTGACTCTATCCTGGAAGGTCAGGGGATAAATTTTGTTGAACACAGAGAAATATCTATGCTTCTGAGACAGAAAGTTCCATGAGGGTCAAAGTACACCTCTTCCCATTGAGGCAACTACAGAAAATAAGAGGAAAACCCACTGAAAGAAGTTTCGTAGGAACAAACTAACAACTGAACCAGTTAGAATGCCAACTTGTAGGCGAGTCCTCTGCCCCACTGAGAGAAGACTAAGATGTGAAGGGCGTGTATGCTCAACTCTTTTTATTGATTCAACAGTTATCACATGCCTACTTTGTGTCAGGTGCCACCCCAGACACAGAGGTTGTAAAGATGGATAAGACACAGAGAGTTTAAATTTAATATGGCGTGAGTTTATCTTTTTTGATTTGCAGCAACATGGAAACCAGAGACATTCTGCAGTGCAGGAGAGAAGGGAGTAGGATCAAAACGGGTGGGAAGAGCACAAGGGACCATGGTAAAAGTTCACAGGTGAATGGGTAGTGGGAATTTCATGGGGACTATAACCAAGATGAAAATGCATACATTGTACAAAAATGAAAAATGATGTAAAAAATACATAAAATAAAATAATGATTTTTTAAAATTTAATATGACACTGATTTTTTTCTGGGCAAGTTGTGTGTGTGTGTGTGTGTATGTGTGCAGTTGCACACATGTCCTGCAGAACCATTTTATCTAGTTGTAGTACTGTCAAGGAGTGGGTGGTCAAGTATCTTCAAGCCAAAACCAAAGAGGAACAGATCCCATAACTCCACTTCAAGGTGAAGTTCTCCTTATGTTAAATTGCTTCTGACTGCATCAATCACGGGCTAAGCCAGGGGTACAAATTCCTCAAAAACGTTGTGTGTCCCCATGGCCCACCGTGATTTCATGAGCTTAGCAGAGTATGTGGAACAGAAACCAGAGTCCCTCTTTGGGTCTCTCTGGGAACTACTTCTTTCTCTCTTCTAGCACTTTCCCTTCCTCCTTGTTTTTTGGTTGGTTATTTATGACTCTCCTCTCCAATACTAACCAGTGCACTCCTTTCTTTACTGCCCATGACTTAATTATCTTGGCATTTACATGTGTTTGTCCTATTAATGATGGAGGATTCCTGTGTCTGGGCCACCCAATGTCATTCCACCTTATTTCCAAGAATGGCATCCTGATTTCCTTCTGGGGAATCTGCCTCCCTCTTTGTGTTGGGTCTTATTAAGACGGTAAACCAAAATGCTAAGAATTGTTCCTTTGACACAATGCTGTGCAGTTGGCCTCTCTCTTCCCCAGGCCTCTGAATTTGCATGACAGTGATGGGAAGTCAGGAAGGAGGTTAGAACTCAGCCCTCAAGAGAGAAGGAAGTGACCAGATAGCATTTGTGGTCAAGTTGGCCTGGACTGTCTATGCCTGGGGTCCCAGACTTTTTTGAACTATGGTCTTCATTCTTGTCATCAATTCTTTGAGTCTCTGAGAGATTTCCCACAAATTTCCAGAACATACATCTGTAAGTGCATATGGAACATGTTACTATTGAATGTCACATAAGCCTAAATGCAAAATATCTCTTTATAGGCTAATATAATCTGTTTTACATAGAAGCGAAATGAAACACATCCAGTGTATACTAGAATCCACAATAGGCAGGACTTACTCAAATGCACGTGACCAGATGTTATTTTTCAATATGCCTGGAAATATTTTCATTTGACTCTTGGGATGGAAAGACACAAAGAGGATGGAGTCCTGATACGCACCTTGTCACCTTTCTAGATTGGAAAAACCTTAGAAGCTCTGGAGGAATGTCCAAGTTCCCCACTCCTCGCTCTCCAGTGCTAACCAGTATTGGTTCTTCCCTTGTCTCCTCCTCCTGTCCCACTCATTACTCTCTTTCTGCAACCAGGTTTCTCTTGCCCTGAATTATTCCAGTTCAAGACTAGAAATTCAAAAGAAAATAAAATTGTCTCTTCTATATCTTCTCCAGGGCTCAGTCAGGAACTCCTCTCATAGGAGGTATTCAGGAAATATTTGCTGAATTGAATGGAGTTGATTTGAATTATTGAATCCAGGTAAGTGGCTCGGTAAGTCCATTAGCTTTGCCCTGGCACTCACGGCCCCTGTCCCACCCCATTTCTATTTGGCCAAGTTAGCCTGACATAGAGTGATTCAGTAGTCTTTCTTGTTCACTTCAGAGGGTTGGAAATGAGACATGAACATGACAGCAAGGAGACATGTCAATAAATCCCCTTGTGGAGCCGAGTCGAAGAGACTCCTGCTGCCGGCCGACCTTCAGAAGAAGAGAGCCGTCAAGACCACTTGACTGGTTCTCCCAGAGATCCTGTGACTCAAGGAGACCAGCCGCTCTGCAGGTTGACATCGGGGATTTCCATGGAGAGGACAGAAGACACTCATGGCCCCTCCCTCTCCTGGAAGCCACGCTCCCTCGGGACATCCGAGTCAGAAGGTTGTGAATCTGCTCAGCTCAGCCGGCAGAGTTTGTTCTTGGTGTGGACTTAAGATATTAGTGTCAGCTAATAGAATAACAGGCCTCAAAGGCTTATCAACTAATAAGATCTTAAGCCTCTGAGGTTGGTCTGACACATGGCTGAGCCTCGGGATCTTTAGGGACATGTGTGCTTGTCCTTCCCCAAAAGGTTCCTAGTTCTTGGACTCAATTTTTGATTTCTGTAAAATGTGTGTGTGTTTGTGAGAGAAAGAGAGAGAGAGAGAGAGAGAGAGAGAGAGAGAGAATTACATATATGTACATCTGAAAAGCCACTTAAGACAAAAAAAATTGTAGGTGTATGTTTAGCCAAGTGTTTTGTGGATTTTTTTCTTTTTTGAAAAACTCCAGTCCAGTGTTCAAGCCAAGCAGGAGCCTTTCACTCTGGTTATTTATTTATTTTGCTCTCTCCTTTGGAAAGCAATGCACATGTATTATGAAAAGCAAATATTATACTCTTTGTTGTCAAACAAAGTTTATAAGGTTCATGTGTCAATGAAGAGGCCAAGGACCTCACACAGAAAGTTTCCTGTCCCAGAAGAATTTCTCACGAAATATAAGATCTGGGAAACGAGGGGACCCTTTGCTGCCAAAACATAGGACCAGCCACTCCTAGAGGCACCCATGTGGGTGGATGAGCCCAAGTCTTGACTGTCCAAGAAGGAAAAGGGGGGTCCGCTGCAGACAAGCATGGGGAGGGACCACAGAGGAAGTTGAAGGACACTTACTCAGAGGAGGCTACTTGTGTTCAACTCCATGCAGCTCTGACATCCAGATGCAAGAGGCAACAGCCTTTTGGGGACACAGGAAGTGGAAGCAGGGTGATGACAAATGAAAGACTGCCTCGGCCTTGGAGCCCACAGCCATGGTAGGAGTTGTTACTATTTACAGGAAACTGGCGCAAAGCTGTAACTTTTTGTAGACAGGTTGGTGCCATTGTGTTCTGGCACCATGAAAAGCATTAAATAAGGCTTAGCATTTGTCTAAACCGTGCTGTATGTACTATACTTTCTGATATGTATTGCTTTCTCCGACTGGGAGTTTCACTGAAGTCCCTCCCTGGGGAGTACAGAGCGGGAGTTACAATCAACCATGGTTAATTTGCGCTTTGTGCTTTGTTTATCCAAACCATATGTCTAGATGGTTGTAATTCTGTGTCACTGGCTGTGTAATGCTCTCTGTGCTAAGAGCTCTGTAAATAGCAACAGCTCGATGCATAATCACGTTGGCATTCTGAGGGGGGAAAGGGAAGCTTCACGTGACATTTGTTATGGAGACAACAGCCCTAGGGTTGTCTTGAGGGCTGTAATCCCTTGTGGTTTAGTGGAGCAAGTCCCCATGGGGTCAATGGGACCCCACAGAAGCCAGACCTGGAGGGTCAATGCCTCCTCCAGGGGTTTCACTCTCTAGTCTTAGGGCTCACAGACCCCGGAGATATTAGATCAGATCCTTCCTAATCAGTAGCCCCAGATCCTGTAGAGAAGAGTCATCCTTTGAATGCCAATAGAACTTTAAAAATAAAAAAAATAAGTTGAACCCTTCACAACTTCCTTTCATAATGTCTTCATATGAGAGTTTTCAGTCATTCAGCAAATGTCCATCGAGAAGAGACCGTGCAAGAGCTGCCAGTGATAATTCACTGGGATTTCTTTTTATTTACTTATTTATTTTTAAAGATTTATTAATCTATGCATACAAGAACTGGGACACAGGCCAGAGGTGGAGGGGGTGAGAGGATTCACCAGAGACAGAGTGGGGAGCAGAACAGGCAGATCTACTGAAATATATTGCTGAGGGGAGAATCAGGGAGACAGGAGAGGTCTGCTGCACCATAGGGGTCACCTCCCTGGCCGGGGATCAAACTCATGCTGCAGAGGCTGTGGATAGCTTCATAATGCTGACGCTTAACCCCTTTCGCCACCAGGGAAGACTCTCACTGGGATTTCTTAAAAGGTGAACTACCCATTGGAATGGTCAGTGCACAGTAGGCTGCAGGGTGGCCCCAGTCATTCCGCACATGGAAGGTGGCTAAGGGCTGGGCAGGCCCCACGACAGAGCCTGGAGGCACTGGATCCCAGCCCCTGCCTTGTTTCTGGAGATGAGGCCAGAGTTGATAATTATGCAATTTCCACCTCGCCCACATTCACCAGCCTCCTCAAACTGAAAGGGGGGCTTAAAAAAGGATCACATGGGGCCTCCTTGGTGGCTTAGGGGTTAAGTCTCAGTGCACTCATGCTATCACCTCTACAGCCTGAGTTCAATCCCCAGCCAGAGAGCTGACCCACTTATATCACAGCAGACCTCTCCTGTCTTGCCCGCTGCTCCCCTTAGAGGTGTATTTCAGTGGACCTATCTGTTCTGTGCCCCACTCTGTCTCTCATGAATCCTCTCTCCCCCCAACATCTCTGGCCTGCACCCCAGTTCTTCTATGCAAAAATAATTTTTTGAAAAAGGATCACATGATCCTCCTTCATGTGAATGCTTGCTTCATTTAGGAGTGAGGCCCCTTGGGCCCCTGGAGCTGGCCCTCTGTGCACCCCAAACCATATTATATAGGGACTCTGGGCCACGGACAGGTCAGGCCCAGGCTGTGGGGATGGGAAAGGTGCAGATGTCTCAGGGTCCTGGAGAGTGAAGGTGTAGCTGCAAGAGCACCCAATGGGAGCAGCTGGACGTGCCTCAGCCTTGCAGAGACTGCCCTTTCTTTAGCCATCTTCATCACAGAGGAGCTCCAGAGACAGCTCTCATGCTTTGCCAGCGCCCCATGCTGCCCACAATCTCATGCAGCCACCCTCCCCACCCACCCCCCGACCCTCTTGCCTCAGCAACTATTTCAGCCTCCTGTCCTCAAACTTACATCTTGGTGAACAGCCTTGTCTTCTAGTTGGTGGGGGCAGAAGAGAAAGGCCGTCACATGTGAGCCTCTCATCTTCCCAGCACCCACCCTCTCCCCCACCTGCATCTGCGCCGCCACCCCTGCACCTCTGGTTGCAGATAAAGTGACCTCTCCTTCCTAGGCCCCTTATCCTACTTTTTCAGGGGTCCCTTGGACAGTCACAATTCTAACCTCCAAATTTCTTCTCGTTTCCTATCCTTAAAATTGGTCTCCTTCAATCTCCCTGCTGCCCTTCCGAGCACCCCCGATTTAGAAAAGCGTATCCACATGCTGTGCCCAAGCCCCTACCTCCTTTCAATCTTCAACCCAGGCAATCTGGCTTCTTTCCTTATCATTCCATCAGGATGCTTCTGCTGAGGATTCCAGAACCTCTGGCCAGTCCTGAGCCCTCTCGTCTGAGCACCAAGCACAGCTGGACATGAAGCCCGAGTCACGTCTCTCCTTGGGGGTCTATACACAGGGGTCTCCACTCGTGCAGGACAATCTCTTTTTACATACTTATCATGGCAGGTGCCCATTCCATGCTCAAATGCGTTTCAGACTATAAATTATGTGTCACCTATCTATTGGAAAATAGTAGTCATCTGTGATGCTCTGTCCAATCTTTTTCAGTTTTTGATAAGCCCACCTTTCCTTTGGGACAGCCACCCCTAGGAGCTCCGTTCTCTGTGCATTAGTTCTAGGCAGAGCTAGACTGGTAAAAAGGAAAGTATTTGGTCATAACATGTCTTAAATACTATTTACAAATTACCCACATAGAAATTCAAATCTGCCATGAGCAAAATGCAAGGGCAAATGACAAACCGAGAAAAGAAAAAATTACAACACAGGTACCAAAGGGTTAATATTCGTAATGCTCAGAAATGTCAATGTGGACAAAAGACATGATTAGGAAATTCACAAAAGAAGTACTAAAGGCAAAAATATGAAAAATGTTTAACTTTGCAAGCTGTCAAAGATGTGCAAACTGAAACAATAGTGAAACACAATTTTTCAGCTATTACATTGACAGTTTAAAAAAAAGAAAAAAGATGGTCTCGCGCGGGGGAACGGGCACCCATAGTTGCTGGCATGAGCTTAAAGTGATACAAGCTTTCCAGAGGGTAACTTGGCAAAATTCTTAAAAATGTGCATAGCCCGTTTACACAGCGATCCCTCTTCTAGGAATTTATCCTTGGAAAATAATCATAAATAACTGCAGAAATTTATTTAAAAGATGTTCCCTGGAAGGTTGTTTATAATAGCAAAAAATTAAAAACAAAATAAATGTCTGACAATATGGAACTGGTTAAATAAATTATGGTGCAGTATAATCCACAATCATAAAAAAATCATACTGAGAACTATTTAGTGACTTTGGAAAAGGCTCACAATATATAGTTAATGGGGGGAAAAGTTGCAAAACAACCTGTACGCTGTGGTCTCATTTTTTTTTGTTTTTTTAAAATGTATGTATGTAAATATATGCATAGAAAAAGACTTTAAGAGGATAACCAAAAAGTTATCAGTGATTATCTCTGGGTGGCAAGACTATAGGTGATTTTCATTATTTTCCAAACATCCTGCAATAAAAATGTATTACTTCTGTAACAAGCTTTTTAAAAACATTAACTTTTATTTAAATTCTGCATTGAAGTCAGGTTTCACAAAGGCTCTTCAGGAGCCTTTTTCTGGAAATTCTAGCAGCCAGAAGCTGGGAGCTACTGGGTCAGTGGTTCAGCTTGACATAACTGGGATGAGAAGCATAAACCAGGCTCCGTTGTCAATAGCCCTATCACCGCCCTTGCTCCCCAGAACTGATCTTTTATCGTAGAACGGGGGAGTGATGCAGACTGAAAATGCTGGCGATGGTAAATATTAATCATAGATCCATAGGTAATAATGAACATTTTTAATCACTCAGTATTTTCCAGACACTGAGCTAGTTGCTTGACAATTATTATCTCATTTAATCCTCAAAACAATCTTTGGCAAAGGAGGGATAGATGTGTGCACTGAGGCCAGGAGGGCGATAAAATTCACCCCCCCGTCACACAGCCCTCCAGCTGCCAAGGGCAATCATGAACCTGTGAGCGTCTGACTCCAGAGCCCCTGCCCACCTCCCCCGGTGAGAGGGACATGGGAGCGTTTCTCCAGACCCACGTGTCCTCGCCCTAACGCCACCACCCAGGCCTCCATCTCCTTTGTGATTCAGCCTTCTATTATGTAGTCTGACTCCCGTGTGAAAGATTTGTGGCAATTGCATGATGTATGAGGTGCCATTTGTAAAAATATTATTTAGTGTAAAACATGATGTTTTTTCTCCTGATTTACAAGTTGGATTTATAAATCTGCACTTCTCACTATCTGAGTTATATATCTTACTGCTGATTTATAAAACTTGCCTGTAAATCTTCCCAGCAAAGTTTTGATTCAGAAATCATTATTTTAAGAATTAGATTTAGTTAAAACATTCAATGGCTTTATAGGGGAGGCAGTGGATTTGCAGGGCTCCAGTAGCAGCTTACAGATCCTACAGCAGCTTTGCGAGCCGAGCACAGGAATTCCGAAAGAAAATGTTCTGATTTAAAGCCATTCACTTTACACTTTGGCTACAACTGATTGATTTATACTGCTGAAGTCCAGCAATAACGATCCATTTCATAAACCCCACTTTTCTTTAACTCCAGACCCTGATTTATGTGCCTTGATTGGGTTTTCTGCACATACTCCTCCACCCCAAAGCTGGTCTTGGGGACAAAATCCAGGAGTCAGGGACGGTCACAGGATAGGGACCCTGAGTCCCTCCTTCTTGGTCTCTCTGCCTTATTCAAGGGAATCAAAATATGCAGCCCAGCCCAGACCAAAGGCAGCTAAGTTTGGGGGAGGCCCCTAAGATGTAGTGGACTTAATGCACTCACTTTGTTGCTCAAATGAAGAGGGGCTGATCTTGGGGAGAAACAATGGTTGGCCCAAAGAATTGAGAACATATTTGACAAATAAGTGATGGCTGAACACATCAATGAACAAATGAGCAGAGGTCAAAAGGCTCTTGAAAGATGACACGAAGTGGCAGATGGCACAGCTGAGCAAGGAGGAAGGGGGGCCTGTGGGAACTTTAGATAGATTCTTGTTCTCTGTATGGGGTGACCTTACCTTAGCTCTACCTGGTTGTGCAATGTGAGGTTACTGACCCAGGATTTCAAGATAATATGGAAATTCAAAATTCTATGTTAATTATCCCAATGTTAAAAATTGATTTATACAGGACTAATTTATAATAATAAAATTTGTACATTTTAAATGCACAGGACAATGATTTCACCAAAGTTCACACCCACAGGATCACCAACCCAATGAAGTTATAGAACATTTCAACCTTCCTAGAAGGTTCTTCTCTCCTGCCTTTTGATTTTAATGTCCTCCCTCCCACACACTGTTTCAGTTAACCATTGATCTGGTTTCCATCCTTACAAATGTTCTGCTTTAGAATTTAATATATAAGGAAAACAAGTAAATTAATATAATGGAATCATACAGAATCTTTTTTTTCTTTTCAGGTTTTTCTACTCAGCACAATGCCTGTAAGATCTATTTATGATGAAGGTATTAATACTTTATTCCTTTACATGGCTGAGTAGTATTCCATTGCATAATTCATCATGGTTGCTTATTCATTCCTATTTGGATTCTTTCCAGATTTGAGCTATTATGAATACAGCTGCTATAACATCCCTGGACAAGACTTTTGATGGACATTTGTTTTCATTTCTCTTATGTAAAAACCTAGCATTGTTCAGATCAATGAAGAAAAATGTAAAGAATACAGATACATTAAAAAAAATTGCCCTGGGTGTTTTAAATTAATTGGGAATAAAAATTTTAGCAGTTAAAAAAAACATTCTACAGCATCCAATTGTATATAATATGCAACAAATTAACTTATTTTATTAATTTTATTAATTGCAATTAAATATGAATAAAATGTTGAATGGATAGGGTTAAAAATAAAACCTAGCAGTGGAATTGCTGAGTCATTTGAGAAGGGTAGGTTTAATTTTATAAGAACCTGTCAAACAGTTTTCAAAGGTGATTACACCATTTTACACTCCCCTACACTCCCACCCTCTTCTTCGCCAGTAATGTATGACAATTCCAGTTGTTCAACATCCTTCCCAATGCTTGCTTTATCAGTCTTAAATTTTAGCCATTTAGCACATATTGTCATATTTTTAGACCTTTGGATATAAAAAGATTTTTCATTTACATTTTCATTTTCCTGACAACTAATGCTCATAGCATGATTCCAATCATTCATTGGTCATCTCTGTATCTTCTTTTGTGAAATGTCTGTTCAAATCTTTTGCCCATTTCTTATTACTTGTTTGCCTTACAGTTACTGAGTTGTCAGGCAGCTTTCTATCATCTAGACACAAGCCTTTGTCAGATACATGTACTGCATATAATCGCTCCTATTCCATGGCTTGATATTTTCTCAACGTCTTTTGAAAGGCAATTTAAATCTGACAAACTACAATTTGTCATTTTTCTTCTTTAGTTAATATTTTTGTGATCTTGAAAATATTTACCTACCTCTAGATCACAAGGGTTTTCTCCTCTGTTGTCTACAAGAAGTTTTATATTTTCAGACTTTTTGTTCAAATCCAAGACCCAGTTCAAACTGATTTTTGAAAGGTTTTAAGGATTTATTTATTTATTTGTGCATAGAAGAACTGGGGTGTAGGCCAGAGATGTAGATGGTGAGAGGATATAACAGAGAAAGAAGCAAAACAGGCCGATCAGCTGAAATACACTGCTGAGGGAAGTGCAGGAGAGACAGGAGAGGTCTGTTGCGCCCTATGTGGGTTTGCTCCCTGGCCTGAGATCAAACTCAGCCCAAGGCAGTGAAAGCCTGATAGCCCTGAGACTTAACCCCATACACCACCAAAGAGGTCCCAAATTGTTCTTTTTAAAAATCTTTTTTTTTTTATCAAGATCCTTGCCTTTTCAGATACATTTTAGGAAAATTTTGTAAATTTATACAAAAGCAAAGGCCACTGAGACTTTGATTGTCATTTTATTGAATCTCTACATCAATCTGGGGGAAAAAAAGGACACTTTAACACTCTAATCTCCCAATCTATTAAGAGGATGTGTCTTTCAATTAACTTAGATCATCTTTAATTTCTTTCAATAATGTATTGTAACTTCCTATGTAAAACTTTTAGGTAGCCTTCATTAAATTTATGCCTAGGTACTTTATTTTTATGTATTTTGTTTTATTGAGATAAATACTGGCTTAGTTAGAGTATGTATGTATGTTACCATACTACAATCACTGCCAAGCTGGGTATTCATTTTTAAATTTTATCTTCTAAATATTTTTTGCTTGTATGTAGTTCAGTTAACTTTGTACATTCATCTTTTATTCTGTGACTTGTTAAATTAATTTTTGAATGTGGTAAGTTTTTAGAAGTTTCTCAGGATTTTCTATGCAGAAAACTATGTAATTTGTTAATAAAGTCTTTTTTATATATACATATATATATATATACTTTTATATATGTGTGGGTTTTTTTTTTTTTTGGTTCTCTTGCCTTATTAGACTGATCAAGGAGACATCCAGTACAAATATGACAAGAATAGCATCTTTGTCTGGTTCAGAATTTGAAGGGGAAGCATTCCTTGTTTAATCACTAAGACTGATGGTTGCTATACAATTTTCATAAATTCTACCACTAGGTTGAAAAAGCTTCCTTCTTATCATGAATGGGTTTTGGATTTTATTGAGCTCTTTTTCTGCATCTTTTTTTTTTTGATCACTAACTAATATTTAATATACATCAAATTCATTGGCTATAATTTTATGCTATATTTTCTTTATTTTTTTAATTTTATTTTTATATTCCCCATACAATTGCAACCCCCTTATTTTGACCCCAACCCGCAACTCCCCCCCATAGTGTGACTCTGGTTCATAGTTGTTTGTTGATTTTGATTTTTTCTTTCTTATAGTTATTCTTTTTCCTGGTCCCTTATTTAGGTTTTCTAGATTCCTGCTATGAGTGAGACCATCCGGTATTTTTCTTTTTCTTTCTGGCTTATTTTGCTGAGCCCTTCCAGCTCCATCCATGTTGCTGCAAATTGCATGTGTTTATCTTTTTTTGATTGCTGAGTAATATTCCATTGTGTATATGTACCACATCTTCACACAAAGAGCTGACAAGACTCAACAAAATCCACAAATTTTTCTGCATCTTTTGAGATGATTATATGGTTTTTCGACCTTATTCAGTAATGTGTTACATTAAATTGATTTTCCAATGTTGAAATATCATGTAATCCTAGATATACCAGTTATACAGTACAAAATTCAATTTGCTAATTTTTTTTTGAAATTTGGTTTGCTTGTTCATAAAAGATATTAATTTATAATTTCTTCCTTCTAATGACACTGTCAGCTTTTGATATGAAGGTTATGCTGACCTCAGAAAGCATTTGGGGAAACAGTTCCTCTTCCTATATTTTTGGGAAAAGTTTTCATAATATTGTCATTGCTTTCATAAATGCTTGCGAGAATTCAGTGAGGAACACATAGTGACTCTTTGGGGAAGGAGTTTGATAATGAATTCAATTATTATAATATTTATTGGGTTTGTTCAATTTTTTATTTCCCCTTCATTAAGTTTTAGAAAATTGTGTCTGAAAAGCATTGGTTCATTTCATCTAAACTGTTAAATTCATGTTATTCATATTTCCTTATTTTTATGATATTCTTTATTATTATATCTCATTGTTCTTATTATTCTTTAGGATATATAATTTCTAATATTTTGTGTAGAGATTGATATTTTGTAGGATGTGTTTTAATATCCCCATTTCCATTTTTGATACTGGCAATTTGGCTATTTCATTTCTCATCAATTATTACTGCTGGAGGTTTATCAATTTTTATTAATCTTTTCAAAGAATCAATCTTTTGCTTTGTTAATTTTCTCTGTGTATTTTTCTCCTAGTTATTGATTCTTTTCTTCTAGTATGTAGACTTATTTTGCTTTCATTTTTTAACCTCTGTTAGATGGAAACTTTCTAATATATACATTAAAATTACACTTTTGTTCAAAATATTGGTTTAGCTGCATCTCATAAACTGTAAATGCTCTGTTTTCATGTTCATTAGCATCAACATGTTTTAATTTATCTTGTAGTTTTCATTGACTCATGAGTTATTTAGAAAATTATTTTATTTCAAAATACTCAGAGATTTTTGGGATATTGCATTTGTATTGGTTTTGAATTTTATCCCATTATGGTCAGAAAACAAGTATATAAATCTGCAATATTTTAACTTTTAGTGACATTGATTTTATGTCCTACAATATAATTTTCCATGTGCATTTGCAAGAAAATATATCTTAGATATTGGGTATAGTTTGATAAATGTCAATTAAGTAAAGTTTTTGGATGTTGTTAACTTGAGCTTCATCTCATTATCAATAATTAGTGTCTTTTGACCAATTACTGAGAGACAAATGTTAATATTTATCTATGATTGTGGATTTATCTCTCAACCTTTATTTCTATTAATTTTTTCTCCATGAATTTTAATGATCTATGATGAAAGGCATACATGTTTAGAATTTTTCTCTCATACTAAAGTGAATTATTCTGTTTGTCATTACCTAATGTCTCCCTTCCTCCCTTGTAGTAATCTTTGTTTTGATATTAACTTCATCTGATCCTCATATAGCCAGGTCAACTTTCTTATGCTTGTTGTTTGCACAGTATGTCTTTTCCATCTCTATCAATAGCATAAAGTTGATGCTTATTCATTTTTTCCAGTCAAAATTTTTTTCCTTGTCTTTTAATTGAGATGCTTCTACATTTGATGTAATTATTTGATGTAAGTACATCTGATATGATGCCACCTTTTCATTGACTTTCATTTATCCAGTCTGGCTTTTTATTTTCATGCTTCTCATGTCCTGCATTCTTTTTAGTTTTGTCAGCTATTTTAAGACCCTATTTAACTTTGTCTATTGACTTATTAGTTACAGCTTTTAATTTTTGGTAGGCGATATAGAGCTAATAACATGCACGCATAAATCTCTATTTAGAGTCAATATTAAATCTCTTTGTATTTCACACTTCCCATCTGACACTTTACACTTCCCACTGTTGCAAGAAAATAATCTTGCAACAGTTTAATTCCATTTATCTTTTCATATCCTTTCTGTAATTGCTGCCTTATCTTTTACTTCTTCATGTATGTCAAATGCTACTATACAATGTTTTCATTTTTCTTTTCAATAATCAGTTTTATTTTAAGTAAATTTAAATTATAAAAATAATATACATAGATATTTTTAGACTCATTTCCAATTTCTTGTGCCTTAATATTTTACTTGCAGATTTAAATTTTCACTCAGTCTAAATGACATCTTTTAACACTTTTTCATATTGCATGCATCTTAACAATAAATCATACAAATTTTTGTTTATTAGAAAATATATTTCATTCTCATAGATAATTTTCACTGGATATAGAAATCTGGATTGACAGGATTATTTTATACTTGAAAAATGTAATTCAATTTTCTCTTACCCTCCATTGTTTCAGATGAGAAGTCAGTGGTCAGTTATTCTTAATTTTTCTTTTCTTACAGATGATGTATAATATCTGACTGTTTTCAAGATTTTCATAGCTTTAGTTTTGGGCAATTTTACTGATGATTTATAATATTTTGCTTGGGGTTGGCTGCATTTTTCCTTTAAGACACCATATATCATCTAATTTTGTAAATTCTTTATTTCTTAAATTTTTAATCTGCTCCATTGTCATTGTCTTCTCCATCAGGGAATCTAATTCTATGCTGTAAGTCTAGAGGTATTCAATATTTCTTCTCAGTGTTCTCAATATACTCAATATTTGTCTCAATATTCCCTCACATATTTAAAATTCTCAAAAACTCCAAAGAACATTTGTCTTGTGAGTCACAGCTATAGTTACTGTATTATAAATTAAAACTGGTAAATTCTTTAAGATATTTAATAATCAACTTATTTACAAACAAGAGTAAGAAGGAGGAGGAAGAAGCAGCTATTACATGTTATCACAATCTTAATACAAAAAAATATTTTGAAATCTTAGTAGAATAGTATCATTTTATATTTTTACAGAAGCGCTTCTGACTTAATGACAAATAGCAGCTAGAGTCACATATATTTCTGTATCGATATGTAATGATATAATATTATGTAGCTTCTGGAAAATTTCACTGTAGCTCCATGAGAGAATGAGGGTAAGAAGACAAATAATATCTTAAAATTATCATTAAAATAGCTTTAAGAATACAGACTTTCTGAAATGTTCTTCTAGACTCTCACCCTTTGGCAACTGATATCAGACAATTTAATATTTTTAATTTTGTGTCTGAGGTTCTGTTCATTTTCTTTAAATCCTTTTTCTTTCTGCATTTCTGATGAAAAATGTCTATACATCTGTAAACAAGGCCACTCTTTGTTCATCCATTTATAATCATCTATTAAATTCAATTTACAATTTCCTTATAAGTCTGATGACTTTTTAATTCACTTATTATAATTTTCAGTTCTATAATTTCCATTTGGTTATTTTCAGCTCAAAAACTTTTTCTGTTCTCTCATGGACACTATATTTCCCTTTAATTCTTTGAATATAGTTAGAAAACCCGCTCAAAAGTCTTTGATTTACAACATCTGGGTCTTCTCTTGTTTAGTGTCCTTGACTACATTTTCCTTATTCCTGGATTATATTTTCCTTTTCCTTTTTCTCTTTAGTGTCATGTGATACTAAAGAGTGACTGAATACTGTACATCATAGGTTATATGCTGTAGAGAATCTGCATTCTGTTAGCTTCCTTTAATGTATGTGTATGGTTTAGTAGACAGTTTCATTGCCTACTAGAACGAGATCATCTAAAACTTATGCCAGTTTGGTTTTGTTTGTCTCAATGACATCAATGCATATCAGTGCATATGTATCCATTAATGCAAATCTATGAAAAATCTGAGGTATTCCCAAGTCCCTCTAACTTAGACTCAACATCCAAACCCTCTATTCTGGGTGTCTTGTTGTGTTTGCATTACAACTTTGTAGGCATTTCTAGAGTAGTTCTTATACCTAAGACATAAGTTTTCTGGTGAGCCAAAGGATGTATGGGGTGTTAGCAAGATGCTAAAGTGATCTCTTCACTCTGAGATGGCTTAGAGTCCAGCCCCTACAAAACCGTTCTCGCACCATCACTACTTAACCCCTAATCTCTTTGTTCTGATTTGAACCCCCAGCAGTTGCACTCTTGTAAGCATTGGGTGATCTTCTTCAAGGATTGGGTGACACACAACCTGGTCCCCAACCATGACAGTCTCCTTTCTCTGAGGCTCCAATGTCCACATTTCAGATACTTCAGGTGACCCAAATTCTGACCTCTGTGTCCCCAGCTCAGCAGAACTGCTATGCTCTGCTCAGCACCAGACAGCTCTGCTGTGATATAACGTTCCTCCAGGCAAAGGGCTAAGTGACCAGGGAGCTCATCTCATTGGCTTCCTGTTAGCTATTTTGTATTGTTTGAATATATTTGTCATACATTGCATCTAATAGTATAATTGTCCAAATAATATGTTATTTATAGCAAGAGAACCAGTTTGGTGCTAGTTACTTTATCATAGTAAGAGGTAGAAGTCTTCCATTTATTTTATATGGGCAACAAGACATTTGAAAAGAATAAACATGTATGTGACTATGTATAGCTCAAGGCCCACCTGTTTGTGATTCCTGGTCTACATTCTTGCTTTACAACATGTGGTCCTTAGAGGGGCAGAGTCAGCATCCCAGGGCACTATGGGAAAAGCAAAATGCCAGACCCCAGCCAAACAGACAGTTTCAGAATCTGTGACTCAACAAGAACCCAAAGAGATCCTATGATCTTTAACATTTGAAAAACTTTGATCAAAAGTTCATGCCTTAGCTAGCCACTATTTCCCAAACTGATACTAGGAAACTTCTGGAAAACTTACTAAAATACATATTCCCAGGTGTCATTCCAACCCACTGAATCAGAATCATTAAGGTAGTAATTTTGATTCTCAGGGATTTTGGGCTATATTGAGATATTCCATAAACCTGTGAGGTCCAGTGGACCCACAGGCCCCACCTCCCATTACATGATCTGGAGGGGGTGCCACCTTGATTTGACTCCAAGCAGAAAAATATTCAAAGGATTAATTCACATAGGTAATCACATGGGCGATTTCATTTAACCCAGGACTTTTTACACCACACTCTAGAAATGTCTTACTTATTTATCTAGTTGGCAGTCAGTAGTTTCTTCCATACATGACAACTCTGCTTTTCAAGTCTTCACTTAAAATTTGCCTCCTCCAGAAAGCCCTCCTAACCTACCCTCTCTGAAACCTTCAAGAAAAGAATGTTCATATTGCTATATCTATAGCTATATGGCTACGGACATTATAAGTTATTCTTATCTTATTTATTTTTTATAAAGTTTCTTTTTTCATAGAAGAACTGGGGTGCAGGCCACAGGTGCAGGGGGTGAAAGGATTCACCAGAGACACAGTGGGGAGCAGAACAGGCAGATCTACTGAAATACACTGCTGAGGGGAGTAGCAGGGAGACAGAAGAGGTCTGCTGTGCCATGTGGGTTAGCTCCTAGGCCAGAGATCAAATTCAGGCTGTAGTGGTGACAGTGCTGAGACTTAACCTCTAGGCCACCAGGGAGTCTCAACCCTTACCTTATTTACATGGACAAGCATAGCACTTTCATTTGTCACTTGTTAATTTTCTCCACTACAGTTACAGAAACCACACTCCCAATTTGCTTAGCTGGAACTTACTACAGTTCCATGCTTGCTACCAGCATACACTAATCCATGCTATTAGTTCAGCCAAGATTTTAACCATTACCCATTTACAAACATCACTTTAAACAAGTCAGTGGGACTTTTGCCTTAGTCACTATCTCATCTGTCTGCTCAGCCCTGGCCTGTGCTGTGCACACCAGGCCCCATATCACAATGACCCCCATATCAGGCATCATATCCCATATCATATAATGCCTTGAACTTTGCTGGGTCAGAGGGAGGTGAGCCCCAGAAGCTGCTATTACAGGGGTGACCATCCTGCCACCTGCATATGGGATAAGTCCTCTCAGATGACAGAAGCAGAGGTGATGGGGGCAGAAGCATATCCTCCTGACACAGGATACCATCCTTAGGGATGTCTCCCTTGCCAAGGTCAGGCATGTGCAGCTGATATGGGGGAGCAGCTGACTCATGTTCATCGACAGATAGGAACGGGAGCTGGATCCCCTCTCTGTGACCTTAGGAAGCGGACTTCACCTGGCCAACTCTGCTTCCCCATCTGCTTACACTCACCCCGCCTGGCAGCTGCCACTTTTTTACAGTAGAATTGAACTTAACATGTAGCTAATTTTTGACCCATGATTTATTCCATTATTAGGTCTGTATTCCAAGGAAAGACTCAGTGATATAGTTAAATATTTGCATTCAAGGATATTATTTGAAACTTTATTTGTAACAATGACAATATAAGATTAGCCTAAATCCAGCTATGGAGGGTTGCCAAAATGATGATCTGTCCATGTGATGAGAGATTATACAGTCATTTAGAATCTTATAAAGAAAAGTTAATAGCATTGGAAACGCTCACAATATAAAGCACCCAAGTAAATGCTCTGTATGATTTTGTTATATGTGCATAAAATATGTGAGAATAAGGGTTTCCCTAGTGGTGTAGGGGTTAAGTCTCAGCGCTGTCACCACTACAGCCTGAGTTCAATGCCCGGCCAGGGAGCTGACCCACATGGTGCAGCAGACCTCTCCTGACTCACCCGCTGCTCCCCTCAGCAGTGTATTTCAGTTGATCCTTCTGTTCTGCTCCCCACTCTATCTCTGGTGAATCCTCTTACCTCCCGTACCTCTGGCCTGTACCCTAGTTCTTGTATGCATAAATAGATAAATCTAAAAAAAAAAGAAAAAAGAAAAAAGAAACAGATTACAACCAATTGTGTTTATACTATAAAATCTTAAAAGGCGCCCCATATATGTCTTCCCAGCCACCCACCTTCCCTGATCAATGGCTAGATGGGGTCCCTGAGGCTTCAAGATGCCTGCAGCCTTGGAAGGATGCTCCCTGCTTTTGACCAAGGATCAGGGGTCATCCCCTGTGGAGTCCCCCATGGTGACCCCAGCTTCACTGCAGATGGTGTCACACTTTAGTTCATCCATCTGCACTTTAGTTCAGCTATTTTAGAATTTGTTTCAAATATTTATTTGTTTAACTCAAAATATGAATGTCCTAAGGTTCTACAATCCCACTTTTATGGAGAAACTTTAGAAAAATACTTGTACATGAGACGGCTGTGCATTCTTCCTAAGAACTTCATGACAGACCATAGACTGGGCCTGCTAATATACAATATTCAGACACACCCTTACAGTTCAGCATCTTAAATTGAGCTATAATGAAGTGAATCAATATGTACCGACACGCAAAATCTCCAAGTGTTTTTTTTTTAAACAAGCAAATTGGCAATTGAAGTGTAGACCATAAAACCATTTATATAAAGATAACTTGAAACATCACAATTCTAATTTATGTGGGTGTATAGCTGCGTAGGAAATCTGGAGTCACAGCAAATTAATAATGGTGGTTAGATTGGGGGATGGGTATGGTGGGAAGCAAAATGTACTTGTATTTAAATCTTTTTCCCAGAAATGTGTTCCTATATTATCTGTGTAATTAAAATTAATTTTACAATGAATTGAAATAGCTGACAAAAAATATTAGGTAGCTGATAATCAAACAAACAAATAAATATACCGTAAACAATTGGAGTCAGGTTTCTCATTGTTCAAGAATAGAGTTACAAAATTGGACAGAGAGGGAGGAGAGAATAAATCCTACAGGGCTGAAGTGGAATTGGAGGTGTAAGTATGAACTCAGGATTTTGAAAAAAAAAAAAAAAAAGACAGAGGGAGGAAGGAAGGGAAGAAAAAAAGAAAGAGCAGAGAAAGAGCTATGTGCACATAAATATGTGTACACAGAGGGGCTAGAAGCCATGACACCCCTGTAGCAATAAGCATGTCCAGCACCCAAATTTTTATTTCCATATACATTCTCCACTGAAAGAATACAGGGTCCCTTGAAGAAATGGCTGATTCCCTGTCTGCAAAGGGAAAATACAAGATGAGCCTGGACCGTCTTGTGCCAAAAAGGATGTAAATGCTCAGAGAATGGGCAGATGCCAGAAGAACAAAGGAGTTAGTCTGAAAGGACTCCCACTGGCCAAATCTGGGACCATTTTAACATCAAAATGAATAATGCCAGAAAAGAATCCTATGTCATTGAAGGAAATAAAATTCCACACTTTGCACTGAGGTAAATGAATAGATGGAAAAGAAGGGGAAACTCTTCCTTAGAGTAACAAAACAGTAAGGTAATGTAGAAGGAACAACAGATTTAGGCAAAATACCTTTAGACAGACAACCTTCAAAATAAAAAAGTAACCAACTTCAGCAACCAAAGTTAAAACAAAAATTTGAACATTTGATGAGTAACTGGGTATATACATAAGTCTCGAAATATCTCCTCATAAGATACTCACCAATTACAAAGGAAAAGTGTGACTCCAGGATGGAGAAGCCAGAGACACCAGTGTAGCTAAGACAGCCCTGTGAACTTGGGTGACAGACCCAAGTCCTGGGCCTCCCCACAGCACCCACAGAAGAACAAGGTGGTATTTCTGTCCAAGAAAGTCCATGTCATGAACACAAAGGAAGCCCAAGGAAATGCCCCGCATAAAAAGAGGCCAAAATATGCAGGAACTACAGGCAACAAGTAGCTGGGGCTTTTCCTTCGCCATCAAGGACATTATTAGGACAATTAGCCAAATCAGAGTAAACTCAGTGGATTAGATAATAGCATAGTATTGGTATCACTTCCTGATTTTTGTTTATTTTCTGACTCCCGTAGTTATGGAAGTGAACAGCCTTATTTTCAGGAAGTACATACTAAAGTATTTAGGGGTAAAAAAATACCTTCTCTGCAATTGATTTTCAAATGGTTCAGAACTGCCAAAATGCACGTATGCACCAATTTATAGTGTGTGTGTGTATGTGTGTATGTGTGTATGTGTGTGCAAAGAAAGAGGCAGAGAGGGCCAGAGCAAGAAGTGGATAAAAACTGGCAAAAGGTTAACAGTTAGGGAACCTGATGCAAAAACTAGGAATTTTCAAAACTTTTCTGTAAGCATGAAATTGCAAAAGTAACCAATTTTTTTTTTTTTTAAAAAAAGAAGGTTGATAAGCAACTGGCCCCAGATAAATAAGGACTCCCACCCAGCATCAGGGTCGAGAGCTGAACATGTCCAGAAAGGCAGTGCCTAAAGGATGCGTAAGAACCTGGGACCAGGTCTGACCCAGGGAGGGGTGGGAGACAGTCAGACTTTTGAAGCATCAGTTTCTAAAACAGGACTTTTAATCTTGAAGCCAGGGCACGCAGGCTGCAGAGCGGCCACAGGGTGAGGCCTGGGCTTGCGTAGACCTGGATCACACCAGTGACCATCAGTTGTGACCAGTCCCTGCAGTGCCCCAGCTCATCTCTGAAACCCACAGGGAGGGGAAGGGTCCAACACAAGAGTAAAAAAGAAAAAGCACGTGGAGGTCAGTTGCCTCAGCCTGCGGAGGCTAATCAGGGCCCCATTTGACAGGAGAAATGCACTCCATGAATAAAATTCTCATTGAAAGTCAAGCAAGCACCCCAATCGCTGAAAAATGCCATGTCCCAGCCAGAGGAGGCAGGAAGGTCCGGGTGTCCCTTGATTTTGCCTGGGCAGGCGATGTCGACCGAAGCCTGAACTCCAGCCTTGCCAGCACCTGTGGATCTGACATTGGGAACTTTGAAACATGAAGTCAAGACAACAGCAGCTCCTGCAGCCATCAGCACAGGAGGCCGTCCCGTGGGCCCTCACCAACAACGGACAGTTGAGCCCCGACCCTGGCACAATCCCTAGGGTTCTCACACTTCTCTCTCTCTCCAACTATGATATATAGAAATATATAGAATATCAAATCAGAGTAGATTTAAATTTCTCAGGCAGTTTAACTCTCTTTAGTCAGAAAATATTCATGGTTTGCAGAGCACAGAAAGTCAAGCTAAAGGGAGGCCCCAGAGGCAGCCCCAGGCAGATGGCGCCCCCACCCCAACCTGTGAGTCCAGGTGTATACTTCATCTTCTGAGCCCCGGCACCCTGCTGGGTGAAATAAAGATAGTACTGTCACCTCCTCATGTCAGCATGGCGCTAACAGGTGATACTGCGAATCCTAGAAGACGAGTAGCAATGCCTGTTATCGTCACAATCGTTCACTTTCCAGAAAGAGCACCCAGAAAGCAGGTTCCATGGGGCCTTGGTGTCCAAGACCAGGCCAGGGCCACTCTGAGCCAAGCAAGCTGATCTTGATGTGAGGCCTCCTAGCTGCAGCACCAGCACTCAGTGCCTGTTCTCAACGGGCTCATTGAATAAATGCACGGACAAGCACAGCCAGATCTTTCTGAAATCTTACAGGCACTAGAGGAAATTCTTCTAAGTTTTCCTAAAAATGTATCTTCAAACACACATGAGTGTGGGTTTCCTCCCATACCCGCAGCAGACACTGTGTTACCCTGGAGTCTAAATCATCTTTTCCCTTCTGCATAGTAAAAATCTTCCCTGACAGCCAACAGAACACATTCTTCCTCTAATTGTTGGTTTACCTCTCACAAATGCTGGTGAATCTCCCCATCTTTAATCCTCACCTGCTCATTCATTAGCTATCAAGTGTGGCTTTTTGGAACAATTATATTCTGTCCCACTGTCAGCTCTTTCTGTGTAGGTAGAGGATACATCCCGACTTCTCACACAGGATGTAAATTATTGCTGGCATACCAGTACCTGAAGAATGATTACACCCAGCGCACAGTTAAATAATGGATGCTTAGCACGGTGCATTGTAATAAGCAAAAGATATGAAATATCTACTATTCTAAGTGGAATATGCTAAGTATTTTTTTTTAATAATAAAACCGTTTTGGGGAAGACAGGCTATTGAATCATGGTCTCCGGAAGAGACACTCCATGCATCAACTCGTTTGCAGAATCTAGTCAGCACTGTTATCTCATCTGTGAAATGGGAGCAATAATCACATCCTTCATTGAGCAGAGGTTTTGCAGGTGAAGACTGGGCCCAGCACATAGTAGGTGCTGAATAAATGGCGGGCAGGAGTGTCTTGCAGGACAAATAGTTGGACGAGCCACTGCCTCGGGCTCAGTGTCTCACTACAGGGAGACTGATATTTTCCCTCCTATTAGGCAGCTGCAGACAGGACTTGCCTTTTCACCAAATAACATGGAAGGTTCTGGAGGGGAGGAAGAAATGGAATTCTAGTGATGCTTGAAGATCTATCTCTTCTTCTGAAGCCCAGAAGAAATGCAGCCTCTAGGCATAGCTCAGACCTGGGTAAGCTGGGTCTCCCCAGAGATCACTGTGCCAGGAGAAGCCCACAGTCTTCCCCAGAGGAGACTGGAGTGCTCCCTTTTCTGGGGCTCCAGGTTAATATTGGTCCCACTGCTTCCCTAAACATCCAGGGCACTGAGGCACAAGGCAGAGCACGAGGCGTTGAGGAAACCCACCCACCATCTGAGCCCTCTAAGACTCAGTGTCTGCATTAGTTTCTTCAGGCTGTCATAGCAAGTTATCACAAACTGGGTGCCATAAAATAACAGAAATGATATTCTCTCATGATCTGGAGACTAGAAGTCAGAAATAAAGGTATTAGCAAAGACATGCTTCTTCAGGGGGATCTAAAGGAGGACCTTTTCTAGTGGAGAATCTCTTCTAGAGGGGAGCAGTTTCTAGAGGAGAACTATTTCTAGAGAGGGCTCTTTTCTAGAAGATGACTGTTCTAGAGGAGGATCTTTCTAGAGGGGAAACTTTTCTAGAGGAGAAACCTTTTCTAGAGAAGAGCCAGTTCTTGTTTCTTCCTATTCCTGGTGTCTGCTGATGGCTGACATTCCTGGGCTTGCATCCACATCACTCAGATCTCTGCCTTTATCTTTATATTATCTTCTCCTCTCTGTGTCCTTTCAGGTGCCTGTTATAAGGATATCAGTGATTGGAGTTAGGGTCAATTGGAAAATCCAGGGTGATCACTTCATGTTATAACTCTAACTAACTTATATCTGTAAAGCCCCTTTTTCCAAATAAAGTAACATTTTCAATTCCAGAGGTGGGGGTGTTGGGCCCACCTTTTGGGGACCACCATTCAGCACACAACTGTGTCTTCATCTATAAAACCTGAATAACAATCATATCAGTCTCAAAGGCCATGGTGAAGATCTAACAAGATAAAGTGTATTAGACACATGCTTTAAAGTACTGACTAGAGTTGTTATGGCTTCCCTGTAGTTTAGGTAGATCTTTATAGAGTCCTAATGCAATACAAAAGCTCTCCTCTCTTGTTGGACAGAAGCAGTCCTCAAATGTCACTGAACATTGGGGTGAGGACATTACAAAGGCACCAAAGGCGCCCCCTGCAGGTCTTGGGACAAGATGCTCCAGGGCAGGGACAGTCATGGTAGCAGAAGGGTCTGTCACCATACTGACTACATAAGAAGATAAGATTTATCGCATACTTGCGGACTTCAGTAGGACAACATGGCAGGGTATCAAAATGCCAAAATGCCTCAGCTCCAGCTCAGCCCCTGCTGGGGGTCTTCCTGCAGGAAGCACAGTGGATCTGGGCCTTTAAGAGACATGCCTTTAACGGTGTTTGCTGCACTTGTGTTAATAACTGTAGAAGGAAGGGAAAGGGACAGAGAGGGGAGAAAAGGAAAAGAAAGAAAGAAAAACAGAAGTCACCCACAACACATGAAAAGTGATCACCTTTTTGTATAACATCTATGCATGCATGCGTGGGCACAGTTGCTGTGCACAAGGAGGGCACATTCCAATGGTGCCGGAGGGCCTGGAGTCACACCAGCCTGCCAGCTGGGAAGGGCCAGGGACACAGGGGCTTACTCTTTTCTTCCGTGTTGCGTGCAGCAGGATGGCCCAGAGCTTGCCAGCATTGTCTCAAAACTACATAGATGCCTTTTCCCAGATTGTGGACGATTCACCCATCAGTGCAGGACCTGGAGGCTCGGGGGACAGAGCTGGTGCATGGAGCAGACGTGCCCTCCCTGCACACCACCCCAGCCCCTAACAGCTATAGAAAAAAGGGACACACTAGGCAGCTCCTATGCTTAATCATAATCCTCCAAGGGCTTGGCACTTTGCCAGGCAGGTCCCGGGCCCCAGGGGGTCTTGACTTGGCGGGTGAGGGGCCCTCAGACCAGTGGACTCCTCAGAGCAGCTGCCTGCCCTACCTGGCCTCGGTGTCCCCAGGTCTTCCACGTGCACTAGGATAAAGGAAGCATTCAAGGCCATGTCTGCCTTGGGCTACTGGGTGCCAGGCCCTGCATCGAGCCGTGTGCCCTCTCGGTGCCAGGAGACCATGCGGGCATGAGTCAGCACACAGCTATGCGCACAGGTGCAGTGAAACAGTGATCCGCTGGGAACTCAGCCTGCCAATCCCCAGGGTCGAAATATAAAACACGCCGTGACTCGCTCCCGCCAAGAGGCAGTCCTGGCTTTCACGTCTCCAAGCTTTGTTTTTCCACAATGGAAGCATTTCTGAGCTCCTGCCTTTGTAAACAGATACTGGTTCAGAACGGCGGGTAATTCTCCAGCTGTGTCGGCGTCTCTACTTTCCCACATTTCAGAGGAGTGAGTTCAAGTTCTCGTGCTAGCCCTACAGCTGCTGTGGGACCCACCTGCACCAGGTCACCCGGCTGGGCTCCCACGTGCTCTGTGCAATCACAGAGGGGCCGGTCTACCCCTTGGGGCTATGGGAGCTAGGCAGAGCACCCCGAAAGTCAGAGGTAACGATGCTTACTTGTTCTCAGGTGCCCTGACATAGCTGCCTGCTGCAGGAAGAGCCAGTGGGGGGCCTGCCGGACAGGAGACCATTCAAGTGCAAGCTGGTGAGGAAGGACTATGGTGTCCAGAAGTCAGAGGTCACCCAGGGTCAGGCCTGCAGTGGGCTCTGCAGGAAGGGGTGGGGAGTCATTTTCAATGGGGGAAAATAGGTGTAGGGACAATTTCCTCCTAAAGAGGGAGAGGTCCGGGTTTCCTCTCCCCAGATAGGGCCCTGGGGCCCTCTGGAAAGGAAATAATGAAAGAATCTGCTCCTTGGTTCCCTGTTTTCCTGACACTCCAGGAACCAGGAGAAGGGAAGCTGAGAAGATGAAATTTCAACTGTAGATAATCTGGGGAACTCCAAGCAAATGTCCCAGAGCTTCTGAGCTTCCCCGTGGACCCTCAGCTGTGTGCTGTGCTTAATCCAAACAGCACACATCTGGGGGAGGGCTGCTCTGCAAAATGCTGTACCCACAGCCTGGAGGGGGCAACGCCCCCTTCACAGATGGGCCATGCTGCTCCATCCCCTTGGCAGGAAGCTGCTCAGAAACCGCAAATGCTATAAAGGATAGCCTTGGATCCCCTAGAAATCCCAGCCCCCTTCTGTCACTCGCCATGTTCAGAAATGTGTGATCTCTGGGCCAACCCAGAGGACTGGTGTCTCCCTCAAATCACACCTGGCCCATATCCAAGTCACCGCCCCTATGGCCCCAGGCTGCGCCCTTTCTCTGAGGCATGACAAGCCATGGGGCTAGTGCGCCTGCTCATCCCCCTGCATCCCGGCCACCACCTGTCCCCACAGCTGCTCCCCTCACGGCAGAGTGTGGTTTGGGCCTGTGCCACCGTCACTCGGAGCTCCTGGGTGGCAGGGTGGGGCTCAGCCTCAGACAAGGGCGGGCACGCAGGGAAGTCTGTGTCCTGTGGTTGAGAGGAAATCCCTTCCCCTTGGGAATCCTGGGTCATATCACAGCCTCTGAGGGGAATCCTCATCTCAGACTCAACACCTAAGATGCTGGTGCCCCATGGAGCATGGCCCTGCATCAGGCATTGCAGGGGCCGGTGCTGGGAGATGAGCAAGGTGTCTCCCCCCTGTCCACAGTCTTGGGGAGAAGCTGAGACCCGGGCTCATGTGATGGGATTATGAGATTTGTTTTCAGGCAGGGGTACCAGGCCAAGGAGAAGAGTGGGATGGCGATTTCCACATTTGGGGGCACCCGGACGTGGGTGTGGCACCAATCCCCTCTACCACTAGTATAAGGGCTGCCCCAGATCTCAGTGTCTGAGCTTCCCCTTCTCTGAAACAGGTTTGAAGGTGGCTCCCGCCTCATGGGAGTGCTGCCGATGGAAAGGGGTAATGAACTGCCCGGGTGGGGGGTTCCCCCAGGGCCTGAATCCTACCACCCATCTCAGCAGCCTTGCATTCAGGTCCTCCCTGCACAGGGCCAGTGCTTTCCAGCTCAGTGCAATCCACACTCACAGCTTCTCTGCATGTGGCTGCCACCTGGCCACACACACCCCTGCCCAGCCTTTGCCAGGTGCCAGAGACAGAGAAAGACTTAGCTCCCAGGTGCTACTGGGCTTGGGTAGACACACCTGTAGGCAGATTGCAGCACAAAGTTGCACAGATGTTTGCCCACGGGGGCTCAGGAGTGACTGATTGTGCCTGGGGGCACCCCAGGGGCGGCGAGCAGGATACGCTCTGATGCTGTAGCAGACACATCCAACAGGCCCCAAACCTGCGCATTCTTTATTCTGATTAAACACGCCTTCCTTTTCCATTCAGTCACCACTTCCTGATTATCTGCTATGTGCTGGGTGGCGAGATGGTCACCAAGATACAGAGGCGGCCCTCCTTCCGAGGGAGCCGTACCTCCTAACAGATGCTCCGGGCCAGGGTCTCGGTTCTGCCCACCGTGCTGCCCCAGGGGCTAGGGAGCGGCATAGCCCCACTGGCTGCTGCCCTGCTCAGAGCACCTGTGGAAGGTAGTCAGTAAGCACAGGTGGAGGCTGAGTGAGTGGAGGCTGGTGGAGGGTGTGTGGCCCTTGGTGTGGGAAGTGCTCCAGGGAGGGTGGTCCATGGCTGTAGGGAGCACCACTGGGAAGAGCCAGAGGTCCTTACATGCAGGTGGACCAGCAGACACGATTTCCTGTGGAAGGACGTTGCAAGTAGAGGGAATGGTATCAGTCAGGGCACAGAGGTGTCAAAAGTTACGGCCTATGCAGGGTGTGGGGAGAGCAGCAGGCGCCATGCAGGCTGCAGGCTGTGAAGACAAGGCAGACACGGGCCCCAGAGGGCTGACCTGGCACACCTGCTGGAGCCCAGTGCACAGCCCTCCCCTGTGTTGCTGTCTTAGCCGTGGTTGCTATGAAGACAGAACCAAGACCAGGTTGTTCTTGTGAGTGGTTTATTTGGGAGGACCGGGGTAAAGGACGAGGGAGAGAAGAGGCAGGAGGAACCCATCAAATGCTGCATAATGGTACAGGCCCTGTTGCCACTGGAGATCCATCCCATGGCTCTTTGGGGGGCCCCATGACATGTGTCTCAGAACCATCCATGCTGGGAAGAAAGGGTCCTCCCTGTGAGTCACATGGGCCCGTGAGGTCAAGCTTGCCAGGGAACCAGTGCCAAGCATGTTCTGCGGGATGCCTGGGCCACAGCACCAGACACGATGGGGGAGGAAGCAGGGGCCTGGCTGACCAGGTCAGCTGCTCCCAGGCACCTCTCATTGGTGCCTGCACAGAGCAGTCCTGCCAGAGGTGCTGGAGTGAGCCTTGGGTTGGAGAGGTCTCTATGGTCCCCATGAGGTGAGAGTACAGGGGTTCAGGGAAAAGCCAATGCCTCAGGGCAGCTGTCAGACACAGGTCTGAGCCTTGGGCTTGGCTTTCCAGACTCTGAGTTAAGGATTCAGGGCAAAGATGTGACTTGGAAAGTGCAGGAAAGTCTGGGGTGAAGGAGAGGAAAGCAGGCTGTTAGAGCACAGGGGAGAGTGCCTGGGGCTCGGTTTCTTGGGGAGATCACCTGTCCCTCCTAGGGCAGGTAGCTTGCCTGCCTCTGGCTTCTAAGTCCACTTAGCTTGTCCATCAGCATGCTAAGGAGTTGGAACATGGACAAACGAGCTCCTGCCTGTCACTGCCAGGAAGTTGCTCCCAGGTAGTTAATTTCCTGGCACTCTGGCCAGCCTGAGGGCAGGGTCTTCCTGAAGTTTTGGACAAAGCTCTCGGAAGCACATGTTTCAACTCTGTTCTGTAGAATGGAGTCCTTGACCTCGGCCTCAGCCATGGGGCTTCAGGAACAGACAACAGCCTCTTGAAGGCCAGCACAGGCAGCCACCTTGCAAAGCCCTGCCCGCATCTGAGCCAGGTCAACAGACACCGGGTGTCTGTCCCTGGCCCTGCTTCGGTTCCCTCCACAGCCTGTGTCACCCCTGCCAAGCATGCAGTTATATTCACTGGTTTATAGGATTAGGTCTGCTCCCCAGCAACATACTGAGCTCCTCAGGGCCAGGGACCTGTTCTGACCCTGGGCCTAGAATAGTGCCTGCCTCATGAAAGACACTCAACAAATATCTGTTGAATAAAAGAAGGCAGGACCAATACATAAGACTCAGAAACTCAAGTCCTTGATTATTCTTGTCTCCTGGGGAGGAGAGCAGGTCCCTGGACACCAGTCAGAGCAAGTGCCTCGGGGAGTTTTTTCCCAGGGCTCTGGGGTCGCGCTGCTCTCAGCTGTGCTGGTCACAGGGGTGGGTTCCTCCGGGCACCACTACAGCCCTCTCCACTGGGTGGGTGCCAAGCCCCTCACCTCCTCCATCTACCTGGCCCCAAGCTTTCCTTACACATGGTTCGGTGTAAAGTCACGGCAGTATTCAAAAGGTTAAAGCAGAGTGAACTGTTAATTTTAATGCTTTCTCTAAGCTTCAGTTTTAATAAGCGAAAATGATGTTCTTATTTGCAGTAAAGTGGTGTTATAAAATTCTGTCTGTCAAGCTCATTTTAAAACCATGGAAATAAATGATCTGACAAAATCAGGCTATTAGACAAGTGAGGAAGAGTGATTTCCATAAAAGTAGAGGAGCTGTTCCTTAATTTCACACTTGGTAGTCTTTTGGGTCGACTAAATTTTTAAATAAGTGATAAAATTATATTAGCGCAATTGCATTTTTATAGATTTTTTTGGTCATTGTACTCTTTTTCAATCCCTTTATTTTAACTCAAACTGTTCTGCTGAAAGGTTACTCTCAACTTATGTTACCTCGTAACAGTGTCTGCCCGGGGGTGTGGCCCCAGGCGGGCAGGTCCCCACTTCCCGGCAGGGGCTGGTCAGAGCTCACAGGGCACAGCTGGAAATGGCCACTCCCTCCAGACACGGGCTCCCTGGGTGCTGAGGAAGGGGTGGTGGGTCTCGAGGTTACCCCCTGGGGCAGGTGGCAGGTCTGAGTCCTAAATTCTGGCTTCTAAGTCCACTTGACTGTTGCTAGAATAAGGAAGAGAAATAGGACCCCATCTCCTTCAGAAACCTTCATCCGTGCAACTCAAGATGCTGGTGTGGACAGGACCAGTAGGAGTTTGCATGGAAGCCTCCGAACCTAGGCAGAGCGAGGGGTGGTGGCTCATTTCTCACCCTTCTCGTGTGCCCCCAACCCTGCCAGGCTGCTCATTCACCAGAGCCAGGGCTGGCCTGGTCCATATCAGACCCTGGGAGAAGCTGAGAAGAGCCTGAAACCCCAGGTCTCCTGTGCAGCTGATCAGACAATAAGGGCCCATGGAGGCATGGAGTGGGGCTCTTGTGTCTTGATTTTTAGTAATTAGAACTGCACAAAGACAAGTCTCTAGTGCAAGTTCCCCAGGTCAATGCTGTGGGCTCAGAGTTGCCTCCTGCAGGCTGGTGTCCACACGCACTTTGCTCTCCGTTCTTCCCCAGGCAGAGCTCAGAGAACGCTTCACTTAGCTGCTGGTGTTTCTGGCCAACTTGTGTCCACCCCTCAGTCTGTGTTCCTCTCTTCTTCTGTCCTCCCTGACCCCCCACCTGGGTCATGGCCAGCTCAGAGCCGCGCTCGGACCTGGTCAGCTCTTTTTTTTTAAAGATTAATTAATTAATTTATTTATTTATTTATTTATTTATACAAGCACTGGGTACAGTCAGAAGCACGGGAGGGTGAGAGAATTCACCAGAGCCAGAGCGGGGAGCAGAGCAGGCAGAAGGACGAAATACACTGCTGAGGGCGGTAGGAGCAGCGGGCAGCAGGAGAGGTCTGCGCGCCATGTGGGACCCTCGCCTGCGGCTGGGGATCAAACTGGCACTGCAGAGGCTGCAGGCAGCTTCGCAGCCCAGCACTCAACTGCCTGCACCACAGGGGAGGCCTGCCTGGTCAGCTCTTGCCTTGACGCCCTGACTAGACATGTTTGGCATGTGGCTCTTCTTTGCCCCTTGGTGGCAAAGGATCCTGGTTCAGGATCCAGGACCTGCAGCTGGACAGGAAGCTCAGAGCTGGGTGTTAGCACCCACCTAGCCTGTGGGTCACCCTCCTAGCATGTGTAGCAGGGTTCTGGTTGTACAGCAACCCCAGGGTGGCCTCCTGGCTTCCTAGTGCAGCGGTGCTTAAGAACATGTGTTCATGGGCCTCCCTGGTGGTGCAGTGGGTTGAGTGCAGCACTGTGAATCTGTGTGCAGCCTCTCCAGCGCGGGTTATAGTCCCAGCTGACCAGGGAGATGATCACATGGCACGGCAGACCTCTCCTGTCTCTCCTGCTGCTCCCCTCAACAGTCCTTTCAGTCCATCTGCCTGTTCTGCTCCCGGCTCTGTCTTGGGTGAATCCTCTCACCCTCCCGCGCCTCTGGCCTGTACCGCAGCTCTTGTATAAATAAATAAATCTTAAAAAAAAAAAAAAAAAAACATGTGTTCATTTCCAGGTCAACGTTTTGTACAAAAAAAGAAGCTATTCTCTCATGAGGACGGAGAGATCACATGTGGCTTGAGTGTCCGCTGTGGGCCAGGCACAGTACTAGGCTGTGAGGACACAGACACCTGGTCTGTCTTGTGAAGGGACATCATAGGCCTTCACACAAAGAAGGGTCCTGCTCCAGAGATCATGGGTCCCTGTTGCTGGAGGTGACCCAGGTATGGGAGAATCCGAGAGGCTGGCTGGGAGTGCTGAGGTGCAATGGCTCCAGGAACCAACTCACCGCAAGCATTTTCCCATGAATTTAGCCGATTCACTAACACGGCGTGCTGAGCACAGCGAGGGCTCCACTAGGACATTCATTTACTGGCAGGGAGTGGAGAGGATGCCTCTTTTCACCTGGAGGACTTTCCAGGCTGGCTGCTGGGCCAAGTGGCAAGAACAGTGACCCAGGCCCATACGTGCCTCAGTCTCCCATCTCCCCCGGCACAGCACCGGCAGATGTGCAGGCTGTCACCCGGTGGCCGGAAGTGCGTGCCCCCCGCCAGCTATGGCACATCGTTTGACATTGAAGAGAGCATCTTTTGAGCGCAGAAGTCAAAACTGCATCCTCCACAGAGTCTCCACGAGGCGACATTGACGCGCAGGGGAGTGTTAAAGTCTCAGTCTTTCCTGGGAACGAGGAGGAAGTGCTTGCTAGGCAAAGCCTGCGGGGTGGCCTTGGAGGGGCAGGGCTGTCTCTCCCTAGGAAGAAAGAAGAAGTCCAAATTAGTCATGTTGTATTACTTCTTTTTATGGCAATGCTCTGAAAGTCTGCAAATGTCAGCATGTTAATTTACTGTCACTCAGTGATATTATTTCATCCTTTCAAAAATGTGTTTCTTGCATTTTCAGTAGCATACTCCAAGTGTTCTCCATCTCAAAGTTTCTATAGATAGTGCGACTACTTTCACTCTGACCGTTGCCAAAATGTAGAAATTCATCGTTGACTGTAGCCACATATATGTTAGCAGGGGAGCTAGCAGGGGAGCTGGGGACTCGGGTTTCCTGCTTCCAAAACTCAGGGAGAGGTCTGATTTTTCTCTCTTTTCCTTCTCTCACCCCTTGTCTTCCTAACGTGCTCTGGGGTTTCTCTCTCAAGGAACATGCAGAGATAAATTTAATAGAGAAATTGTAAGGAATCAGTCACGGCTGAGTTTGTATATGAAGTCTGAACCCTCCCCGTCTCGGAGCTCGGCCCACCCCCACCCTGATGCTTCTCCTATGGTGGCAAACTTATTTCAAAAATTCTGATGAAACACTTTGTAAATTTTGTTATTCTGTGATGATAATAAATCATTATAGCCTTAAACACTTCTCTAGCTTGGAGCCTCAGTCACAAATTATCTTGTCATTCTGACCAAAACATTCTCCAAAAAAGCTTGACAAGTGCTAAAACCCAGAACATGAAACCATGTGTTGTTGTGAAAGCAAGATTCAGAAATGTCAATTAATTAGATTAAGAGGCTACTTTTAGCTTTACCCGTGTTGCCAAATAACCCTTAAAATATGCATAGCAGTGGGAATCTACCTCCGTGGTACAGTACTTCTGTGCCGAAAGAAGACAATGGATCGGACTAATGGACGAAATTATTGTATCTGTCAGTTGGCTCAAGAGAATGATCTAGAAGCAAATGTCTTCCTTCTTTTCCCACAGTGTGGCTTCACAAGCTGGGTGAATTCTGCCATTTATGAATTCAAGCAGCTACCCCCACCCCACCCCTTAGAAATCATACACAGATCTAGAAGGAAAAGTCAAGCCTTTTTTGTATGCCTTTACTAGTAAAATGGATTTTAATGTCTTCTGTGCTTTTTTTTTTTTTAATTTGCATTTGCATTTTGAAGTTCACTTTGTAAAAAAAATATCATAGGGAAATTATTTAAATGTTTTTTTATCCCTGTTTCTTGAAAATCTTATCTTTAAATAATCTATATCCTCAATTTTATTTATGCCATAAACTGTTCCTATATTTTAATGGTCTGTTTGCTTTAAAAGGGGTTGTTGGTTTTAATAGCTCAGTTACTATCTTTGTAAACTAAACTCCTTCTGACGAAATTCGAGCAGATCATCTCTGCCTGTGGTGTGTGTGGAAGCCACATTCCTACCCCTGAAAAGGAAATTTAAGCCAAATAAATGTTCTGCCCAAATTAAAATACATAAAATGAATAGTTAACTTGGACAAGAGCTGATGGACGGAGCAGTTGGGCTGCGGACATGTGGGTGCCGGAGAGCTGACTGCCAGGCAGGGCCTCGGGAGAGAAAATCCAAATGAAATTAATTTCCTGTAACCCCCTCTGCCCATTCCTCAGGACTAATTGATTGCAGCATTGGCATCGATGTCTTGGGCAAGCAGAAGTGGGCAGGATGGATGGCACCATACAGGGTGATACAAGGCCGTTCCCTCCCAGGATCTGAAGATGAGCATCTGAGCCCCGCACCCCAAAGCTCGGTGATCCTCCATCAGCTCTCCTGGAGGGACAGAGACTGGAAACACAGCCCCAAATTTTCAGAGCCATTGTGCCTCCTTCATTCCACTGTAATCCATATAGATCCCGACAGTAACCTCGCGACCGGCCCACACAAAGAGCGGTGGGTGGGGGGCACTAGGAAGGGTGTCTGGAGCAAGCACGGTTGCCTGGAGCTGGGGAGAGGCCCTCCCTCTTGGCATTCCTAACCTCACCACCCACCGCCTACCACGACCCCAGCGCAAGCCAGGGGAGCCAAGAAAGGCAGGAAGACAAGCTGCTGTCTCTGGCGGGGTGGTCCACCTGCTGGCCGGGGACAGTCCTCCATGCCAACTGTGGGGCTTCCGGTGGGAGGGGCTCTCGTGTGGAGCCATTTCTGGTGACGTCACTTAGGGCAGGGCCCAGAAAGGGTGGAAGTGGGGCTCTGCAGCCCCTGCCAGACTCCCGTGCCTCCCAGCTCCTGTGGCCCCCCAGCTCACTGTGCTGCCCACCGCCGTCAGCCGAGCCCACCGTTTCAAGACAGCAATGAAGCAACTGATGAGCTGTGCAGAAGCCCTGTGTATGCTCCGGAACTAGATGGGTAATAAACACATAAATAAGTAAATAATTAAATAACTAAATAAAATAAAACGGATGAGTGAGGCACCCAGGGCTCCGGTCTCTGTGGAGTAAGCAGCGCAGGGTGGAAGCAGAGCCAAGGGGCTGGGGCCACTGAGCTAGCTGGAGTTCCGGTCCTGACACTGCCATGGAGGGTCGGCCTGGCCCAGACATCATGGCTGGCCTGGCGCTCTCCTGCTGGGCACTCTGAGTCCTGCATGGATTTTAATGTCCTCTGTGCTTTTTTTTTTTTAATTTGCATTTGCATTTTGAAGTTCACTTTGTAAAAAAAAAAAATCAGGGAAATTATTTAAATGTTTTTTATCCCTGTTTCTTGAAAATCTTATCTTTAAATAATCTATATCCTCAATTTTATTTATGCCATAAACTGTTCCTATATTTTAATGGTCTGTTTGCTGTAAAAGGGGTTGTTGGTTTTAATAGGGAGGAGAGGGGCCTATGGATGGTTTAGTGCAGCTGTGGTAGGCACCGCCCATCCTGCCCTTTGTCTTGAGCCTCACAGAACCTGCCAAAGGCTTCTCACGGCAGGTGCCGGGTCTCTAAGCCCATGAATGGGCTTTAGCTGGTGACACACAGGACCTGTGGGTCCTCATCTATCCAAACTGTGGAGGGGACACCCAGAGACCAGCCTCCAGAGGTTTCCAGCGGGACCAGTCCCTCACTGCCCTGGTGGAAACCTGCTCCTTGATGCATCTGAAATTGGCTTCCCTTCCTGTCAGTCTCCTCCCCCTCCCCCAGCCCCCATCTGCTCTTTCTGGGACCACCTGTCAAAGGAATCAGTGTCGGAATTACGTGGCCTCAAATCCTCATGTAGGATCCACGCTGGAGGAGCCCAGCCTGTGGCAGGGAGCAGGAGAGAGGACCCAAGCAGGGAGATGTTGCCCCATCTGAAGTCACCTGCCGTCATACAGAAATGCCAAAGTCATAATACAATTTTCCGATTTTTTAAATTTGGCAGCGAAAAGAAAAAAAAAAAAAATCGTGGCCCAAAGCAGCCCAAACCAAACAACGCAGAGGTCACATTCAGTTCTCAGGCTTTGCAACCTGTGCCAGATAAACATTTGCTGCTCCAGTGCCAGAGTGAGGGGCCAAGGGATGAATGTTCCTCTTTCTAGTAAATTCTGGTTTGCAGCCATGTCAGGGTCAAGAAAATGACAAGACTTGTAGGACCCTTAAAGGTACAGAAGCCCATTGGCTTCCTCAGTTCTGGACCCGCAGCTGGAACTTGAGAGTGTCCAAGTGGTCCCCAAGGTCAGTGGGGTTCACTCTGGTATGATTCTGGCCAGAGGAGGAGATGCCACGTCCCCATCAAGGACACCTACTTCTGGGGCCATTGGGCATCCCATAGTCTGCTTTCCCATCATGCTTACGCCAAGCCCCCTGAGAAAGCAAGAGCTTTTGTTCAGGGGAGTCACCCTCTTAGGAATCTGAGCAGCTCTAGGGCTCATCACCCCACTGAGGTCAGCCATTATGGAAGGTGACAGAGGAGCACCCACCAAGCCAGAAATGGGGCTGTCTGCATCTCACACGTGAAGGCCAGGTGTGCAGTGCACTTGAAGTGAACTGACATTGAAGCAGAGTCCTGCTGCGGAGGGTCTGCAAGCAGGTCAAGGTGAGCCTCTGAGCCCCGCTAATCCCTGTGAGCTCTGGGGTCTGATTCCAACCTCTGGCCCAACTCCTGTGACTGGAAGCTGTTTCCCCTCCAGGTTGCCAAGCAGGACCATGAATATGTCATATCTTAGCAGCCACCTGAGCATGAAGCAGTGACAGAAAACAAAGAGGTGGAGAGGGACAGATTATAGGTGATGTCGCCAAAGCCGTATATCTAGTCATTGCTGAAGTTCCTACCCCTGGACTTTAGCTGTGGGAGCCAAATTTCCTTTCTTTGCTTAAGATCCTGAGTCAATCCCCACTGACAGCCTCTCGATGAGCACCCTGGCCCCGAGTCTGGAAAGAAGGGGGTAACCTTTGAGTTATGCTCTGGAAGGCAGTGGGGGACTGTGTGTGCCCCCAGCCCACCACCAAGGCCGAGAGAGGACATCTGGGAGGCCAGGGTGTGAGTGTATTTCTCAAAAGGGGTTACGACCCCTACGTGGTCAGGAAGCTGTGCTAGAAAGTCCTAGAAAGACCCCCGGGTAAGATACACTGGAATCTGTTCAAAGCATCTGTTCCTCCCTCAATTCCAGCAATGTTTTGTTTTGGCTGATCCCAAAGCTCAGGCCATCGGTCTGGCCACCCCAAGGCTCAGCCAGAGGCGTGGCCCCACCAGCTGTCCTCGGTTTCTTACAGGAGAGGCTGCAACCCCCAGCGCCCTGGGCTCCCTGCAATCTCAAGTCTTATCCACCCCTCAAGGTCCACACTAGCCTGGCTCACCAGAGAGCAGCTCAGGCGTCAAGGCGGAGCCTTGTGCGTCTGTTTTCTGCCCAGTCTCCCCTGTGATTGGACCTTGTCATTTATCTGTCACTATTGTTTTGTCTCCTCACTCCAAACTTTGGAGTCAGCTAGACTCCAAACTTATTAAAGGTCAGGGTGGGCCCTCCATGTTTTTCTCTGGTTCTGGGTCCTGGCACAGGGTGGGCAGGGCTGACGGTACAAGTTGGGGGGTAAGTGGAGGATACACCCCCTCCTGGGAATTGTATGGTGTCCACAGAACCTTGCCAGCACCCCCATCACACGTCTCGGGCACACACAGCTCCTCATATGTTCCCTTAAGACAAAACGCCCACCCCATGTTTAAGATAGTCAACCCTTACTGCCAAATGGGGCCTGGTACCAGAGTCCCCCCAGACCTGCAGCTGCAACTGAGGCCTGGAGGCCTCCCTGACTTCTACCCCATCTGTTTTCAGAGCCCAGACTCATGCAGACCCTCGTTCACACGTGGCCTTCCTCTGCCCATACCAGCCCACCCCTCTCTCGCTTGGTAGAATGGGGAGCTGACTTCATATCACCTCTGCCCTTCAGCTCGAGTAGGAGAATGCACCATTTCCCCCCCAGACTTCAAAGATTTAGTTTTTCCCCTGAAATGCAGGGGTGGGGTGGGGGATCTAGAGAGCAGAGCCAAAATCCCAGGCTCATGCTTCTTTGTGATCATTTTTCAAGATTCTTGGCTAACCTTATTGATGATATGAATATCGTGTTGGAGGCGGCTATGATGAGAAGCTGGAGAAAACCATGAGAGAGCCGGGCCGCTCAGTGGTCAGACCAGGAGCTTGCAGGAGAGGAGGAGGAGGAAGAGCGTGGAGAAGACAGGAAGAGCTCTCCCCTCCCCCACATCCCAGCTCACTATCCTCGGGAGAATCTGGGGTGCCAAGGAGCCTACAAGGAATCTAAAGCCCCACACCCAAGAACCAGTTTCTGATGAAACATCATTTTTAATGGTTAAAGTCCTTCCAGCAGCAGGAGGTGTGGGGTAATGGGAAGACTGACACGTGGTCAACCTGTGTTCCTGGGGCTTCTGAAAACAGAAACCTGGCTGACCAGGGGCCCTGGCAGGCCGTGCTCCTCCCTGGGCCTCATCTACAAATGCCCCCCAGCCCACCCCACCGAAACCCCAGCCTGCCAACCTCCCAGGACAGCTGGGAGATGCAATGAGAAAACAGGTATGTTATTTGCTGAGAGAGCCAAACATCTGCCACAGAAGGACACTGTGATGCCTCAGGGTGAAAGCAACATTGGAGGCCTTTGCTTTTGGGGGTGTTCAAAACATGATGACCCCCTTTATCAGCTCAGCTGGGGCCTCGGGCCACATCCTTGCTTCCTGGCTTGTGAGGCAGGCTGTCTTGCCTGGTGTCTGTCACTCCCAGCAATTCCACCATCGGGCCATTTCACCAGAAGGAGAGGGATTGTCAGAACTCCAATTCCAGAGAAACAGTCCCTTGGGCCTGGGGCTTACTCCACCGGGTGAGGGCAGCCCAGCCGCTGCCCCTGCCCCTACAGCACAGCCGTGCCCAACGACCGCCACCCTGCCCAGCAGCCCCAGGTGCTGCGGCTAAGCCTCCTCCTCTTCCCCAGCCAGCTCGACTCTTCTGGAAGCTGTCACAGCAGCCTTCAAGCCCATTTCACCGGGTGGGAGCGCATCACACTGTCACCAACTCAGTTTTCATTAGGCGGCTGCTTCTCTGTTAGCCTAGCCAAGCAGAAGAACTCAAACACATGCACAAATTAAATCGACATCCAAACTCCACCAATATACAAAGCAATTTAAATGATATTCATTAGAGCGATGACAAGGCCTGATGAGGCTTTCAGGAGCCGGGTCCTTCAGCTTTTGCCGACTCGGTTTCATGGTCACTGAGGCGGAACTCTGGCGACTGTACCTCCATTTTTTTTTTTTTAAGCTAAGAAAATGACTTCTTCCTGACACACCTACCTCATTCTCCCTCCTGTCCTCCCTGCTCTGTGCTGGCCCAAGTTTGCCCAGCCCTGGTTTCTGGATGTGGGGGCAGCCGTGAACCGGGGAGTCACATAAGGGGAAAGGCAGCTTCTCCGACTTCTTTTTTCTATAAATGCTCCAATTAAAACAGATTTCAGTTTCTCGTAATTTCATTTCACGTGGCCTGGGAGATCTCTAACTCACAATGATGACGGTCGTAAATGTGGCCTTGGAACCCTGCTGTGGGGAAAAAAAAGAATGGAAGTGAAATGCTGAAGCGCAGTCATTTTTGAAACTTTAGCCCCCCCCCCCAAATTTTAAGTCATTTCCAAAGTCTTATTTATAAATTTTAATTTTTCAGGAGACAGCAGGATGGACCTGCTCTGTGGCTGCTGGGGAGATGCAGGGATGGGAGCCTGGTGGGGTGTGCAGGCTTATATGGGCATGGGGCAAAGGCCATGCCTGGCTCAGGGCCGCGGCCGGGTCCACCAGGGCCAGGGAAGGGTAGCAGTCGACCTGGCGCAGAGAGCCGCGCAGGCGCTGTCTGATTCACGCCCACTCAGGGCAGAGCAAGGTCATGGTCGCATCCACCAGCTCTCTGGGCTTTGGCATTTGCAGCCCAGATAATACCCACAGCAGGGGGAATGGTCGCCAACTTCATACACTGATGCCTGCACTGTGTTTATAATTTTATGCTCAAGGTTAATTATGTATGTCCTTGGCTTTGATCAGAGATATTAGCACATGAGAATGTTGCGTGCACCCAAATTGGCAAAATAAGGATTCTTAGAAATACCATGGGCTGGAAACATAACTTCATCAGTAAGCAGGAGCTCTCACCTAGGAAAACACTTTCAAATAATGGTAGAGACAGCACTGTGCAGTCTAACTTTTTAGGGGGATGGAATGTTTCGTGGCTGTACTGTCCAGAAGAGTGGCTGCTGGCCACCCGTGGTTACTGAGCCCTCAAAATGTGCCTGGTCTGACTGAGAACTAAACTTTTCATTTCGCTTATTTTAAATTAAAACAGTAACATGTGGCTGGCGGCTGCTATATTGACGGCTCAGGTTAGACAGTAAATACCAGTGTATCCTAATTCCTGAGTAGCTAATTGTGGATGTTAATCTCGGGAAAGAGGTCACCTTGCTTATCATCATTATCATCAAGAATGATTTATTAAGAATATATTAGTACATGACATTATCTAAAGGTGGTAGAGAAGCCGTTCCTTTCTCTTCTATCATTAGAATTTAATTTTGAAAACACCTGGCTCCTTGGACTCGGGGTGGCACACAGACACCCGAACCCCACTGACCGGGATGGAAGTCACGCTCCGTGTCCAGAGCTAGGGTCTCACTGAGTCACCCTCAGATTGTCCTGGACATCGACACCATCAGAGCTCGGGCTGGCAATGTGGCAAATCGCCCTGTTGGCAGAACAGCAATGGGAGCACAAACAAGGCATTTGGGCTGCCCAGAGAACCATCGAGTCCTTGAGGTTAGAAAAACGGCATCTGTGAGTCCAACAGCCTCTCTACCTGGCTTGGGGAGATGCCATGGCATGGAGGAACACCAGCAATTCCCTGGAAACAAAACCCTGTGTTTGATCCACTCTGGCTGACACTTGCTGCCCAGTCCTCAGCTGTGACCGAGCAGCCAGGCCACACACAGAAGCTGGGGCTTGTCACAGGGAAGCTTTCCCTTCTACGAGCTCCATGCTAAGAGGCAGGGCAGCATCCTTACCCAAATGAGTGAGACTGCTTCTAGAGCTTTCTATAGCATCTTTTGCAAAGGCCAGTGCACCCTGGAATTGTGTGGGTGCCCGGATGGGAGTGCCTTTTCCACGTCTCCTGGGGTCAGCCCAAGGCCGAAAGGTCCAGACGGGCACGGGTCCCAGAAGAAATGCATTTTCAGGTTTCCTTTTGCCAAAGATTATACGTGCTTACTAATAAATCCCTAAGGAGGGCCTCCCCGGTGGCGCAGCGGTTGAGCGCTGGGTTGCGAAGCTGCCGGCGACCTCTGCGGCGCCGGTTCGATCCCCAGCTGCTCCCCGGCCACCGGAGGAGGGTCCCACATGGCGTGCAGAACTCTCCTGCCGCCCGCTGCTCCCCTCAGCAGTGTACTTTGGCCCTTCTGCCTGCTCTGCTCCCCGCTCTGGCTCTGGTGAGTTCTCTCACCCTCCCGCGCTTCTGACTGTGCCCAGTGCATGTATAAACAAAACAAACAAATAAATAAATAAAAACATGCCTCTATAAAATAAAAAAAATAATAAAAAAAAGGGTCTGGAATATTGGTACTCGATAAACACTAGTTTAAAAAAAAAACAAAATAAATAAATAAATAAATCCCTAAGGAGAAAAAAAGGTTAGTGTTTCTATTACCCAAAGAATAACTATCTGGCAGAGTAAAAATGGTAATTTCTCCATTAGCTAAAAGGATAATAGCTATTATTTTAAAGTTAAAGTATTTATTATTAAAGAGTGGTCTTGGGGTTTGTGTGTTTTCATTTTTATGATTGCTTTCTATAATACAAAGTGTATTATTTTTGTGCTAAATAGTCAACAGAACAAAATGCACTAGCAATTTTCCAATTTCAAAAGAACTGTGCAGAATTCGAAAAAACAAAGTCATTTGATTTTTTATTTTTGCCATTAGATGACTTAGAAATCTCTGGAGACGATGGCTTTAACACCAGATCTGTCACGTGCAGCCTTGCTTCCCATCAGCGCTTGGGCCCCTACAACTTCAGGCTTCTATCCCTCGGGTTCTGCTCTCAAGATGGAGCTTAGCTTAAGAGCTTGCAGGAATAAGGCAAAGTATTTGATCAAGTCAGTGAAATGGGGGTGATCAGGGATTGGGGCAGTGAAGTGCACTTAGCTGGATGGTCTGAACTTTCAGGGATGCAGAGACAGCAGCCCCGAGCTCTGCGGGAGCTGGGCAGGGCTCCCCGCTTTCACCTGGAAGCAGAGCACCGGGGAGAAGTGCCTCTTTGGAGGTTATCAATACATATATATTTTCCTTTTGCAGAATAAAAATAGAACGGAGATGCCAGGGAGATCTGGGTCCTCATCATAACCAACCCTCTCTAACTATGTAAGATTTTGGTTAATTATAGAATTCTTGCTGCCTAAAACTTAAAGATACATCACTGATATTTTTGCTAAATGTTGACGGCAGCGAATAGCTAAGATGTGGCATATTGATTTCTTGTTGTGAAGTGAGCTGTTCAAGCTCCATTTAAGATTTTCATCTTGCATGTAGCCCTGAGCACATCATAGCACCATAAATTAGTTAAATTGCACATTTATCACAAATGTTATTTTAAGATACTGCGTAAATGTGATGGCTGGAAGATATACAGTAGGATGGCAACAAGCCGGGGAGGGGCGGGTGAGGCCGGGGTCACCTACACACCTGTGATTAAAACCCTCCTCACGGGCCCCATCCCTCCTCCTCCCTGGCCCATCTGAAGACCTGACTCTGGAGCCCATGCCTTCCTCCACTCACAGCCACAGCATGAGCGCGCACGATGGCCACAGCATGAGCGCGCAAGTGCGTGACACACGGGGTGACTTGGGACTCCCTGCGCTATGGCAGGCAAGTGTGGGCCACTCTGGCTGTGAGCGGAAGGCTCTATGGGGCAGCGGCCACTCTCCACCCACAAGAGTGTTCTGAGACCTACACAGTAAGTGGCTCCATAAATTTTCCAAGTGGGGCAGGACCCTAGGCAGCACCTCACCCCACCACCATGATGCTTGGCATGGGAGATGGGCATTGTGCCAAATTAGGTTTGCATTCATGACTAGGGCCCTCAACTGCCCGGTGACCATGTTTCCTCTCGACGTAAAATTAATTTCTGGGCCCCATTAATATGAGCGGTGCTTGCCTGGCTATGGGTCCCAGGTGCCAAATGAGCGTGATAACCTGCTACCCACCTTGGCTATAAATCCTCACTTCTCCACCCAAATTGAAATGTCCTGGATATAATTCTGGGAATGGGGTGAGGAGGAAATGGGCAGAGTGTCAGGTTCTCCCAAACTGTAAAGTGGGGGGGGGGGTCCGCCATCACTTGTACAAATCCCATCTCCCTTCAAGCCACATGGGCCCTGGTGGTGATGGAAGTGTTGTCAGTTTAATCTGTTAGACGCAGGACTTTGGATTCTAATAAACCGATGCTATATTTAACCTGTGAAAAATTCAAGAGTGGAAATCTGGGCTCCAGGATGTGAAGATGCGGAAGGCACAGGGGGGAGTATGTCTCTGTCCCCTGGGCCAGGTTCCCGGGGGAGCCGGGATTATGTCTCATGGCTCCTTCCAGGCCAAGCCCAACTGGGAAGGGCCTGATGGGGACGGACGGTCAGATGGGACATACAGACAGACAGACGGTGGGCAGGGCAGCCACCAGCGGGCAGGCCTGCTCCCAGAAGGGGCCACCGTCCCAGGCTCCAGACACAATTGTGTGCCCAGAACCCAGCTAGCAAGGATCTCCCTATTTGCCAATACCCTGCTTTCAACTCCAGTGAGGTTCTCTCTAAAAATCAGAGGGAGATGGATTGCTGGGAGAAAGTAGAGCAGACAGAAATTTTGGACTCATCTTGACAAAAAGGGGTGGGGATGAGGGGGAAACGGAGGCGTGTTGCCGCACATCTCTGAAAGGGCTTCATTTAAATTTTTAATAAAAGAGTATTTTTTTTTTAAGTTGAGGTGTTTTATGTATTACACGGATGTAATACATCTCTCATTTGTATAATTCTAGGTTAGGAGCTACAATTCCGCATAACTGCAAGAGTAGTTTGAATATAGTAATAAAGGTATTTTACAATTTTACATGATGTTCCCAGCGTTTTGTTGGCATGATTTGCCAGGGCTAATAAAAGCTTGTGATTATCATATAAATGCTCTCCCCACTCCTCCCGTGTGTGGGTTCGGTCTCCCCCCCTCGTTATCTGGGGTTGCTTTAGCACAGGACAGGGGGCCGTGGACTCCAGCGCCCACCTGCCCAGCTTGGCTCTGCCGCCTGCTATGTGCGAGCCCCAAGTCCACCGGAAGGAACCGCCCTGCCCTGGGTCTTCCAAAGACCTTCCTTCCCCAGCAGCCCCTGCCAGGGCTCAGGGCCCTGACTGCTCCCATCCAGAAGGGAAACCACAGCGGCCCCTGCACAGGCTGCCAGATGTGACCTGCAGCCATGCCAGCCAGTATCTGATCACCTCACTTTCCCAGAGAGAATCCAACCTCGTGAGAATGTCTTCCTTCCTTTCATTCTTGGGAAAAATTCTGTCCACGCCACCTCGGAGTGCTCCCCACTCTCCAGACGCCAAAGTTCACTAAAACTCCCCTGATTTACGGGCAGCTCCCGACTGCCAGCACCTGGCAGACACAGCAACCAACTCAGTCATAAACAGATCGCATACAATTTAATTTTAATGTGCTCGTTAGTCGTAGCACATTTCAGACATAATTGTGAACGCAACACAAAATTATAGCAAAAAGACAATTTTAATGCTGCCGTAGAAAAAAGGGTTATATGAAGAGTCACATAATGGTGGTTCATTGTCAACGACAAACCAGGGCACAGAGTGTGTTACAGTGTCTGCGCTGTTTACATGCCAATATTTTATACATAGGTTCTCATATGGTGTCAGCTGTCAGTTACTTCTGCAAATTAACTGCCAAAAATGGAGAAGAACAGAATCACTTGGAGAGCCGGTAACCACGGGTTACCTTTCATAAGCCTAAAGATAAAGCTGCAGTGTGGGATCTTGGGAGAATAATTAGGAAGAACAAAACAGAAAGTTACCAATTGAAATAAAAAGGCATCCTACAATATGGACTAGCAACCGAGAGGGCTTATAAATAAGTGAAAGAGGTTGTCTCACAGAATGCCTCGTGACTTTTAAGCAAAGTATTACAGTACAAACATTTTAAAGGCTTTATCAATGTTTAGGAAATACAGTACAAGTTCTTTTTTTTTCTTGTTTTTTTTTTTTTTCCTTTTCAAATAGACTTAACCCTTTGAGCACTGAGTTTATTTTGAGCGTTCTTTGAGTTCTAATAAATACCTTTAAAAATCATGTGCAAAATAGTTAGGATGCCTGCCATGGACGTATATCCTGGCCTCGTTTATTCAGACTGCTCAGAACAAATGATAACATGATGCTAATAAATATGTATAATTTAAACATGAACCTCTATCAATATAGATGTACTGTATAGCAAAACAAACAATCATACTTTGCTTTCAGATAATGTTTCTGTATACTTTATAAATGCTATCTGTGGTATCTTCTGTATAATTTACAATGTTTGCATGTAAAAAAACAAAACCCATAGACCTTAAAAAAAAAAAAAAGATAAAGAAAAAGAAATATACACTCTACGTAGGCACAGCTTATGCCCAGAGCAGAGCCGGTACATAAAACACTGTTGCTATAAATGCAGGAAAAAAGGTCATTTAACCACAATCACATTTTTCATAAGAGAGTCTGAAATCTATACAATATATACATCTATGTTTCAATGTGAAAATAATATTCTTTTAAATTTCAAGGCGTGTTATACCCCTGCAGACCTGCATAAATGGAGGTTCATATTATTAATTGTAACTAAGCTGGTAAGGAGTTTAAAAAACAGAGCTTCATACATTATTATTCTTTTATTTTATTTTTTAACCAAATTAATGCAAAAGTGCTTCAAAGTACTCAGAGGGCTAAAGATGAAAGGGTGAGAAATGCCAGCACACTTGAGCCACGTGGAAAAAGTGTGCCCGATTTCGTTATAAATGCTTAATTAAACTGTCTGTTAATGCATGCAGCTTGAAGCATCGGAGGATGCTCACAACTAAATCCCATTTACACAAAGTTCCAAACACTTACCACTGCGTTTTAACCTTCATATTTTACCAGTAACAACAGCTGATTATGCACCTCTATTAAACACTGTACAGTTATACAAAACAGTCCAGCCCAGAGTGATTCTCTGCAGTTAAAATAAGAACATGTGCCAAGAACAAGACGGAGGGGCCTTAAGGTGCCTTCAACAGTTTCCCTCAAAGCAAATTACAGTCATTTTAATCAAAAGCAAATGCTACTGCTTCTCTAGCTCAGACACATACAGAAGGTGGTCTTCGGGTGATTTCCCGTGTGTTTTGCTAAGGTGGAGTTTAACCGCATGCTTGCTCGCAAAGGTCCGATTGCAAAGTTTGCACTGGTAGGAGGTCCCCAGGTCCTCCTCGGGGGAGGACGTCACCAATTTTTCTGACGGCGACTTGGTTTGTGCTATTTGATTGTTAATCTGTTCGGTGGACAGTTTGGACAAGTCCCGTAGCCGGAAGCCCAGGTGTGATTCGAGGTGGCTGATGTAGGTGGAAGGAGTCCTGATCTGTGAAGCGCAGTCATTACAAAAGAACACGGGGTGGCCAGTGTCCAAGTTTTTGAGGAACTTTGTTCCACCTGTCCTTCGAAGCTGGTATTTCACATTGGCCAGCCAGTGGCTGATGGTGGTCATGGACAGCCCCGTGAACCTCGAGATGTGCATGCGCTCCTGGGGGCTCAGGTCGGACATGATGTACTTCCCCTCCGAGGTCTGCCGGAGACTGGCCGCAAACTGGGCCTGCAGGATCAGCAGATGCTGGGGGTTCCAGTTGGACTGGCGGCCCTTCCTCTTCTGTGCCGGCGTCGCCTCCTCGGCCTCCTCCAGGGTGGCCCCGTCAATGTCAGACTTCTCGGAGAGGCTGGAGGGAGTGGAGGACTTGGACGTGTGGCTCTCTGTCAAGTTCTTCAGCATATCGGATATATCTGACAAGGCATTCTCGCGGAGCGGCGAGTTTGACATGAACGACACGACGGCAGACGTCTTTGCCGTTGTCACCGTGGAGGAGGAGGTTGCCGGGGATGTGGATGTGGGTGACAAAAGCACTGAACCCAAAGAGCAGCCTTTGTCACTCTTCCCTTTCGTCAAGTCTATGGGCTGGTCGTTGTTGACGTGGTAGAAATAGCGGTCCAGATGGTCCGCCTTCTTGGACTGCAGGGGCGGTGGTGTGGCCACGGCCGCCTTCTCGGCCAGGCTGTTGCTCATCTTGAAGAGCATGCTCATGGGGTCCAGGGCGGGCAGGGAGGGCTTGGCAGCCTTGCCCAGGTGGATGTTCATGACCGACTGCAGGGCGCTCAGGGGGTTCACGAAAGGCTGCTCGGGCGGGTGGTCGGTGATGATGGCCGTGCTGCTGCTCAAGGCGCTGGCCGCGGGCTTGGCCAGGTCCTTGCCGTTCTCCAGCGGCTCGGCCGGGGGGCTCCCCTCCTTGCAGCCGTCCCGCTGCGGGCTGGGGCTGTCCTGACTTTTGAAGCCCCCCTCGCCAGGTGCCTCCAACTTGACAGGCTCGCTGACCTCACTGCTGCACGGGGAGGGGGTGGTCCGCTTCGGGGGAGACAGTTTGCCCTCTGGCTCCTTCATCTTTTCCTCCACTTTGGCAACTTTCTCGGTGACTTTTTTCACCAGCTCCTCCATGGCGTGGAAGTTTGTCTTGGGCATAGGGGAGGTCTGGCTGCTGGGCGGAGAGACCAGGGTTTGGCTTTTTGTGGGAGACACAATCTCACTGTTGCTGAACATGGGTTTCAGGGGTGTGCTTTTTCCCGACGAGCCCAGAGACAGCTTCATCATGTTGGGGAGCTGGTAGGCGGCGTGGATGCTGGGGTAGCCCCCCCAGCTAGGAGTGCCGTTCTGGGCCTTGTTGATGGCGGACGTCACGGTGTTTTCCAGGGACTTCAGGATGTCCAGCCCCCCCTTGGGACTCTCTTCTAAGTCATTCTCAGTCAAGTAGTGGTATTTGGAAGAGATATCGTACTTCTCCTCCTCTTCGCTTGGCTTCTCCTTCTCCTTGGGGTTCTCATCAGCAACTGCTTTCTCCTTGTCCGCTTCCTTCTTGACCTCCACGTTCAGTTTTGGGGAGACACTGGCAGGCGTGTTGGAGGGGGAGGTGAAGGTGGTGGCGGCCAGGGGCACAGACTGCACCTTCTCGTCCAGCAGGGTGGTGATGGTGGGCGTGACGGGCGTCTCCATGATGGGCTTCCCCTTCTTCATGGCCGAGTTGGTGACCTTGATGAAGTGGCCGGTGACCATCATGTGGGCCGTGAGCTCCTGCAGCGTGTCGTGGGAGCTGCCACATTCCATGCACTTCAGGATCTGGGACTTGCGCGCCTCAAAGTGCCAGGCGTAGCTGGCCCCGTTCTGGTGGCCGTACCGGTTATTCGGGGTGATGTAGGGGTTGGAGTTCTTCTGAAGCACATCGTTCGTGTCGGACATGGCAGCTTTGGGGGTGCCGCCCGTGGAGTCTGGGGAGCTGGGCAGCTCCAGCTCTAGCGAGGCCTTCTTCCGGGCGGCAGGGATGATTTTGGCTGCGACGGGAGTGACTGGCTCCTTCAGAGGCACTTTTTGGTAGTGTTTTGTCTTGATCATATGGACACTCAAGTCCTGCAGGGACTCGAACGAGTGGCCACAGTACATGCACTTCAACACCTTCTGGGCGTCCTCCTTCCCTTCCATCTCCAGCAGGGAGCGCTTGCGGGGCTTGGACCAGCGCTTGGGGTTGTTGTTGTCGGTCTCGTGGTTGTCGTCGCGGTAGTGCCCCGTCTCGTTCATGTGCACCGTCAGCTCCACCAGCGTGTCGTAGGCGGCGCTGCAGTCCTTGCAGCGGAACTTGCTGGCCCCCGTGAAGATGGAGCCGTACAGCTTGCTACTCTGGCGGTACAGCTGCACCGTGCTGAACAGGCTGGGCTCGGGCAGCATGCGGCTCTGCGACACCTGCTGCAGGGTCTTGGCCATGGCGCTCTGGTGCCAGTCGAAGCTCCCGCTGCCGCAGCTGCTGCTGCTACTGCTGCTGCTGCTGCTGCTGCCGTTGTTTTTCTCCGCGGAGGGCTGGTGCAGGTTGAGGTTGAGGTTGGACCAGTAGGAGTTGGAGAGGAAGTTGTTGTACACGGCCTTCATCTGCTCCAGGCTGTCGGACACAGTCGTGTCTTCCAGGGGCACCGCCACCTCCTTGGCCTCCTCTTCATTCTTGATGGAGCCGCTTTCGAAGTCGGCCATCCGGTCGCTGGTCTCGCTGATGTGCGACTCGCTGTCCATTTCGTGGCTGGAAAACTCAGCGGTCGGGGAGTTGTGGTAGCTGGGGCAGGTCTTGCCGAGCTCCTTCTCGGGGCACATGTACTTGGCCGAGGGCTCCCCATCTGCCGTGCTCTCCTCGGGGTCTATGTCTTCCTCCACCAGGGCGGCAGCCTTTAACTCGTCTGACACATAAGCTGCCGTAACAGGTGGGGAAGAGGGACAGGTGGGGCAGAACGGAGAGAGACAGGGAGAAGGGGAGAAAGGGGAGAAAACATTAGTAAATGTTGCTCTTACCTAGGAGATCGTGGCTCTAGGGAAGACACGGCAAAAGAGATGGGCACATTGATTTGTAAAATTAAATAGTTAAAATGTGGTGTTTCTTTGGAGCAAAAAAAAAAAATCTGCTCTTCAAACATAATTTGCCACCTTATTCTTCTCAAGGGGCAACAGCTTGAAATTAAAACTAAATTTGAAATTAATGAAGCACATTCTGGAGGTGGCATTCATTTCTAAAGTAATAAATTACTTGTATCAACCTCAGAGACAGCAGTTCCTGTCTGTCAATTAATATGTCTTATGCTTCTCCTACCCCTAATGCATTTCTTAACAGACAGATTCACAATTTAAATTAAGCAAGCATTTTTTACTCATTACATTTTTGAGGCTCAATCTTTAATAAATATAAAGTACAAAAACATCAATAAAATTTTTACCAAGTAAAGAGAAAGTACATCAATGGCAGTAAATTAAAAACAAGGTTTCATGGCTTTTTTTCTTTCTTCCTTCTGGAGAAGCCGGGCTCCTGGAAGCTCAGACTAAGTTTCCACTCAGGGGCTCCATGCTGGTTTGTTCCAGCCGGGAGGGAAGACCCTGGCCCGCCATGGCCCGCCATGGCCCGCCCCAGCCGCCCCCCGCCACATGCACTCAGCCATTCTTAGCACACACACCATCCATGTAGAATTATGTCAGAACAAGTTCAGGAAAATTGGTATGCAGTGCTCATTCCTGCTGTATAAATATATACAAGACCTTCCAGTGGACCTTACAAATGTCAAAGTGTTTGCTCTTTAGACTACTTTGTCAATATTTACTCAGCATAAGCTTCAGGGGCATCCAACAGGGACCCTGTCTTTCTGGAAGCAACGTAACTGGGAATGCACACTTCCCTCGCAGGTGGAGGGCAGGCGGGTTCTAGAGGCTTCCAAATTGTGACTATGTGTTCTCCTGATTCTTTTTCTTTTTTTTTAAGATTTATTTATTTATGCATACAAGAACTGGGGTGAAGGCCAGAGGTGCAGGGAGTGAGAGGATTCACCAGAGACAGAGAGGGGAGCAGAACAGGCAGACTGACTGAAATACACTGCTGAGGGGAGCTCCAATGGGCGAGACAGGAGAGGTCTGCTGCGGCATGTGGGTAGCTCCCTGGCAGGCCGGAGCTCGAATTCGTGCTGCAGTGGCTGCGGATTGCTTCATAGGTTGCATCTTAACCCCTTGTGCCACCAGGGAGGCCCTGTTCTCCTGATTCTTGCCGAATACTATCAACCAAGCTGGGTGGTCTTATGACCACGGCATTGGGGGGTAGTGATCCCTGTGGTAAAATTTCAAGTCAGAGAAGGAGAAGCAGCGGTTTCTTCCCAGCAATATCTGTTGGCTTCAAAAGGCCAGTGGGTAGGTGTGTGAGGTGAATGGAATGCTGAGGTGCTAATAGCACCACCAATTAAAAAAAAAAAAAAATCCTAGAAAGGAAGCTTTGTGGAATTTACACTCATCACTTTCAAGAATTGCCCCAGATCAATTTCACACCAGAAAAAAATAAATAAATAACCCCCCCCCACCACCCTTCCTCTTCCATCCAGGCAGTATGTGATTTTTTTCCCCGTACCTAATCCCCTTTGAGTGCCAAGAAAACAGTGACGCCCCAATGCTGATGTAATTTGAAAGTGTCTCAGGAACACACACTGGTGTCCCCTGCAGAGAGAGCAATACTTCTGCTCAGGTGTAAACAATGACGTGAGAGCCTTGAGCTTGACCCTGGGAATGACCAAGTGACCAGAGATTTACAAATGACCAGACGTGCCCTGCTGTGGCCGGCTGAGGTGTAAACTGCGGGCAACTTCCAGTTTGAGGCCACGCACTTAGAGATAACAAAATAAAAATGGCCAAAGTGGTGTTCTCCTGGGGCCAGGGCCAAACTAAATAGGGGAGGCCACGCTGGCCCAAAATTCGGTTGGCTAACTCCAAAAGGCTGGCACACATGTTATGGTGGCATGAAAGCCATCGTGGTTTGCCTGCAAGCTCCCTGGTCTCAGCACCAGGTGAGCTGGAGGCCTGTGGGTGGTCAGGCCAGAGCAGCTGAGGGTCTGCACTCCTGCGGGGAGGCAGGGAGAGTGGCTCAGCTAGACTCAGCCCACGTCTGCAGAAATGCACTGGGCGCCTCCACATGTAAGGCCTCCAGCCAGGGGGCTTCATTTTGAGCGCTCAGTCTAGGAAAGGAAGGAGACCTCAACACAGTGGAGTGGGAAGAAGAGCTCTCTGGGCTAAGCAGAGATGGACCTCAGGGGCCCTTCTGTCCTGGAGGTGGTCCTCAGAGCGACATCTGCAGCTGAACCAGCGTGGGTACCTGGCTCCGGAGAAATTAAGCTCCCATGGAATTTAGTCTGGGAGGGGCAGGAATCCAGAAATTACCCCCATATAGGAGGGCGCCAGGCAGTCAGCAGAAGCAGGGGTCAACTGTGGACATGGGCAAACCCCTTGTGGCCTGAAGGCTACCAGCTAAGGGGTCCCCTCCCAGGAGAATGACCCCCTAGAGGCTGGGCCTCCCATTCTCCCTCCATGGAAGCCCTCCCAATGCAGGGTGCACAGTAGGCTGCCTGGACATCCTCCACACACACTACTTGAGCAAGTGGGCCAGTTCACCCCAATGTGTGATTTCACAGGGTCCTATCAGAATGTCATCAGTATGATGACTGAAGAGGAAATTAATATTGAAAGAAAGGTAAGGAACGAAATCCTACCCTGTAGGAAATTAAAAGGCTCCGGTGCCAAAAGCACCTGGGTCCTGGCCTCACCCTACACACCGCCACCCAGCTGCTCACAAGCACATTTGCAGGCATGTGAAGGGGGCCTCACGACCTACTTCAAAAGCCATTTACTTTTTAGACCAAGAGTAAGAAGCATTTCATGGGCTGAATCTGACTTCCACCCCTTGGTTCTTCCCTCCACATTAAAGCAAGGGCAAAGTCTGAACCTTCTGTTACATGTTGCCCTAATTGTTGTCCTCCAAGGACTTATCACGTGTGTTCTGTATGACCGAACTTCAGAGAGATGGCAGAGGACTGAGAGATGGACGGTGCCCACTTATCCAACCAATGCTTCCTGAGCACCCGCCCTGCCAGTGGTGGCTGCACCCCAAGCATTAAGTCATTTTCTTTCTCTAGTCCTCAGTTTCCCCATCAGTACAAGTCAGGCCATAGAATTAAGGGTCCCCCTTCTCTGTTACTGTTTTATTTTTTTAAAGATTTATTTCATTTATTTATGCATACAAGAGCTGGGGTGTAAGCCAGAGGTGTAGGGGTGACAGGACTCACCAGAGACAGAGTGGGGAGCAGAACAGGCAGATCTACAGAAACACACTGAGGGGAGTAGCAGGTGAGACAGGAGTGGTCTGCTGCGCCATGTGGGTAACTCCCTGGCTGGGGATCGAATTTGTGCTGCAGAGGCTGCCGATAGCTTCATAATGCTGAGACTTAACCCCTTGTGCCAGTAGGGAGGCCCCTGCTTCTCTATTTTATAAGAAATGAGACTCTGGCTCACTTCCTCCAAGCTCTGGCTCCTCGGGAGCCTTCGACAACCTTCTTCCTTAGACGGTCTTCTCTGATGGGACCTAACAAGCAGAGTAGCTGGTGGGACAGGAGGAAGAACTTCCAGACACTGGGGTGTGAATGTCCTGTGTCAGACAAGGAAGGAAGGGGAGTCTGGGGGTCTCTGGTCATTGTCCAGGAGGACTGCCTGGGTGGTCTCCTCGCTAGAAGCCACTAGCAGTCAACCTTCTTCCTTCCACCCAGTGAACAGTTTTGTTTTTTTGGTTTTTTTTAATCCTTTGCTGCTACTTAACTTTCTGCAAGTTCTTGTGTGAATTCTCCCAGGCATGGGAGCCCATGGTGCATTGTCATAGCCTTGCGCATAGTAGGTAGCAAGAGCACTCACTATGTCCTCTAGCAAGAGGTTAGTTGGAGGTCAAGTCCAGAGGCAGGATGTTCATGACCAGCCTGGGTAACAGTATCTGCCCCTTCGCTCTGTCCCCTCCAAAGCCAGCTCCGGCAGGCCACTAGCCTCTCTTTGATTCCCTCCTCAACTGCCTGACTCCAGCCCCAGCCCCAGCCCCTCATTAATTCTGCACATAGAAGGAACCAGAAAGCTATCAGTTAGCAGTCCAGTCGCCATCACAGGTCTTACTTCCATCAGGTTTAGAAAAAAAAGCTGAAATTCCTCAAAGCAACCCAAAGTTCACACCTGACTCTGCTTCATCTCTAGTCTCTTGACTTTCGAGAAGGCACCAAAATCTCACTCTCTACTTTCTCCTGGAACCCCCAGGTATGTGCAAAGAAGTGGAAGATGAACCAATTTACCCCTCCCTAAATTACAGGTCAAAGGTTAACATCTGGAGGAGCCTTCTCTGACCTCAGCTTTGTCCTCTCAGTACCCTCTTCCTTCTTGTTACAAGACATGACCACGGAAATCACTTCTGAACAGCTAGACATCCCTGGGGGGTCAAGCAGTTTCAGCTTCCTGTAATCAGTAGCAGGCCCTGCCCCCAAATCTGCTGCAGTCCCGCTGCCTGGGCCAGAGCAGTCACAACACATACTTATGCCATGAATGTGTGAACACCATAGAGGGCTTCTTCTACCTCCTAAACATCTAGATGGATCTGCAAGTCCTAAAGCAAAGCTGATGTGCTGATGTAGGTCCCTCCTGGCTCACTGCTCCCTGAATGTGAGCGGCTCCTTCAGCCGCACTGGTTCATGAGCAAAGAGCTGGGGCAGTGGGATGATGGTTCACGAGCAAGGAGCCTGGGGTAGTGGGACGATAGGACCCTCCTACCGCTGAGGACTAGGGAAGGAGGCGCCAGTGCGTGTACTCCTTGCTTGGGATCCACCCGCTGGACCCACATCCACAGACCACTTTTCAAGGACACACAAGCACCTCTTTTCTCCTGAACAAACAGAATGGAGACCGTGGCTGCCAGCTCCAGGAGAGGGGGCAGCTGAAGTCAGAGGGAGGCACTCATTCGAACCACATCAACAGCTGCCAAGATGCCAAGAAACCCAGGAGAAGAGGCGGGCGTGCCAGCGGTGCCCTGGGGCCCGCGTTTTATTTTTCCCCCAGTCGCTCAGCTAGAAGTTTCTCTCTAAGAGATGAGCCCTTTCAGAATGACAGCAACTGTCCCTAAAGACATGCCCTCACTGTCCCCCCACAAAAAGTAAGCTCTTCCAGCAGCAAGAGAGCCATCGATCACTCCAGAGCTGAAGGCCAACGACACATTTTTGGATAGCTGGAGGAGCTGAAGAACCTGAGCCCGACACATGTTCACGGGAAATAAAGGCTCTCAAACATCCACGAGCTTCCAACAATGTCCCAGAGCCCACACCCCGGAAAGCCAAGCCAGGAAAAACAGCCACGATCCCACCCTCATGTGCACGTTCCTCAGCCATTTCACACCTCCTGCCTGCCCTCTCCGTGGCTCCGGGCTGTAGGTACGGAGGGATCCCATGTGCATCCAGAAAACTGGGGTTCCATCAAGTGAAAAGGGACATCACCCCAGCCTTCTGATGAGACCCCGCAGGAGAAGTCAGTGGAGGGAGTAAGGGGGTTTGACCAAGCTCTTGGGCCCCCGGATCCCAGGAGACGCTGCCTGGTTTCTGGTTCCCCAGGCCCACCCCTCCAGAGGTGTTCTGAGTGCCCTGCACCCCTCGGTGCTCATGTCTTCGGAGAGGTGGGACTGGGGACCACAGACATGTCCGAGGAGGATCGAGCCAGCCCACAAGAGCCACCAGAAGGTCAGAGGCGGCAGCTCCCTCATTAATATTTATTCTCATCATTAACTAAACTCAACCACTAGGTAAAAAGAAATGAATACGTTTGATATAAATATAAAACAGCAAGCTGGGGCATAATGGAATTCATTTCAGGACAATTGGGAATTACCTTCATCACACTCGTACGAGTCTCCCCCAAAAGGAGATGAAGGAGCTGGAGGGTGTCGGTGAGGGTCTGCAAGCGTCAGTCATGGGGTGGGGGCTGGGAGGCAGCTGGGTGCATGGGAGAGAGGGAGAAGGGGTAAGCGATGCCCATGCCCTGCTCCCCAAAGCAATGCTGATTTTAGCATTTTCTGGGCTGAAATGAAGGTTCTGAAGTTATAACACTCGATTTTCAAATTCCCAAGACTCCCTGAGAAGGTGCTTCGCTGGCTAAAGGTTCCCACAAGCTGTCTCCCGCCTGTCTTCCCAGTAAGGACAGCCGAGCCCAGCACCTGCTCCTGTGGAGAGTGGTTCTGGCTGAGGAAGCTTGGGACTGGGCTTGGAGGGAGAGGAGGCTGGGAGGTGAGAGGAGGCTGGATGAAGGACTGGCAGGAATCCAGTGCAGAGAAGAGGGAGGTGGGAGAGAGGAGGGGCAGAGAGAACAATGGGAGTAAGAGGGGGGTAGGAAGAATTTATTAGGGCCTGGGGGTTAGGGGGACGCAGAAACAGAGAAACCTGGGGAGACAGAGAGAGACAGGCAAACGGCACCAAGAGGACTGGGGGGCAGCTGGGGAGAGAAAGCAAGCCGTGATGGTGAGCCGGGAACAGGCGATTCTTGCGCAGAAGACGGTGAGGACAGAGGCCTGAGCTCGGAGTCCAGGTGTGGCTGGCGGAGGCGAGACGCCGGGGCCCTGCTTTGGGTTAGTTCCAAGGCCGGAGACTTGGGCCTTGTCTCAACCTCCCCTGAATACTCAGATTTTCAAACAGCATAGGAAACATATTTTTAAAGAATAATTTAAAGAGCTGAGGAGTGATCAAGGAAGCAGTTAACTCCTCAGGCGACCCTGGGAGCAAAGTAGGAGGAAGCGGCTGGGACAGGCAGGCCTGGCCGCCCCACAGGTGATGGGGCCACCCCTTGGGTGCCCAGCCTGGCCAGGGGAGCCCCGAGAGGAGCCCAGGCCCCAACAAACTCCTCTCAGTCTCTCATACATCCCAAGGAACTGCCCAGAGCTCAGCGTGGTGACTCAGCTACACGTGACACAAACTGCTGCTTCAGGACCGATCCCCTCTCAGCCCCTCACACCCGCCCCACAACCTGTCCTCACAGCCCAGCCACTCTGCCTGATTCATGAATCAAATTCAAGTTGAACTTCAATAAACACCACCCCAAGTGAAGCTCCGAGTCAGCTCACTGTTTCAGAATATGCTTCCACCCTGAGCATGCGAGGGCACTTCGGAGTGTCTTCACCACCCCCATTCCGGGACCCACAGGACCCCCAGTGTCAATGAAGGGGCTGGGAGAGCTGCCCATGCCGGGGAGGCCTGGACCCCAGAGAGGACCTGGAGTCTTCGCTGATGACCCACATGGCATTTTTTTTTTCTGCTCAACTGTATGATGTCTCAACTGCATGGTGTCGCACCAGGTGAGACCCTGGGCCTCACGCGGCCACGACACTGGCGTCAGGTCTCTGAGCTCTGGTCCCTTCAGCCATGGAGGGGAGAGGGCCGAGTGCTTATCTGCCACACAAATCCTTTCTCAGATGTGTGCAGAAACCCAGGGCTTCCTAAAGAGTGAGCGGAAGGACACGTCCAAGCTGAAAGGACCAACAGATGGAAGTGCACCGGCCACACGTGCCCACCCCTGCCCCTTGCTCGTCTGTGCAGGCCTCGGAGCTAAAGGTCACTGACCCCCAGACCTCCACAAGGGCTTTCAGGAAGGGGGTAGCAGCGAAGCACCCCACAGGGTGAGAGCACCCCAAAGGCGCAGGGTCTGCTCTTCCTCTCTCTGGCCCCCTAAAGGTGTAAGCTGTGGAAAAGGAGGAAGTCAGAGAGGAGGGAGCAGGGGGTAGGTGAAGGGCAAAGAAAGGAGGAGGGAAGAAACTGTAAATTAACACATTAACTCACACAAAATTCAAATTTGTGGCCAGGCACCCCCTCCCCTTCCCTCAGCCTGGGCAGGCCCTCAGGACGCCCAGGAAGGGGCAGCAGGAGCAAAGCCAAGCCATCTCCACTCCACGGCGCCACCCACCCCTCGCCCTGACCCAAGGCACTCCAGGCCCCCACCCATCCCTGGGATTGGAGGCAGACCCCCTTCCGCAGTGCTGGTGGAACACACCCTCAGCCACCCAGATCCCGCTGACGGCCAGGCTCTCTGCAGCCCCCATCCCGGCCTGGCCCCCTCCTCCAGGCGGAGCCCCACACTGGGTCAGTTCTGCCTTGAGCATCCTCCTCTGCAGGTGGAAAAGGGCTCAAAGCCCAAGAGCTCGCCTAGATCTCACCTTATTCTAAACACCCGGGAAATCCAGCCAGACTGAGCCGCTTCACATAAGAATTTGTTTTATAAAAGACCTCAAAGCTGGGGGGGAGCTTTGCACAGGTTTCCCTTGGACAGAAGTGGAGCACACCTCACTGTGCTGGGGTGGGAGGACTCTGTGAGTGCAGCCACATCTGCAGCATCTGCCCATCTGGTACAATCTGACCTGGGGCCAAGACGGCCCCCCAGGTTCCATAAAATGGCTGCCAGGAGCCCTGGCGAGTGAGACAGAAAGGGTACTCAGGGGGGCAATGAATCAGAATGGGTACCCCTGGCTGCTGGCGGGGAGGGTTGAAAGGGTCAGAGCAAATGCTCCCAGAGTGAGGAGGTGGAGAAAGGAAGTGAGTGACAAAGCAGACAGGAGCCAACGGGAGCCAAGCTAACCTCACCAAGTAACACCAAGGTGATTAGACTGAGTCATTGGGCCTCCGTTGGGATATTAAAATAGGCAACAGAGAGAGTAAATTGGCTGGAGAGAAGGAGGCAAGCTCATGCTGGCACCCAGGAGATCACAGTCCAGCAGAAAATGAGTCTGCTCCACCAACGGAATAGCAAGAGGTGTCACCCAAGCCATCGGGTGACAGGGCACAGCCTCTGATGACAGAGAGTGGCATTTGTGATGGTACCAGGGAGGCCAGGGGTTTCCCAGACCTGGGCCTGGAGATTCCCAGGTACCAAGAGGACCTGCAAAGGGCCAACGTCAAGCCAGAGGAGCTGGGGGAGCATGGCCTGGCTCTGGGGTGAGGAAACAGGGCTGAAGCTGGAATGGTCAGGACTTTTCCAGAAGCCTCGCTGTGTGGGGATGACAAGCTCCCCTAGATTGATTGTTCTTCCCACTAGCAAGGTCAGGAATATTAATTTTGTACACGATAATTTGATGTAATGTGTGAGATGAATGCCTGTTCAGTTGGGCATCACTGTGTTAATAAAGCTGAGACTCTCTATGCCAGGAGAGCATGGCATCAGCTGAGTGGAGCGAGGAGTCAGTGCAGGACAACAGCCCCTTGCGGCAGAGCCAGAGTCGCCAGTGGTTGAGGACCATCGCAGGCTGCTGCTGATCCTGCAGGTGGCCAATAACAGCAAGGTGCAGGGGACGCCTCCCAGCTGCTGGAGAGCCCAGTCTGTGCTGGAGCCTGGCATCCAGAACAAGTCTGTTCCTCCAAATGTGGGAGAGAAGCCAGCCCTGGAGCCCCAGCACTGACCTATGCAACACACTTCCAGGATTTCTCTCTTAGGATTCTGATGGCAATGAAAGACCCTTATTTGGCGATTTAAACAGGCCCCCTGATTAACCTTCTTTCCAGGACCTTCCCCACGGAAGAGATGGCAGAAAGAGAAGACCAGAAAGTTGGGAGGCTCCCCAAGATCAGAAATAGAAGCCAGCTCCTCCAGCTCTACAATTATACTCATCCTATTGCTCCTGGAAGATCTGTTCTGCTCCATTTTGGGCACCAACCCACTGCAAAGAAATATAAATGTATCAAGGACACATTCACATACAAAGCAACTGCTGCAGACAAGCCTTCAGAAAACAGAGCGCACTTGGAGACCATCTGAATCATCCTCGTGCTCGGTTTCCAGCACACATGAACCAACCGGGCACCCAATCAGCAGTGGAAGTCGCAACCCCCAGCACTCATGGGATTCTCTACTCTCACTGCCTGAGCCTGGGAGGGGAGGTCTACTGACGGTCACTTTACACCTCGATGGAGGAGAGAAGGCAGAGCCTGAATCAGCCCAACACCGTGGTGCCACTCGGTCACTGTGGCTTGTGACCAGGGTGGGTTATCAGGCAAAGCACTGCCTCTGGAGTCCAGGAGAGGACTCCGAGGGTGATGAAGGAAGTTAAGGCACCGGATCGCCATCTCTTCTTCTGAACTCAATACGTTTCCAACCTACTGACCTAGACGATGGAATCCAAGGTCTGACCATTATCTTTTTTCTCTCTTAGTCCACACAATCTGAAACCTATAATGCATCTAATATATTAGAAGAACTTCATTCAATGAACAAATTCTCTCACCTTGGAATTTCAGATCACTGCAAAGAAGATCTGGAATTATTAGGGGTAAGGGGTATGCTCAGACTTCTCAAGTAACAGCCGATTTGCTAATGGCTGAGAAGGGTCATGCCTTAGACAGCTTCATCTCTGGAGCATGGGAGCCCCTGCAGGTAGGACAGTGATCCTCACAGTATAGTATGTGACAGCTGTCAAAACCCAGGGGAAACACAGTTGAGAACTGGGCAATGGGTTGGGAAAGTTTGGGGGTCATCCTTACAAAGGCTTCTTCAAAGTTGACTACATATGCACAACTCAAATTCTCATGGGTCTTCTTGGCTGATCACCAAAACAGCCTTATCCAGGGAGAAGGTAAATGGATGGATTTCTTAAAAGAGAAATCAAGACTTTCAAGGAAGAGAATACAATGATTCACCTAACCCATGTATCCATCCACCCCCACCCACCCATCTACTCATCTAGTCATCTCATCTCATCTACCATCATCTCATCTACTCATCTACCCACCCATCTACTCGTCCTCCATCCATCCATCCATCCATCCATCTACTCATCCTCCATCCATCCATCCATCCATCAATACATACATACATACATTTACTCATCCATTCATCCATCTACCTACCCATTCATCTATCCACTATCCAAAACCCACCCCTTCATCCAACATGTATGTGACACTAAATACATACTCTACATGTTTTAGGGTTAGGAATGAGAAATTACCAAAATGAATAGCTCAGAGTTACAGACTTCACTTTGATGTGTCAACATGGTGTAACTTGTGTAGCTGACTGGACATCAGAGGACCACACACCCATATAAACTTCTTAGGTCAATATTTGAAGACCACCATAAGTAAGTCCCATTTTACCTTCCAAACTTACCTTCCACTTCCCTTCAACATACATACCACCCATCCAGAATCATGTTCTTTCAGTCTTGCTGTACTGTATGCTCTTTCTTCCACTTCATATATGACGCTCCACCTATCTGTACTCCAAGGTCATGTTCCCTAGGAATTTCTTTCTCACCTCTGTCTCTGAAAGTGATCTCTTTAATTTCAGTGGGAGTCAATGAACAGAAAATTCCTCTCTAAACTCTTAATTCTAGACAAATATAAGCATGATTATTGACATGATTGATTGTACATTGTTTCTGGTGTTTACCTCTCGTAGCTTTCACGATGGCTGACATGAATCAGCTCTCATGTACATTACAGGGGCAGGGAGGGGCTTTCCTACCTCTGCTGCTTCACACAACCTGCAGATGCACAAGCTCGGTAATGCCCAGTTGCTTCACCTAAGCTTGGGCAGTGCTAACAGTCTAAGAACCACCACAGGTCAAGTGTCACCTCCAGCAGAATTCTACCAGCTCCTCCCACCCTCAAATGCCAGGCAGAGCAGTCCAAGTGCTCTCTGATCCCTGCACCTCTTCATGGCACCCTCTCACATTTCACAGAGTGGGCAGTCAAGGTCACAGACTCTCAGGAATGCCTGACAAGATTCCTCTTAAGACCAAGGGGAACCGTAGGAAAAAAAGGCTCCCTGTGACGCCAGACACCCAGCATTGTCCCTCACTGAAATGGGCACAAGCAGGGCAACCAATGGGCCCAAGGTCCTTCATGAGGCAGCACTGCCAGGCTCTTCCAGAACATACAAGTGCATACCCAGTACTCACCCAGACCACATCAGTGCACACCCAACACCCAACAGCACACACCAGTGCACACTCGGCACACATCAACACATAGCACGCACCCAGCACACACCAGTACACACCCAGTACTCACGCAGAACACATCACTGCACACCCAACACACCCCAGCACACACCAGTGCACACACAGCATATACCAGCACACACCTATTATCCAGAACACACCCAGTACTCACCCAGAACACACACAGCACACACCCAGTACTCATCTGTTACACATCCAGCACACACCCAACACACAATGGCACATATCCATTACACACCCAGCACATACCAAGTACTCACCCAGCACACACTCAGTACTCACTAAGCACACACCCAACACATACTCAACACTCACTAAGCACTCATCCAACAAACACCAAGTACACACCCTGCATACACCCAATACACAACCCAAAATATACACACTGATCACTCTCCCAGCTCAGTCTGTGCACACCCAGGCCTCACTAGCACACATGTGACCACCACTTGGATGGCTAGGGATGAAATCTGCCTACCAGTTGGAAGGAACAAGGTCAACATTTCAAATATTTTATCATTTGACTGACCTATATAGTCATTCATTTCAACTTCACGTGTATTTATTAAAACAGATTTTCCAAAACCAATATATAGCAATGCCTACCAAGATATAGCAAAACCAATATATAGCAATGCCTACTGACTGGTTGGCTTCACAGTGTTTCCTTTTAAATGTCCGGGTCTCACAAATTTGTGGTGATGTTTACATAGCCTGTCTTAAGTGCTTTCTGTACTAGATTCAAGAGCACTCAACACCTCTTAGAGAGAGAGAAAGAGAGCGGGCATTTAAAACAACAAATAATGAGAGAACATGCTCACTGACTTGCTAGTGTGCAACCTGCCACATCATTTGGTGAAGGGTAGTTCCACAGTATATATGAACACAGAAAATAGGTGTGTCCATCTGACTCAGCGAGGAATCTACACTACAGCAAAACTCACACATGTGCAAAGAAAACCCCTCTATATTTAAGGATGTTTTCAGCAACATTTCTTATAATACCAAAAAAGTAGCAGATAAGCTAAGGTACATTCACACCATATAAAGGCAGCAGCAATTGACAGGAGTGATAAGACAGAAACACCTGTGTTAGCAGAGATGTAGAGGGATAGGCCATCTCACTGCTGCTGCAGCCTTGTAAACTGGTACAACCACTTTGAAAAACTGTTCAGTAATATTTGTTAAAGCTACTCTATGACAGTAATTCTCCTCGTAGGAACGCAAACCTTTCCCACCAAAAGACAGAGGCAATAATAATGTCACACATTATTCAAACAGCAAAGATATTGGCCACAACCCAGATGCCAACAGCAACTAATCTCTAAAACTAGAAAAATCTTACAGATGCTGACACCAAGGGCGGTCAGTGTGTGTGTGTGTGTGTGTGTGTGTGTGTGTACACATATGAGCATATACCGTTCAAATCCATTTGTATAAATTACATAATCAGCCAGATTTAGCCTGTGGTGTATTCCCTTGAATGTTAGACTGAATAAAAACTTTACTTTTTTTAAAAAATGAGCTAATCCCCTAAGTTCTCCTGTGAGACCTCCAGGGTATAAGGGCACGCACGCGCGCGCGCGCGTGTGTGTGTGTGTGTGTGTGTGTGTGTGTGTGTGTGTGTGTGAGAGGTATGGGGGGATAATCCAGTTTCAGAAATACAAACACGGATCTCTGCTTTCTGCGTGAGGCTGTGCAGGGGATATCCAGGAAGAGGATCCCGCCTCGGCAAGGCAAGGGAGGGGAACTGGAGAGGGTGATGGCAGGAGGGTGGGAGGGGGCTGGGGGGCACTCGCTTGTTCATGGCTTGAAATTTTTTTCACCAGCGGTCGTGAATATATTGTAAAATTTTTAAAAACATATAAAGGGGAATTGATTTTTATGAGGCACCACCTATGTCTCATCCTCTGCCCTGGCAGCAGAAATAGGAGGAGCAGAGCCCATCCACTATCCCCCCAACCCCCAACCCTGGCTGAGCTCAGGGATACCTAAACAGGTGTGAGCACCTGCCCTGGGAGGCTGGATGCAAAGGCAGCCTTAGGGCCCACCTCGGTGGGACACCCACAGGGCCCAGCCTCTGCCCCTTTCTGCCCATCAGCATGCGAGGTGACCCATATCACTCAGTCACTGTGGACTGTGGGGTAACCAAGACCAGGGAATCTTGTGCTGAAACCACGAGGAGGGGGGACCATACTTCCACTAGCTTCAAAGGCTGGGCATCTTGCTGTAGGGGCCCACGGGGCACCTCCCCAAGCACCCCAGCCACAGGAGGGGCCCTGGCCCCACTCAGGGAGCTAGTGGGGTTTAGGTTTGTCTTCCTTTCAGATTCAGGGCAATAGCAAGGGTGTGAGCCCCGCCCCCTCACAGGACAGAGTCCACAGCGCCTCTCCAAGGCCCTATGACCACCTCACCAACTCTCAAGCGCTTGAGGCAGACTTGGCAGGAACAGGAGTCTTGACAGGCAGGAGACCTCTCTGGGGCTCCACCCCCGCTCCTGTTGTCAAGGAGAGGGAGACAGCAGCCAGGTGCAGAGAGGCCACCCAAGGGTGGTTTGTTCTTCTCCACCCTCCTCTTGCCCACCTCTTCCCAGGGTCAACAGAAAGTTCTAGGGTTTTGGTTTTGTGAATTCAATACAGGCATTCAAGAAATATCCAGTTTGAGGGAGTTTAAAAGGGGAGTGCACTCAAACTAGAATGTGGGCCCCGGCCATTCCCTGCCATCCTTGGTGCATTCTGATGGCCCCAAAATGATGCTCCTCAGTAAATAGGACCATGAAATCCCCCACCCTTCGGGGAGAGACTCCGATGGGATCAGCAGGCGCACAGGCGTGGCACCGAAGGGACAGGAGCTCCCCGTGGCCTCCTGGGGAGCTGTCGCTCCTCCAGAGCCACTTCTGTGATCTCAGCACTCCGTGGCAGTCCTTGTGCTTCCTGTGTCCCCAGGGAAGGTCCCTCTGGGCCTTCCAGGAAGGCCAGGAACACATCACCCAACCCGAAACCCAAGGGATATGCCCTCTCGCCAGGACTCAGCTGCCCCCTCCTTCCCGAGCCAGTACTCCTCGTGCCTGCTGCAGATGGCGTGGTCCTTGATTCCACGGGGGCGGAGCTTGGGGGGCCAGGACCCAGCCTCAACAGCGCTGGGTGCTTGATAAAGCTCTGAATTAAATCAAACTTTGAAATGAAAAGATGTCACAGATATGGAAGGCAGACTTCATGCTTGCTCTTTTTTGTTTGTTTGTTCTGTCTTGTTTCCTTGAGATACTTCAGTGCCAAGCAGCATTTCCAGAAAGAATTAGAAATTAGTGAGCCAATTGCTAATGCACAGAAGCATCCGACTGCCCTACAGCCGGGCCTCCCGGGGGTATCTGCCCGGCAGGTACTGGGTTCCAGTGGCACCTCCCTGTACAGACGCTCTGCTGAGCTACGTAACAGCCCCGGGAGGAGGTCAAGCCAACACCAAGTGCCCTTGAGACGGATGGGGAGACTGAGGCTCAGACGAGCGCAGGAGATGGAGGCCACCACAGGACCACATGACAGAGCTTGGGCTGGCCACTGGCAGGTCTTTCCTACTGTCTCACTGTTTCTCTCCCAAGTACACACCAAAACGGACAGCTGTGGGGTGGAAACGTGGACAGAAGATTCATGCACTCTTTCAAAGTGGGGCACACAATTCTTGACCAAGTGGGGGATGTCACCGTCTTTGGACAGCTCTGAGGAGAACTAGGTGACTCAAGATATTCACCTGCCGGTGATCTATCAGACACACAGTGGGGGTGCCCAGAGGCCACTGCCAGTCCCAACTATGGGAATCAGGCTTTCTTGACTCCTTGGTCAAGAAGGCAGGCAGCTTTTTAATCTGCAAATACAGATGGAAGGGCTGATTTCGGGTCATGCAGAACCTAGACGTCCTTGCACTTCATCTGTGACAAGATCTTTGGGGTTGAGGAAAACCACCTCTCTGCCAGCCTCTGGAGAGGGGATGGCCCCTGCAACGAGGCCAGCTGTGCTCACAGTGCCCATGTCTGCTTCCCAAGGTGTGCCCCAGTGCTGCCCTGCAGCTCCCCGACTCCTACACAAAACACCCACTGGCCCCACAGTAAACATTTTCCTCAGGGGAGCCTTACCCCCTCCCAAGGCAGGACTCAGACAGGGCATTGCTTTATCCCAGCTGCATCTCTGAGGGGACAGTGTCTGCAGCCTCCACTGTGAACATGGAATGTCACGCGAGCAAAGACACTTGTCAAATGCCTTTCCCTTACAAGCACCCTCATCATGACCTGTGTTAATGAAGTTAATTGAATTTAAGATCAATAATGGTTAATTATTGCAATTTGACATTCAGAGATAAATGGCTTTAAGACAAAGTGTGCGTGTGTGTGTGTGTGTGTGTGTGTGTGTGTGTGTGTGTGTGTGGCAGGGGAATGGAGGAAGGGTGGATGGTGTGTGAATTCTCTGCAAAGAAGGTGTGCGCATGACCAGCCTAGAAGGGATCCCACAAGCCCTACATTGATTCTAGTACAATCTGATCGACTTCATCCCCTGATGAATGTGGGCTTTTCAGAGCTACAAGTAAATGTTCTACAAGACTACTCTAACCCTTGTCACTGGCCAAATCTATATGTGCTGTACACCAGAAATCTATTGAGATAGATTAAAGAACTGCTGTAGAAACAAGAGCAGCTTCAATAAAGGTGAAGGTTTATTATATTGACTATTAATGTAACTTAACTGTGTGCAGTTATGAATGCTTATGGATCAGGGCAGTTTAATTTGGGGCACTTAGATATGATTATAATTGAACAACAATTTTTTTTTTCACATCGCCAAAGATGGATTCAATTCAACATGGGGGGGGGGATAAAGCTCAGCCAGGAAAGTAGGGTACAACAAGCTTCCCAGAGCACGGTCTCCTGGGGACGGGGCCACAGGCAGCAGGGGGAGCCCCCAGGCCCGGGACCCCCGTGAAGCCCAGGTCAGGTCAGGGTCACACGTGGTTCCTCGGATCTCTTCCCAGTTGGTGGAAAGTTGACTTTTCCGGAGGGTTTCATGGTAGAAAGACGTATCCCCACACGTGCTGGCAAGGATACTCCTACGTGCGGAGAACCAGTTAAATGACCACTTACAAGATTTATAATGACAAAGTAAATGTTGTCGGGGAAGAAAGTCCTCCTGATTGCGGAGCACTGACAATAAAATGCGGCTGAGTTCTGTCAAAATGTAAGATTATGCAAAAACACCGTTGAGAACAGTGCTAATCATCTGCTTGTGTCAATTACTTGAAGGGTCTCTGACAGCATATTTACATTAAACACATTTCAGGAGCAAAATCCTTAATGCTATATCAGAATATTTTTCATTACCATTAGCAAATCTTTAAAAATCTCTTTTTTTCCTCGGCTACAATAGCAGCAGTGAGAAGGCTGGGTGGGGGGTCTGTGTGGGTGGAAAGGGTGGCGGGGGAATCTCAGCTCCTCCAGGGAAAAAGTGGTGGGTGATGCGGAGTCACATGTGAGGGATCCCCATCCCACTCTCGCCAGGGGGAGATGACAGGCCCTCTGTGGTCCCGAAGCAGCATTCCCTCGCCCGCTGCAAGGGGTAGCCAGGCCCCGCCTAGGTGCGAGGCCAATGGCCCACTTGCAGGGGCCGCTGCTGGAACTAGAACTTTGCAGGAACTGAGCACTGTTCTCGCACCTCCTCCCATCATGCTGGGCTTGCCCCCACCAGGGCGACGTGAACATAACCAGAATGAAAAGCATGGGGCCCGGAGAGGCCAGCGAGGGAGAGGTGTTCAGAGAGAAGGCCCATCCTCAGGGCTCCCTGGAAGGTGAGAGAAGGCGGGTCACAAGGAGGCCAGGGAGCTGGGAAAGTGTATCTGAATAGTCTCAGGAAGCCCCCCCCCCCCCACTGCCAGCCCTGGGTTTGGCTGTCATAGGAAATAATCATAGTAATTTGACTAGGACGATTTGATTTTAATTCTTGAACACCTGGTTGAACACTTCATCTGTTGAACATTTTACTTACACTGCCTCCTGGCCCCTCACACCCCAGAAGGTAGGTTTGGCTGCTTTGCCATTTCAGAGATGGGGACCATGTCCCAGTTAAATGCACAGCTGGTCAGGGGAGAAGTGGGGGTGGAACGTGGGTCTCCTGGCGTCTCTCATACTCCGCACTAGGCTTGGAGGTCTCGCAGGGGCACTGAGCCGCCCACAGAGACCCAGGCCGTGCACACGTGACACTGTTCCATGCACCGCCAAGGCCCAGCAATGCGGGGAAAGCCCGGAGACCATACAAATCTCAAGAAGCATGTCTGCGCCATACAGAAGACAGAGCCACAGCCAGGGTCAGGGGTCAAGGGTCAGGGTGACCGCTATGGCACCTTAAGGTCCTAAGAGGTAAACCCACAAGAACTGCCCACAAGAGTGGCCCGCAGTCCTGAGCTGCTGCTCAAGCTGCGAGGCCCGGAGGCCTGGGGCTGACCCCTTTGGGATGTGTGACTAGTCTCCACACCACCCTGGGTAAGAAGGGTGAAAAAAGGAAGAAAACCCAAGCAGCTCACACCCACTTAAGGCACTCAAGGGGTCCTGTATTGGCAGTAATTTCAGAAATTGGTGTTCAGAGACATGGAGATTTAAGACAAAGTGTCGTCCCTTTAAGAGTCTGTATTTTCAAGGATTTATTAAGTAAAAGCTCCAGCTCCCCCTTCCCAAACACACAGACAGCATTCCCCTAACTGACCTTTGTGTGTATTTGCTTTCACCTTAACAAGGTCCCTACGCCACCACCTCCCCCACTAAAGTGTGCAAGTTGAAAAGTAACACAGCGATGTCACATCCATCTTCAAATTGTACCCTCAGATCCTAAATGAGATCTGAATCAAGGCGCCAGTAGGTCAAAACAGGAGCATCCCAAAGCCGAGGTAGTCCAATAAGGTCAAAACTGGGGAGAGAATCAGACTGCCCCTTTGCTGGATGGAAACCAGATGTCACAAATGAGTAATGTGACCTGAGTTTATTTTCATTTTTTAATATGGATTAAAGCTACATGCCATGTGAAATATACATGCATATGGGTGCACATCATAAACACATCTGTACACATCCCTCGGTACACACAAAAGGATGTCGGCATGAGTTGGACTGCCTTTCAAAGTCGTCCTTTACATGGCCCCTGAATAACAAGTATCCACCCCAGCACCTCACCCCTGCAGCTCTCTGGGTGCTGATCAAGAATCCACACCTTGTACACTGACCCTTCTCCAGTATCCAGTAAAGCGCCCGGGTTGTGCTGTCTTCTGGAAAGAACAGCGTGGGCCTGGCGCACTGCAGGCTCTGGCTCCACAGGGGGCTCCTGGTGACCCCACAGCGAGAGTCACCAGGGTGGAGAGAGCTCTTCACAATGGCCTGAGATTGTCCCAGGATCCTGCTGGTCTCTGAGCCATCACGAAGGGTGATGGGTCACTGTGTGGAGCTAATGAGCTCAAAAGCAAGGTCTACCCTTTGGTAGCAGCCACTCCTATCAGCAAGCCAGATTTCCTCCTTCTCAGCCACCCATAACTGTCCCAAGGTCAATCTAAGGTCAGATTTCTGATGCCCTACTGAATGTGGGCACCGACAAAGGGATAAAGCAGAGCCCTGTGTTACCACTGTGATATAATTAGCTGTTGTTCCCTGCCAGCAAAAGCAAAGGGGTTCTAGAAGATGGATGTCTCCTGAGGACCCAGGTGAGGACAGCCGCAAAAATAAAGCCGCCAACAGTGAGTGGTGGAGGAGCAGGCCCTGCTCCGGCCTCGCAAGCATCCCCCACATAATCCCCCAGAGTCATGACGTGCAAGAAGCCACTCTATCCCCATGTCACAGCGGGGCTGAGAAGCTCGCTCATTGGGACAGAACCAGGCCAGGAATCGGAACCGGCTGTCTAGACCCGGCTTTGACGCCTCTGCCTCTCATTCTCCAGCTTCCTGATGGAGCTGAGTCCCCACTGTCTCTTCAGCTGTTTACCGAAAGCAGCCCCCCTCCCGAACTGTCAAACTGGGACCATCCCCAAAAAAATGAATCTCAAGTTTTTAAAATATCAAAACCTTAAAACGTATAATTAAATTAATCATCATAAATTACTTTTTAGCACTGAGAGTTGGATTTATAATATCACTTTCAAACCTCTCTGTGAGATTTAAATATTTTATAGCATATGTGAGTTCGAGGGAAATGTGTCTAAAGGCTTAAATATCGCTATCGAGCAGCAGACTTTGACAAAAACTGTAGCACAACTGTTTCTAAGGTAGTTTGTAAAAATTATTTATTTCCATACCAGTTAATTATGATGGGAGTCTTTGTTGAATGCACAAGCATTAAAAAAGTGCTGATATTTTATGCATCTTTAACTGGAGCGCGATTCCCCGCAGCGCACTGGTAACTCCTTGACATTTAGCATTCACTCACAGCAACTGTAATAAGGGGTTTGATTGCTTCCTTTGCAGATGCAGTAATTTAATAACTGTGATCAGTTGCATAAATTTACTATACAACCATCTTAAGTTAGCCACATTAAAATTAAGCAAAATTGTAATCTGTTGACAGATTATTGCTACTGAACAATTCTACTAAAAGCATTTCAGATTAGCAAGTGCCACGAGCATTTGTGTTTTATAAGCTTGTAAAAAATACAGCAACTTCCTCCTTCCCCACCCCAACCTCCAGTCAACCCCCTACCCACATCCACACACACCACGGACCCGAAGAGCAGACAATTTCATGAAATTCGGGGCTTTCTGCTAAATCACCTGCTGATTTCGTGATGTGCAATGTGTGGTGTGGTGCATTCTGCTATCTGAAGGGGGGAAGAGCAGCATGTCAGTTCCTTCTTTCTTTCTTCTCCGCAATTTCCTTTATTCAACTTTGCAGCCACTGCCTTTGAAGGAACCCTCCTCGCATAAAATGACTGTCTTCCCAGAGCAAAGGAAAAGTGCTAATTTCATACCTTAGTTGGAGAAAGGGAAAGGATGCCCGGCTTCCTCTGAGTGAGGTCCCTGCAGCAGGCACCCTGAATCAAGGAGACAACACAGAAGCCTCTCGCTCGGTTGTTAGAGAACCCCTCGCCCAGCTTGGGGGTGAGAAGAGAAGAGGGCACACATTCCGTGGGCAGGCGGTACAGAAGCCAGAGCCCTCGCCCGCTGTTTAGAAGCAAAGCGGGACCCGGATCTCCTGCTCTGTGCCCCGAGAGTTCACTTTCTAGAGCATTGTTTAGCCAAGCAGGCAAGTCAGGAATAACTGTTTCTGATACTTCCCAGCAAATATCTTTAACCATCTGTTTACACTTGCCAAATATGCTTCCAAGTTTCCAATTTTATCAGTATATAAAAAGAATATCTGTTTTTAAAAAAAATCGTAAATATCTTGTGATGCATCTTTACATAATTCAAGAGAAATTTTTTAAAAATTCTCACTTGAAAGCCAGCATGAGCACAGATTTGTTTAAACTTTCATTTACATAGAGGTTTAGGGTGGGAGCCACTAAAGGGGGCGGGAGCTGTTTCGTAGGGCAGGGTCAAAGGTCAAAGGTGACTGCCAGGCAGGGGAGTGGTGTCCTCTCAGAGCCAATGGCCGACATCCTGGAGGGCTCCTTGCCGGTGGCCCTGCATATGCAGCCTGTCACTTCACATGGAGTTGCAGGTGTCTCCCAGACAGGTGAGCACCGGGCTGGGCTGCAAGCCTCCTGCGGAGCAGAGACCGCTGCTGAGCTTGACAAATTGGATAGGACTTCACACCAAATTTCCTGCCAAGCAGCTTAACAGTCAAATGTCTGTCTTCTTCTCATCACCAAGGAGAAAAGCTACGACTCTGACATGGTGTCTCCGCTCCTTGAAGATAGTTAATGCAAAATGATGGGGAGATGTGAGGTGTGGGAAACTTCCAAGAGCCAAGCGAGAGTGACTTGCATCTCTGGCCTTCATCTGAGAGGGCCCAGGTGTGAGTGCGCGCACGTGAGTGTGTGCACACGTGTGCATGGGTGTGCACACACGTGCGTCTAACCAGGATCCCCACCAGGCAGCTGGCAACTCAGGTTCCTGCCGCTGCCACCAATACCTGCACTTCTTTGTAATAAATCGGAGATACCCTGGGATAGGTTTGTTTGCTTCTAATTATAACTAATTATGCTTCTAAATATGTTCTTTAGGGTTACCACGTGTATAAAAATGGAGGTAGAAAAGAAAGAAAATGCATGGGGATTATTAAAAGAAAGAGAAACATACTAATTAGCTAACTAGTATACTCATTTCAATGTTTAATAATATTTTTTAACATTCCAGCATACGCTGCAGAATAAAAAATTACCCACAGCACCACCTGTGCCTCCCCTGGGACACGAGGATTTAGAGTTCTCTCCCGCAGTCTTGGGGCCCTCCTTTCTAAATATTTCTTTGAATATTTCTTTGCATTCCACCCATCCCACCCCCACAAATTAAAAACAAACAAACAAAAAAGATAGTAAATTTTCTTTCCCACCAAAGCCTTTTAAATAACATCTCTACAAAGCCCAACTTAATTACATAACTCAAGAGCTTAAGGAAAAAAATAGCACTTATTCCCACCATTCTGAAAGCTGTGCCTGGCCGTTTGTATGTCTGCAAACTGCACTGCTGGGTGACTCCCCAGAGCCCTCTGCCCCCCAGCCTGGGGAAGAAAAGGCGCCACCGTGCCCGACCCCATCTCCGCCGACACGGTCCTAACCTCGCCCTGTGTTCTGGAAGGTTCTGGGCTTTGCGCAGCCTGTGATGGAGCAGCCTGTGCATGACTGGGAAGAGGGAAGGCAGAGTGATACCGAGGTGCGAGAAAAGGTAGAAGGAAGCCCCAAGCCAGCCCACCTCTCACCTACAGGCAAGCACCTGAGAAAATGCTGCATCGGGGCATCCATCAGGACCCAACAATTAAAGCCTGGTAACACCAAAGCCAGGGGTGCCCGGCAAGCCCTGGGCCTTGCCGACTTCAAACTCCACTCCTGGCTGTGGGTCAGTCGTACACAAACAAAGCCTTAACAGAAATGTTACCGAGGAAATAATAGCCATTTCCAATGATAATACACAATTTTAGCACTGACGCTTGGCTGATTTAGGTGTTCGGCCAACGTGTCAAGCAGCCTGCCTTCCTTAGGCGGGCCTTTAATGGGTAACTGGCAGCCTCTGGCAGCCTTATTTCTGTTTTAGATTTGGTTTGTCATTGGGTATCCATTACCTGCCATTCATCTTTGATCTCTTTGGACAGCCCTGATCAAAAGATGTCATTTGACCTACTCCACTTGGCAGAAACTTGTATGACTCTCATAAAGGGGCCACCCCAGCTATAAATAAAATGACATTATTATTTTTCTGTCCTATCATGTAGAAGAGACAATTATGATAATGCAGTGTCTGTCATCGGGAGCCCAGCAAATTGCTAGCTCTCACGCAACTGTTTAGCTTTCTTATTTGTTTTTTGTCTGTTTTCCTCCATTTCAAGTTGAAAATAAAGCAGAATTGAAATCCCTAATGCTCTGCCTCCCACTCCGACAGTCTCGGGGCTTCTTCCCATGGAGCTGACATGCAGGTGTGGCTGGCAGCTTGTGTTTGTCAATGGTGGGTGGTGGTTACGGCTGTGTTGGCAACGCAAGGGAACTATGGGATCAGGTTTGTCCTTCCTTTAGTGTTTTGAAAACAAGCTAATCTCTGAAATTAGAACTGAGAGATATTACCGCAAATAGATAAAAATCATGGCAAGGGTTTATTGTGTCCTTAATCGAGTCATAATAAGGAAAAAAATTCACTGGAATGTTCGCCCCAACAGCAAAGTAGAGACAGCTCAAGAGTCACTGCCAGGGAGCCCGCAGCTTGGGGGATACCCTGGTCCATTACTTTCTCCAATGGGACCAATAATGTAGGCTCTGTTTGTACCAGATGGACACTCAACCCTTTCTGGAAGTGGAGGCTGGCGTGCTCCAAGGTGGGCTTTCCTTCCGGGAGATGGTGTCTTCCGGGGTCTTGTAAAGTCATCACTGATTCAGTTCTCATTCTGCTGGTCAGATGCCCCTGTGGACCCGAGGTGCATTTCCCCACCCACCTCGTGCTCAGGAGTCTCCGCCTAATTGATTCTTGTTCCGGGAGAGAAAGCAAGTGGACAGACCATCACAGATGGTGAAATCTGGGCTGTCGCTGCCCAGAATCAGGTCATTCCAGAGCTAGGGAGGTGGAGGACTTTGGCAGTAGGAACCAAGCCCAACATCTCATCTGATGAAGGAAACAATGAAGGGGAAGCACAGCTGGAGGCACCCAGGGAGCAAAAAAGCAGTGCCGAGACCAGAACCCAAACCTTTTGACTACGGTCCACCCTGGGACAGACCTCCTGCCACCTCCTCCTCCCAGGCCAGCCCCCCACTAACCCTCTGAGAGCTGAAGACCACAGCACAGCCATCCATTGAGAGAGCCCGTCACACCTGCCTGCTGCCTCTGGACACAAGCTGATAGAGCGTCACTTGGACCAAGATACACAGAGGTGTGATGCTGGTCCTGTCTAGCTGACAGCATGCTGGTTACCATCGCCTTGGGTACAGGCCTTGGGCATCCTCAGGATTCTCCTTGCCACCATTTGCTCATTGATGGTGGGACATGGGTAAACCAAGGTGAGGATGAGGCCTGTGAGTGGTAAAAGACTACTAAAAGGAAGACAGGCAGCAGATTCTGAACTCCTTGCCTCCAGGGAGGAAAGTGGCCTCTGGGTTTCAATTGATTGAGCTGCGTCTTCTGAGGCTATCCAAGTATGGGAACCCAAGGTGGAGCAACTGCATCCGGATGAGTAGGGACAAGTGAACTAGGACCCAAGACTCATGGACACACAGGACACATTTTGTGGGAGAACACATCTGGTGACAACACCACTTTGAGAACCAACAAGTCAACATTTTGCATTAGCAGGAAATTCTGGAATGTCTAGGCAGGAAAATGATCACCATGTGGATAGCCTGGTACTCCTTTAATCATCCAAAGGTAGCCTGCCTTGCAAAGTGCTAGGTAAAGTGGCACCAAGACGGGCAATAGTTCGAAAGACTATAGTTGGCAGTTCCCTTAAATCCTATTGTCTTAAGGTTCAACTGGGGCACCCCCCTTCACAGGAAGCCTTCCCTGGTTTTCTCTCTTCACTCTGTGCACTCCTCTCCAGGATAAGTAAGGCATCTCTCCTCTGTGTTCCCATCCTGCTTAGGGTTCATCTCCATCATGGAACCCACATAATTACCTGATTCTGTCTGTTGTGTCCCCCATACTCTGACCTCCTTAAGGATTGTGATCTTGGTATCCCCTGCCCCTGCCTGCACTGACCTGAGCAGGTGCTCAATGCACACTCATGAAACACATGCTTCAGCAACCTGGTGCATCCAGGGCTGAGCGATTACAGGAAATGCGCATAGTCTGCCCTTAAGCTTGAGCACCATCTCCATCCAGTCCTGAACCCCGGGTCCCATTCATCCTGCGGTCATATCACCATTTGCTCAGCCTCTATGAGTGCCCTGAACTTCCTATGCCTCCCCTCGTCCACCACAGTCCCAAATACGAGCCTCTTTTCCCTACAAGCTACTTCTCAGATGCCAATGGATGGAAAACTGAAGACCGAGAGTTGAGCAAACCAAAGCAGAGAGCCTGGGGGCAGACCAGAGGAAGACAAGCATCATCTCCCTTCACTTCCCTAAGCAGACATGAGCTCCAGAGCATTTGGGGCTATTCCATGTGCATTTCCTTTCTCCTTTTGCTAAAGCCCTCATTCCAGATACTCACATCCAGGGTGGTCTGCAAATATCAGCTGCATGGATGAACAGGCAGGCTTGGAGCCCAGTACTCGGGCCAGAGGATGCATTCAGGGAAAATGTTTAGGTGAGGTGGTAGCTCTTGGTGGTATAGATGGCATGATGCTAAAGAACACCAGTCTTTCAGGCCTATCCATCTTTCTACTCTGTCCTGAGTTGCTGGGGGACTTGGGTAAGTTACAAAAGCTTCTGAGTCTTCAAGTATAAAATGAGAAATAAAAGTACCCTCCCTGAGAATTGTTAATGGAATTATGCACATAAAGCACTTAGCTCAATGCCCAGCACATGGCAAACATTCAATAAAGAAGTTATTTCTGGTTATAGAAATAACTTTCCCATCAGCAGGGAAGATTCCTGCAGTGACCAGAAAGGGCAAGATCTGCACGGCGACAGCTCAGTCCCTCCGCTGGGCCCCACCCTTGCAGCTGGAACAATCATTCAATGTCCAGGAAACTGCTGCCCGCTAGATCAGCTCAGCTCTTAAGCCAGGAAGGTGGAGGTCAGTCACCTGGGCAGCAGGGGAACTCCAGAACATTCCTTTGCCCACCTCAGGCCATGGATTCCATCAGCCCTGTGGACTCTTTGCTAAGGCTGTTTTGGCTACTCTTGTAAAAGGCAGATAAAGGTGGGTTAGATTAGGGCAGGGGAGTGGGGTGGTAAGGGTAATGCATTAGTCCACCCAACAACTCAGCTTCGGGTTTAATCACTTCACACCATCTCCCTATGCCCCTTTGACATCCCCCTCCATGACCCCCCTCCCCCCCACACACACACACACAACTACTAGGACAGATCAGGATCATTAGTGTCTGGGGAGGTGGGGGAGAGTGGAAAACATAGGCAGGCCAAACGCGCACTCTGAGCCCTGCCTTGCTCTGGCCTGCCTTTCCCACCAGGGTCTGCTTCAAGGCAGGAAGAATCTGCACTGTGTAGGGCTTGTTCCTGGCAGGATGAGGGGTCCTTCAGAATCCCCCAGTGCAGGGGAGAGGTGGAAACGAGGAGCAGACTGGTGAAAGGAACTGGCTCCTGAGTGCTGTGACACACGCAGGCCCGGCTCCGAGCCCAGGAAGACGGGATGCTGTCACCCACGCTCATGAGCAAAGGACAAAGACTCAGCGCTCCTCCATGGGGGAGGGAGGTGGCCGTGCTTGGCCATCCTCTTCCGATCCTGGGTCCTGGCTGCTCTGCTCACTCTCTTCAAGCCTGGGTTTCCTCATCTATAAAAGGAGGTGGGAAGCTAACCTTTCCCAGGCTTGTGATGAGAGAGGCTGGGGCCCAGGAAAGGGTTTTGTCTGCATGGGCTCATTGCTTTTGGAGAGGCCCATCACCCTGGCCACCGGAAACTGCATCCGCAGACTCCAGCGTAGGACAGAGAAGGCAGCAGAGCTACCAAAGATGGAGCACAGTGTCGTCGTCGGTGTGACTCTTTAAGTTTCAATGAATTCAAATTAGATAAATGTAACTATCAGCCCCTCACTGTACTGAACACAGTTCAAGAGCTCAGTGGCGACCTGCAGGTGGTGGAAACTCGGAGCAGAATGTTTCCGTGAGGGCACAGAGCTGCAGTGCTTGTTGGGGATCTCCAACTGCTTTCCTGAATCCTCTGGATCTCTGTGATTGCCACCTTTCCTAACCTCTTCAAAAAAGACACTTCTCATAAGAGCTGTTCTTAACCCTTTGGGGCTAAAGATTCCTTGGAGGAGCTAAGAGAAGTCAACATTCATAGAAATCCAGAAGAATTCATAACCTGGGATGAATTTCGTCTGTGGTACAAGAAAATATTAGGAGGTTCACCTTGAATCACACAGTAATAAATTACTCCCTTGCCAGTTCTGTCTTTTTCCTTCTGATTGCTTCAAGGAGAAAGTATCTGGTTGGTGCTATTGGTCTTTAACATCTCCCTAACACGGGATAATCTCCCTTTTCTAAAAAGAGAGATAAGGCATCAGACTCAGGCCATCGACA
>NC_140084.1:26442122-26534622 GCF_964194135.1 Talpa europaea
ATAAAAGACAACACACAGGAAAAATTAACCCCTGTGGCTCTATTAGGAACAGTATAATAAATGTACATTTAAAAGATCTATAAACACATATTTATCTGCAAAATGTTCTTGCATAAAACTGTTATTGAAAAGGCTTTCATTTTATCTTTGTGTTATTGTAATTTTATTGAATTGCTTATTCATTCTTTGATATTGTATTTTAATGGTATTATAAATCTGTTTTATGTCTGATAGGAGCCTCATTGTAAACTGATATAACAGATAATATGGCAATTCACCATAAAAATTCTAAACCAAAAATGCAGATCAGAACGCAAAGAAGCACTTTAATTCATTCTCGGTTTCTTTTCATTTTATTTTTTAATTATTTTTCATGTGCCGGTTGCCATCTGTTGATAAAGGATGGTTGTGTGAAACTCACTGTACAACACAATAGGAACTTTTTGTATAATTCTATTCATAAAAAATGATAAGAGTATAAAAGCATTACACTCCTCTAGACTGAGGATCATTAGCAAGTTCATTGTATAAACTGATTTAAATTAGTCACTTTTGGAACAAAATCCTTTTTTGCAAAATATCTTATTTTGGGTAATTTTTAGTATCATGAATAATAGAACAAAAAAAACCCACTTTCTAAAATGTCTCCTATTATTTTTATCCCTTTATTAAAAACAATGAAAAACAATTATGATAAAAGATGGTATCAACATGGAGAGCAATTATGTCATAAACCCAACTATGGCTCAGAACTTAGCAGGAAGTTCATTCAATAAAAGTATCTTAACTTGCCATCTCTAAATGATAAAATCTCCATTATCAGAAGGAAGTGAGCCGGTCACCAGGATCGTAGCAAACACCTAGTCCCAAGAGTAGGACTTTACAGCCTCTCTGGTGCCTGCTCATGGGTCCCTCCCGCGGCCGCGGACATTCCTACCAGCCTGGTGCCATGGTTAAATGCATCTAATTAATTTCAGCTCAGTCTCCCCGGTGATCACATGAGTCTGATTCTAGGGACCTGAGCTGTTGCTTCTCCTGAGTCGATCTGGAAACAAAAGCATGCATGGACACCATCCTGTTAAAAGTCATGGAATTTGTTCCCCTAAATAAAAAGAGCAACTAGACTTAGGGGAAGACTTCGGGAAAGTGTGGATCACCCCCCAACAACTTAGCAACGCTCCAGAAACAAGCAAGCTATGAATAGCAGCCACCAAGAGTGCCCGGCTCTGCTGAAGATAAAAGAAGAATGTTATAAACACAAAAGGCTTCTCTCCAGAAATACAGAAAATGATTTTTTTATTTGTTAAGAATTTTACACATAAAATATTGCTACCAAGAAATAAAGGTTGTGTTGGAACTTGGAGGTCCACGGCACAAAGGAAGGCCAGGGGCTAAGCAGTGAGGCACAATGAGTCCGCATTCAAGGAGTCAGACAAACAGGAACAAATGCAGGTTGACACAGTGCCCAGGCCTCTCCCCAAGTCACAGGTGCCCACTTCATCGGCACAGGAGACCCTGGGCCTGTCCACCATGCTTAGGCCCCACCAGACAGAGAAAAAGTTTCTACTCAGAGAAACTCTAAAGTGGGGGAGTCAGGCACCAGGAAGCAATAGCAACAAGAGCCACCACAGCAAATGGCTTTTTCTTACCCTCAGAAACACAAGCCAGGCTGATACAAGAGGATGAAAAAGCAGCACAGTAGGGGCAGCTGAAGTGGAAGCCCAAGACCCAGGGCCCAGAGAGGGCAACACTTGGCCCTTTGAGTCCCAGTTCTTTCCAACAAAAATGACTGAGGGAAGTGATGGGGAATTTCTTACCAAATCTCCCTAAACCAAAACATAACTATGACAGTATGGCTCAAAAATTTTAGCTTAAGGGGGCCTTCCTGGTGGTGCAGGGGTTTAAGTCTCAGCACTATCAAGCTATTGCCAGCCACTGCAGCAGGAGTTTGACCCCCTAGCTAGGAAGCTGACCCTCACGGTGCAGCAGACCTCTCCTGTCTCCCCGCTGATCCACTCAGCAGTGTATTTCAGTCGATTCGCCTGTTCTGCTCCTAACTCCGGTGAATCCTCCGGTTAAATGCATCTAATTAATTTCAGCTCAGGCTCATGTGATCACCACCCCTGACATACACACCTCTGGCCTACACTCCAGTTCTTCTATGATAAATAAAAATAAATCATTTAGGGCCTCCCTGGTGGCGCAAGGGGTTAAGCACTGCACTATGAAGCAATCTGCAGCCTCTGCAGCAGGAGTTCGATCCCCTGGCAGGCCAGGCAGCAACCCACATGGCACAGCAGATTTCTCCTGTCTCGCCCACTGCTCCCCTCAGCAGTGTACTTCCGTCAGTCTGCCTGTTCTGTTCCCCACTTTGTCTCTGGTGAATCCTCTCACCCCCCGCATCTCTGGCCTGTACCCTAGCTCTTATATGCATAAATAAATCAATCTTTAAAAAAATAAATCTTTAAAAAAAAGTGGGAAATGATAATAAGGTGGGAAATGATAATAAGGCTCAGAAGAAACACATCTAAAAAAATCAGTCCTAGAATATGTGATACATAACTGCACATGTTCATACAATACACACACGGCTTCTTGAATATAAGAAAACAAATACTTGTGAACTAAGAGCTAACCTGAGAATCACAACTTGTCTACTGGACCCCTCCTGACGGTCAGAAGGGTTCCTGGACACAAATGCATGCACCCCTAGACAAACCTAGCTCAGTGTCTACTGCTCAGCCTTATAAAATGTCTGCCAGCTGCATAGTCATCTTTGACATGCTTCATTCATGCATAGAATGGTTCTTCAATCCAGCCCTGTTGCTGCATATGATGTGGGTGCCTTCATTTTTTACTGCTATGTAATATTCCATTATGTGAATAGTACAGTCAGGCCTCCCCTCGATGGGGAAATGTTCTGAGACAGATGTGATTAGGTGACTGATTCCTTGTGGAACATCAGAACATGATTCACAAACCTAGATGACCTAGATGGTGCAGCCCACTAACTACAGGCCTCTGCAATGGAGTGTAACCTGTCGGGACCACCGTGGTATACATGGCCCATCATGGACAGAAACATCCTTAAGTATCATGTTACCGTATTTATTTAACCTTAAAAAATGTGAAACAGGCCAACAGAAGGGTGCCTTTCTGAGAGCTGAAATGACAGATGGGCTTTGTGTTCTGGCTGCACCTTCCAGGGACAGAAGCTGCCTGATTTCTGTGTCAGGAGCTACATACGTGTTTCCTTTATCTGCCCTTCTGGGGAGGGGGCACCTGCTCAGAATGACCTGAATAACTGAGCTCTCCCCTGGCCTGGGCCTTTGCAGGTTGTTGAAATTAAGACATGACCAGGTACAGCCCAAAAGACAGTGCTAGAGAACCCCTGGCTGTAGGGCAGTAGGGCCAGAAGCGATGCTGGAGTAAGGTGGCTGGGTTAGGCCACAGTCATGCAAGTTCATGGGCACTTGGAGGAATGTGTCTATCTTTAGTTGCATGATGTTACTGAGTCCTGCCTGTGCTGAACAAGCTTGGGGGTGAGAGAAGGAGAAGGAGGCGCTGTCCCCTTCTCTAAGGCTTGTGTTAGGATGGTCAGTAGGACCGGGCATGCCTGCGGGCAGTTTCACCCTATATCCTCCAAAAAGGGGAGTCTCTGCCTCAAGGTTTTAAAACCATGTTCTGGCCAGTGTCAATGTCTTACACTTTTCAAGACATAAAGCATGCAAAACGGTGTTGGTTGTTGGAGGATGAAAACAGTAACCTACAAGCAAAATACAGTCTTTTATCATTTTTTATAGTCCCTGCAGCCCCCACTTCTTAAATATGAGGTCATCCTCTGAACCCAATTAATCACTCCTAAATAGAAACAGGTAATGACGGTGCTAAAAGGAAAGGCCGCTGCTTAGGGGCTGGCCTGTGGACAGGCGGGGCCAGAAGCTACTCAGTGGCCCTTGGTCCCAGCTCCACCTCAGGATTCCACACCCCTTCAACTTCCCAAAATGGAAGGGGCTTACCCCTGAAATGCCCCAAAGATGCTCTCCACGATCCCCTTTGCTTTTTGAACCACCACGTAGTGAGTGCACTTCTGCTTCTGATCACTAACTTGGAGTCTCAGGCTGTGTTTGGAACTTCCTGGAAACCCACCAGTGCCAGGAAGGGTGGGTGTGGAGGGTACATGCACAGAAAACATAGAGAGAAAGAGGTCTGGTCAACTCCAAGGCCATGACCACTCTCAGGTAGCCCAGTCAAGAGCATGGCTCACAGACTATTTCTCCTGTCATTTATTTCCCTGACATCTGCAGCAGTTGATCCAATGTGGGAAGTGCAGTTTACCCTCTAGGCTGAGTGTATGTGTTGGGGGGGGGGGGTGAGAGAGAGAAAGGAGGGGCAGGGAGGAGAGATCACATGCACAAGATTTGAGGGCAGGTACTTAAATTTTGAATGAATAAATGAAACTTCTTAGTTATTTAGTTACCCTCTACCTGGCACAAGACACAGTGAACATCAGGTCCAAGATCAGCAATGTGTATTGTTGAAAATTGGGAATAAAGAAAGACATAGAAAAGACATGATAAAGAAGAAAGATAACTTCAATTTTGAGGGGCTTGATTCTTTTCTCTCTTTTAACACATGTGTGTGTTGGGTTTGTATTGTATTTCGTAACCTGCTCTTTTTCATGCAACACTAAGTTAAAAGCATTTCTTTCACGGGCAAAATGTCTTCAACAGGACTTCTGCTGTCGAATGCCAAGACCACCCCAAGGGGTGACCATAGTTCCACAGACCAAAGGCCAGATCCGCCTCTCCTAGCAGGGCTTGCTAGCTGCCCCTCTTGCCCCACCACCGCACTGACACTGTCCATCCGGCAGCATCACGGCAGAGCAGGACCGCCCGCCTCCAAGCATGTGGCAGTGCACTACCCGAGGGTTTGTGGGCGTGTTTTAAAGATTAGAAAAACCACTATGATTCCATGAGTTCCTATAAATAAGTTTAATTATAAAATATCAAATTTATTTCAGACATCAAGACACTCAAGTGTTGCCCTTTAAGTAAAAAGACAAAGCACAGTCCCGTCCATGCGATTTTCTTTCTGTATATTTGTTCTTGATTTTTGTTGTGGTTTTGTTTTCTACCTCTATGGGGATTCCAGACTGAAGGGCTCCACAGAGTGGGCACATCCATGTATTCCTGCTCCCAGCCATGCACAGTTGGTTTATGAGCACCCAGGTGACTTAACGTTAGTCGACCCCCAACATGCCCTAAGAGATGCCCACCACAGAGCAGGGAAGATTCTGGCTCCTACCCTGGACACATGGGCACACCCAGCACCGTCTTCCCAGGCAACCAAGACTCAGGTCTCCATGACCTTCCCACTGTCACACACCTTGGCGTCTTCACACAAATGGTGAAAGCAGTAGCTGCCATCATGACATGACAGCAGAACCTGCACACACCACTTAGTTACACACCACACATGCACACACAGTCACACACCACACACACACCCCACTCACCACACACTCACACACACCACACACATATACCACATTCACCACATACATACCACACATGCACACACAGTCACACACCACACACATACCACACTCACCCCACACTAACACACACCACACATACACATGGGCACCTGGAGATGCTGTGCACCTTCCCTGGGTGACCCCTGTAGGCACACCAGGGTGGCACGATGCATGGGGCTGCCCTTACTGTGGGGACCCCGAGGAACCAACGCCATTAGGGATATCACAATCAGAGCTGAGGTGAAGGCCCCCCGCAGCCTGGATCTCAGGCGGCTTTCCTGCCTGGCAGCCACTGGCAGTCTGCGCACGTGCCTCACCGGCCTGTGTCTCGGTGGGCCCCAAGTCACCGGGAGGGCAGCCAGTGGCTCTGGGAAAACATGACCATTATTTTTCAATTGAGTCGACCTGCAAGTTTTCCATAATTAGAAAGTCATTCAATTTTTATTTTTGATGCTTACAGTTTGACTTTTTAGAATGAAATCTCACGCAGCAGGTGGTGGGCAGACCAAGATTAATTCTTAAGAGTTGACTTAACCATCCCTCCTCAGCACCCCCTGCTGCCACTGCAAAACTGACCATTGTGCCAAGACTATGACAACTAAGATCATGTATTTAAAGGCCCTGATTTCTCTGATGCCAGAGTCAGATGAGGGCTCCGAGTTTAGACACAACTTCGGGAAACCGAAGCCATCCCTGGGCAGCAAATCCAAGCGCTGAGCTTCCACCACCTTGCAAATGCAAAGTGGCAAACAGACACCCAAGCCTGACCTGGAAGGGGTACAGCAGGGGCTGGGGTGCAGGCTCCCAGCCTCCTCAGAGCCTTTCATGCTATCCCACCGGTCATGGGACTCCCTAAAATCTGCATGGACAGCACTTTGCACCAACTTCCCATCACAATGGGCCCTGTCCCTGCTCTCCCAACTTAGAAACTCGAGGTACCCTTGCATTATTTACGCCATGTCCGGAGGGGTAGGCACTTTAAAATTAGAGAGTCTCTGGGCACAATGATTCTATGGAAGCACAATATTTTTTTTTTTCAATTCCATGAGTGGAAAGTGAAGAAACCATTTTCATATGAGCATATTTTTCTCCAAGGAACAGTTAGAAAAATGCTGATGTGGTGTCTCAATACATTTTACTACAACACCATCAATTACATAAAAACACAATTAAGTCACTGTTTCAAAATTCTTAAATATTATTCAGCCAAAACCCAAAAGGACATTTTCAGTGTTCCATGGTCATTATCTAAGAAGCTACGTGATGGAGCCAGCCACCTCTGCCATACGCCACAGGAGACAAACACAGATCATAGACGGGCACAGCACCTCTCTGCCCGGCCACCAGCTCACTAAGTGTCCCCAGGTGACATGAGGCCAACAGAGTGGCCTTTGCTGCTGTCCAACCACAGAGCCTGGAATCAGTCAAAGCCTTCATCTATTGGGGTGAGTCAGGAAATGACCATGTGAACTTGGGCTTGCCTCCCTCCAATTCTGGGTCTGCTTTTCCTGTCTATTAAGTAAGGCTGTCACTCTGGCTAAATGTGTCTCCAGCCTCCCGGGGGCCTAGAGGTTAAGTCTCAGCACTATCACCTCTACACCCTGAGTTCGATCCCTGGCCGGCCAGGGAGCTGACCCACATAAGGCGCAGAAGACCTCTCCTGTCTCTCCCGCTGCACCCCTCAGCAGTGGATTTCAATAGATCCACCTGTTCTGCTCCCCCCTCTATCTCTGAATCCTCTCAGCCCCCGCACCTCTGCCTACACCCGACATCTTTTAAGCAAAAATATATTTAAATAAAAGTATTGTCTCTGACACCTATTTTCTCTCCTTCTGACATGTCAGTACAGAGGCAAAAACATGTGAGTTGACTCAGGGGCCTTGTGTACTTTCACACGCATATCCCTTGTTAACTGCATGGAGACTTCCTACTGGGGAAGCAGGAGGAGGGGCCCCTGATTGTGACTCCTTATTACCTAAGCTCTGACAACCCATGAACGTCACGGGCACACCCACATCTCTGTGGGAAGGAAATATGTGCATCTTTTTGGAGGACAATTTATCAATTTGCTAACTGAACATACCTCTCAGATAACAATTCTGCTCACAGGACTGAATCCTACAAACATGGAAGTGGAAGGCTATTCTGGTGTGCACTAAGGTGTTCATTGAGGCAATGTTTGCAAAGAAAAGACTAAGGCAACCCCAGTGTCCATCCGGAAGGCAAAGGCAGGATGCAATGGAAAAGAATACAACAATAAACTTAACCTAAGATGGTCACTGAGATAAATATTTTGCCACCATTTAATCAGTATTATGAAAAATTTTTACCTACACACCTTGAGTCTAGTATTTTTCTGTAGTTGCTCTATGGCCCCTGTATCTACCTCATACATCCACGTATGCTAACCCTTGAATGTGCAGCAAAGTAAACTGCAGATATCTAAGATTATTTTTAACTGAAAACAGAAAGGAACAATAAAGAGCATACATGCTTATTTATGATTTTAAATATCTGGGAGGATATACTGTAAAATGGTAACAGCACTTTTCCCTAGGGAGGGGAACTCTCTTTTAATTGTATGCCCTTTGGTTCTCTCAGATTTTGTATTATGTGCATTATTGCTTTTTTAATAAAAAAAAAATTAAAATGCATTTAGTTTCACTAGGAAAGCTACTGTCAAATCTTTCCAGGCTCTGCATCCACAGCTTCTATAGGGTAGCCCGGCACGCAGAGAAGCCAGGTGCATGCGTGTGTGCGTGCACATGTGAGCACACCCACGCCAGAGGCTCTGAGCCTCCAAGTGAGGGGTGGTGCTTACCTCTCGTGATAGATCACTCCACATCACTTTCTCCTGGAACTGAAATCTTGTGATCTGGGGCAAGTATCTTACGGAGACTCTATTTAAACTTCCAAGTAAGCAGCCGTAGCTGGAGCTGGCAGCCTGTTTGCTGCTGGTAGGAAGAAGGGAGCATGGACACCATTAAGGCAGCCGCCCCTCTGCAGAAGGTTAGCTGTACACTCCCAGTGCAGAGTGTCTCAGTCTCTCTCACTGTAAACATCTGTGCAACTTCAAATAAATATTCACCCAGAATCTCACACAGCCTGAGTTCTGATGAAAACCCTATGCAATTTGGAAGTGTGTACAGGCCACAGAAACATGAAACTGCTAGAAGGATGTCCCGCCCCATGTTAGTAATGCTGGAGAGGGCGTCCTGCAGGGGCCGGGCCATCCAGAGAGTGACTTTCTCCTCAGAGCATTCTATCCCAGTTCTAAAGACATGGCTTTTCTGTTTCTTAAAAAAAAAAAAAAAAAAAAAAAAAAACCGACAGAGCCTCACTGGTGGCGCAGGGGTTAAAGACACAGCTCTATCAAGCTATCACCAGTCACTGCAACATGAGTTTGATCTCCAGCCAGGGAGCTACCCACATAGCACAGCAGACCTCTCCTGTCTCCCCGCTTCTCCCCTTAGCAATGGATTTCAGTAGATCTGCCTGTTCTGCTCCCCACTCTGCCTCTGGTGAATCCTCTCAGCCCCGCACCTCTGGCCTACACCCCAGTTCTTGTACACATAAATAAATCTTAAAAAAAATAAAAGCAAATGAGCAAAAAAAGCAGAAGAAAAAAATATATACAATTATGATGATCAAGTTGAACAGAATTCTAGGCTGAACATTCAGAGACAAAAAACAATATTCCACAGCAGTGCTTGACATGTTTATACAACCCCTTCTTTCCTAAGACCTAACTTAAGGTTCCAGACGATGAGCCTGTCGCTGGTGACATGTCAGCCCACAGGGATGGATTTTCCATAGATGTTTCACACCCTGGGAATCACAGTCCACATCTTGGAGACAGTAAAATCAAAAATGGAGATAATTGAAAATGTGATGAATTATAGAATAGCCCACGATAAATACCTGAAATCTGCACTTTCCTGTATAGGAAAAGGGTTGGTAGCTGATGAGACAAAGAGGAAAGGCAAATAGTTAGAATGTTGCTTATTCTATTTGAAAACACATGGAGTCTTTAAAAAAAAAAAAGCATTCTGGTAAGAAGACTATGGAAACAATCATTTCCACTAAGCTATACACATATGTAACATATATAAACATGCATGTACAAACACACATATACACATCACCTGTGTACACATATAAACACACAGTATGTGCCTGTGCAGACATGAAGGACAATAGTAGACAGTAATCTACATCTTATCATAGAATCTAAAAAATATCCTGCATATTAACTAAACCTCAAAATTCAATACTAAAATGAAACTATACTGGGTGGGAAAATGAAATGGGAAAATGAACTATATTCCCTTATTTGTTTAATGTTCTTTTCTGGGGCTTATTTGGATGGTGTCTCCAGTTGCATCTGCAAACCAATACATCTGCTGTCAGATCACTAAGGCATTTGACAACATCATTTTAGAACCTTTAGTTACTGAGATATCAATAATTAAATGCATTCAGTTCACACTTTGTTCTTGTGGATACCAGCTATTTATCTCTGTCCTCTGAAGAAGCTAATGGTATAATGGGCAAAACATCAAAAATAATTAAGAAAAACATTGCTATAAACTCTGTCAGAAGAAATAGAACTTTTACCCAGGACCCCAGCTAGAATTCATTTATACAGCATCCACCCAGCACTGACAATCTTGCAGGAAAGAAAATGCGGAACTCAACAAGCAGGTAACTGGTAGTGTGGCCCTCAGAGAATCACCTGGTGTCCCCAGGTTGCTCCTCTGTGTGTAAATGGCATCAGTGGTGGGACAGAGCCCTTCTGTGGGCCACCTGGGCACCTTTGCTGGCTGGGGCGGGATCACCAGGGCCAGCCCAGCTGGGCTGACAAATAGCAAGCAGGGCTAACCTGCTCAAGTTGATCCAACCTGCAGGAAACTCACCTCCCAATCTAGCCGTCCCTGCTTCAGGCTTGTCTGCATAATTAGGTGGCACTAAAACAGATATTCTAAGAATGCCTTCTTTAGGGAATGGCCAGTTAAAACATAAGTAACCAGTTCATTTAGCAGGAGGTGACTTTCGTATCCAAACACAAATAAAAGGAGAGAAATTATCCTTTTCTCCTCCTTTAAGTAAGGATCAGGCCCATCTGGTACATAAACATATCAGGTAGGAGATTATATTTTAAGTCAGTATCAAATTCCTTACTAAACCATACACATTCTGAAGATAATATAATTGAAGAATGAAGAATTATCTGGAACCATAGCAATGGGAGATATCTTTGAAGAGGCAGTCTTTGAGATAAGCAGTGTGGTGTGTCTACATATCCTCTCAAAATCACTTTTCAGTTGTCCCTAAATAGGAGTCTTTTCCAATCAGTGCTGAAGTCTTTACTGCATGTGACTTGTAGGTGGGCTTCCTCTAGGGGGCCACAGCAGCTCCCCCATGTCTACCTTTCAACTTCAAAGAGCCACCTTTGCCAAAGTAAGTGCTCCTGTTTCATCATTAAATTACACAGGACTCCCAATCTCTGTGGGCAAATTTACTGCAATGAAAATGGATATCTTGTTATTAATGACAAAGATATGGAAAGTGTGGAATTAAAATAAGTGACCCAAACTTAAGGGGAAAAAGTGTTACAGGAACTGCTTTGTCAACCCTAATTGTGTAATTACTTCTTGGCTTGGTCACCTAAGCTGGGAGCAAGAAATAAGAGACAATGGTAATTTCTTACTGCTGAAATGAAGGTGTCAAGCTGTCGTGTGTGTTCTGTGTAAGCAGAGCTAAAGTTTACATTTATATCATGTTACTACAATTACAATCTTCCAGAGCACAGCAAGAAATTAGTGGTATAAGGTCAGCCCTCAAAACAGGCACCCTAAAGTTTGCTTGCACAAACATTTATTTAAATTAGCCAGATTAAATAAGGCTGATCTGCTTTTGGTCTCGGCCCTTGTTTTACACCAATGAAATTGGCAAAATGTTACTGGCAACTCATATACTACAGCAAGAAAGCAATCTTTTAAAAAACAGTGTTAATAAAGTGGTTACTAATAATAACTAACCACTAGATGGCTTTAGATTTTTCACCTCTCAGTATCTGAAGGTGAATCATTCCTGGTCTTTGAGGTGGAGTCAGGATGACAGTCTAGGGAGTCCAGGGGCGTCCCCCTGTGGGTGTGTAGTGCTTGAGCAGGGAAGGAGTCAGGGTGGCCCAGCCATTGGGTTCCATTACTTTCTCTCTCTGCTCCACAGCCCCCCTTAGAGTCAGAAAATTAATTACAAGGAGATACAATTCCAGTTTTAGTCCCATCAGCCCCTGGTCAGCTAAGAACAAGGACCGCATGCCAAAAAAGCTTTTTTTTTTTCCTTCACATCAAGTGGGAACCACTCCTCATTCTAATGGAAAAAAAAGAGCAGAGACACAAGTAGGAAGAGAAAAAAAATGAAATTCCATTATAACTGGCTTCCTCAAGCTCCAGCCTAGGATGTGAGTAATCACAAAAACTGTAATATCAGCTTTTTTTGTTTTCCTTACACTGGGTTCCTCCTTTATTTCCTTTCAAAGAGGGTCAAGATCTTTTTTTTTTTTTCTTTTTAATTCATAAAAGCTGCTTTGTGATTATTGAAAGGTTGGTTTCTCTTTGTAACAGCTCTTCCTGCCACAGCAGTCTTAAATTTGGGGGCAAAAAATACAACTCTCACAAAAGTCAGCAGGCTCCCCGCGGGGACCTGCAGCCCTAACCTCACCTCATCCTTAGATCTTCTGGGACCCTCCAAAGCCCTGGGCAGCTGTGAACAAGGGGCCTCTGCGCCTCAGCTGCAGGCAGAACTCAGGAGGCAGCCCGCTGTGCAGAGGGCCTGGCCGCCCCGTGCCTGCTGCCGCCCCACGTGCCAGGCAGGTCGGGGCACCCGCGCTGGCCCTCGCAGGCCGCCACCGCCCACCGGCAGCATCTGAATGCCACGTCTCTGCTTCTGTCTCCTCCTCTCCACCGCCGCCCACCTTAACTAGTGAGAGGCAGGGAGGAAAAGAACCAAATGCAGGTTGCTGACATGCTGTGTGGTCCACATCCCTTGGCCTCAAAACATCAATGAACTTTTTAAGAAGTGGCCAAGTTCCACTTAAAATCAGAAAACAAACAATAAATGTCTTGGGCTCCCCTGGGCGTGATGCCACCTGGGAGCTGGGGGTCCTCCCGAACACTGTGAGGTGCTCCGTGTGTGCTCCCAGCAGCTCCCAGGCAGGGTGGCTGCCCTATCGCAGACCGTGGCACATCCCCCAGGCCAGGACCGCCCCCCACCATCTTGGCATCAAGGTGGACCCTGCCTTCAAGGATAGGCATGTCCGCAACCAATACCGAGGCAGGAGGTGGGGGGAAGGCCCGGCCTGCTGGGCTCCTTCCAGGCAGAACTGGGCGTCCTGGAGATCCCTTTGCCCCAGAGCCGCCCACCCAACAGCAGAGTCCTGAGCAGCGGGATGGGCCACCCTCCTGCTTCTGAGGGCACAGGAGACACGCACCGCAATCTTCGGCTGAAGAGACGCATCAGAGAAGCAGGGCTGATGCAGAAAATCTGGGCAAAAACTGAGGCGCCTGCAGGAGCCCGCCAGTACTGGGACTGCAGGAAACACGTCTGTGAAAACATTCCCACACTAGACAACTTAGTGTCTATTTTTGGTGCACTGACGATTAAAGGGGGCATTCATTTTCTTTCATGGCGTGCAATTGCTTCTTTATCATTTCTGTCTTTGTCACGGATACTTCACGTCTGCGTGAACTCTTTTAATTCATCTGCGTTTATACCAGCACCGTGGCAGTAATCCCGATTCCCTGTGACTGGGGCCAAACATGTGCCGTGGAACTGCCGGCTGTGCTCTGCCACGAGGGGGTGGGACGCATTTTCTGGAAATGCCATGGATTCACAGGGGGAGGACTCCACGGGATGCGGGATGTGGCTCAGGGCTGTGTGGTTGTCTCCCTGCGGTCATGGGCTCTGGGTGCAGTGAGTCCACCAACTGCCACCTACCTGAGTGTGGAAGCATTCGGCCAAAACATGGCAGTTGATTGATTTTAACAGGACATCCATTTTCTATGTCCACCCCAAGGCACACTGGTGCACCAGAGCCCACACCCTGCTCCCTCCAGGTTTATTCTGGGTGGGGGCGTGTCAGGAGGACACACCAGGCATGTGTGTTCTGCAAAACCGAGGGCAGCCCCCTCAGACCCTTTCCCTTTCCCCACTGCAGCCGAGTCTCCAAAAAACAACCACTCCCATTCACAAAAACGTGCCCACTCGGCATTGGAGGTCAAAATTCTCCTCCCAAGATAAACCTCTTTGTCACATTCTAACACCAGAGTCTCAACACTGGCTCAACCCCCTTGTTCCTTCAGCTGTCAATGAGGTGGTGTGCTCCGTGCCTCCTGACAATATAATCATCATAAACTTTATTATTACATCTGGAATTTCATGATATGCTCAGTAATTGATTACAGAGGCACAGCCCAGAATGCTGCTCCCACAAACTCGGCCACAATTCCAGTAACCTAACTGCTTAATACTCCTGGAATGTGTAAACAGTGCTAACTGCCGCGTTCCCCACATGGACATGGCAGAAGGGCCCCCAGCCAGCCGGTTCCGAGAGCTGAAGACAGCTTTCTCTGACCGGATGTTACATCCTCCTGGGATGAAAACTGAGATCACATTTTTGGGAACGCTGATGACAGATTACCCATAATCAGATGTTATTGGGGGGCTGACACACTGAGGTTATTGACTGAATTTAGGGGTGAAAATCAATAGCAAAGTTCAGACGAAGCCACCGCCCACTGGTATTTGTGCTCTAGGTAGGGAGCCAGCGTAAAGGACCACAGTCGCTGGAATTATGGAAAAGCACCACGACTTGCTATTCCCAGCGACAGACACCAGGGTAGGAGCTGAAGGCAAAGCAGACAAAAACCATCGAGGGCCAGGATTGCGGGCAGATGGACTAACACCCATCTCTAGTAGAAAAGGGGCAAATTTCACCATGACCGAAGGCCACACTCAAGGGTCCCTGGGAGTTGAGGCCACTGGTAAGGCTTTGTTTAGAGCTCATTGACTCCCTCCATTCAGACCAGGGACAGCCAAGGGCACCATCCCCCTAATGCCATCTGGAATAAAGAAGATGCAGCCAAGGGCATTCAAGCCCACCCACCCTACCCCACCCCCCAAGCTGGGTGAGCCAGGCGAGGTCACCTGGAGGTCACATGGTGGATCAGACAGGGAGATGCTGCCTTACTCCCCCAGGGCAAACACACCCCAAGGCTGCCCTCCCTCCTCCCTGTACCATCTTCAACCAGAACAGTCCAACTCAGGGCCTGCTGGTGCACGGTGTATGCTCTTTCCCGGAAAATCCATTTTAAACCACCGGATGAGTACCATCGAATATTCTGTTTGCAACAGAAGACAACTTTATTCCAACTTGAGCCCCCAGGCCTAGCTCAGAGAGCTGGGGAGCAGACCATGTGACCTGGTAAGAGCAGAGGCTGTGGCCAGACGCCCAGTGAGCCGACACCCTGACACCTGTGACCAGGCAGACTCCCCTTAACCTTGGCCAGCGAGTTCCCGTTAAAAATGGCCCTGCCATCCACCTCTGCCAGGTTCCCGCACAAACGCTAATAAGTACTTGTTTGTTGAACTGAAAAATCATTACCACAGAACACGTCAAGTAATGAAAGATGTTTTCCTCGGAGAAATGTTAAATACTTCACTTCTTTCACAAGGAACGAGTACATGTGTTTCCAAATAATACCTTCCTCTCTCCCCACCCACACTTCATCAGCGAGTCTGCAGCTCCAGGACCCGAATTGAACAAGCTCATGTTGCAGGGCTCTAAGAACCAAGAACACGCTGTTATTTTATTTATTTTCCTTTGCCCAGCTGACTACATGTTTGTTCTATTACTTATTCACCTAACCATCTCAGTAGGAACCTCAGTCACGTAGCAGAGTGTCCACGCTGCCTTACTATTTTATACGGAAAAGCACCACCACCACCGCAGCTCGTAGATTACCCAATGTAGGTTCCGCTAACTAATATATATATGAAAGAGCCATTTTACCAAAGGCCCAGAGCAAAAACAAAGGCAGGGAAGAGAAGGTCAAAAAAGAGAACATTTCACCAGGTGAGAACCAGTGGTAACCCCATCTTCTCCAGCAAAAATGAATCCTTGCCCCCTTTCAAAAGCTTTTCGTTAGGCAGATGAGTAGTAGCAATTGCATTGTGGGCGTTCGGAGGTCTTTTAAGTGTTTCAAAATCTCTTTACCTACAGGGAGTCACACTAGTTAATTTGTGCTTGCTTTCTAGAGAGCTCATCCTAAGGCTTCAGGCAGAGCCAGCGGGCGAGGACCAAGCCCAGCTTTGACTCTATGGAAAACCCAAAATGACTTCCAGGTAACCCTGTCTCGGAAAGGAACTCCAAGAGTGAAATGCAGATCAATTAGATAGCACACTCATATCTCCCCTTGGTGTGGGGGGCGGTGGGGCCTGAGGTCTCCTGGTCATAATATGGCATTGAAAGTGGAGGCTCGAGCCTGGCACACCCTTGCGACACAGCAGGCCACGTTTATTCCTTTTTCATAGAAACGAGAATCCAGGGCCCCAGCTGCTAAAATTCTGGCCAAAAACACAAACCTGAGAACCAAGATCTCCTATAAGGAATAACCAACACACTCCTCCCGCTCCCCCATCTGGTTTATTTTGTGAGTCACTTAAAGAGATACCAGGGATCACCTGGGCAAACAGAAACGTCAGCTCGAACCAGAGCTCCAGAAAAATGACCTGGGTGAACTTCTTAAAACTTGGTGACTTTCCTTCATTTTTCCTTTGTTCTGTTTTCCTTTTTCAAAGGGAAGCAAATTTCAATCCGATTTCACTAGTGCTGAAGGTTGGCGTTTTTCATCGGTGAATTCGTGAACCTACCAGGAATGATTCACGGGGAACTTTCTTCTTTGCCCTTCCCTGATGAGCCGCCACGTTTTGGGCTCGCTTCGGCTGACATTGGGCAGTGCGCTTTCTCAGCAGTTATTTGGAAAGAGGAGATGGCAATTGCAGGGATTTCTCTCCAAGGGCTGATAGGAGCTATCCTCGCTGCCCATCTCCACGCAGCCAGGTCTCCAGGGGACAGCAGACCTGGCTGACGCCGTGCACTCCCGAAACCATCTAGCTGATGCTCGCGAGGCATGGCCAGACACTGCCCACTGGCCTCGCTGGTCTTCCAGCCACACAGCCCCTGGGGGGTCAAGAACTGACACTGGCCATGAAAATGTTCAAGGACAGCTGTGGCGTGGTCAGGAGACTCCCAGCTTGACTCAAAGGCTCCACAGGCCACCAAGAGGTTCAAGGACCCACACAGCAATTTGGAGTCAAAAGCTTTTTCCGGGCAGTCAAGTTTTGAAAAAGAGACACTTCCCCCAGCCACCTGAACAGGTGAGATCCACGTGAGGGCTCCAGCAAGCCAAGCAGGTGCCTTTCTTTATGTGACTCCCTCGCTTTCTCACAAAAAGGTCAGCGCTGTGTCCTCCCAGTGCACTGTGGGAGAAGGTGGATGTCACTGCAGGAGGCACAGCCACCGGGGATTCCCCTGGGACTCTTGGTACCAGAGCCCAGTGCCCCGGAGCACTAGCAGCTCCGGGATGGCGGTCCTGGTGCTCTGATCCGGCACACCCTGAAAACGGTGTCCCAACTAAAAAAAAAGTATTGCATTCCTCTTTCTCATGGATTCTAATATTCAAGCCTTTTTCTTTCTGCTAATTTTAGAAGTCCTGCTATTCTTTGGGAAGAGAATGGTGTGAAAATCAAGCATAGTATCCAAAAATAAAAGAGTAGATCTGTTTCAGGGTTTGCAGCATATTTAACTGGAAAGCAACTCCAGATATGCTGCCTTCTATCTAGTCTTGAATACGTTTTCCAATTTCTCCAGAATATTTTAGCTTCAGAAAAGGCAAGGATGAACTTCCTAATCTGTGAATATTTTTTGAGACTGAAATGGAAACCCAAAATTATTTCTAGACTGTAATTGGGGATCTTTTCAGAACGCAATGCCAGGTTATCACACCCTGGATGTGATTCACTGAGGTACTCCACAGGGCCACACCAAGATCACAGATTTTCCCTTGGGGCCTATAGCCTGATCCCTTCAGAGCTTGTTCTCAGGCAGGTGAAGCGATACAGAGGTGGACTTAATGGCAAGCTTGCCAAGCCTCCCACTTTCATGTTTTAAAAATTCTTGTTATCTCAGGAATTCTGTTATTCCAGACCCACCAGCACCATGGCAGGGCATGTGGTCTGGGTTAGCCAGGTCCCAGTCCCTGACATCTCAGGATCTCCTGAATAGCCCAGCGGGACGTCGGGAGGGGTGGAGAGGGAGGATGTGGGCCAGGCAGCAGTGGCCACCTGAAGACCCCTGCCCGCACCTCCTCCAGCCAGCGAAGCCAGAGATTTGTGACAGAAAGTTAGAACTCTGTGTCAAGCCCTTCATGCAAACAATAAATATTACTTCTGCTCATAATCGGACTTTTCTCCAGCATCGTCTTTGAATGTTGAACCTTTTTCAATTAATTAAAAACTATGCACTGCAGAGTGCATATTTTATCAGCCCTCGGCTGCTTAAGTGTCTAGAAAAGACCAGGCAGTTTTTCTTTCTTTCTTTCTATCCTTTTTTTTTTTTTTCCAGGCAACCCAGAGCAAGTACTTGCAAGGGTCATATCTTTTTAATTATCTTTTCTCTCTTTGATTAATTATTCCGTCTGACAATAGCGTGTTTCTAATGCTATTCACCTGCCTTTGATGATTGACAACTTTTCTGTCTGATTCAGAGCAAACAGCTGCTGCCACAATCTCCTAGCAACCCGGGTGTGATGGATGAGCCCCCAAGATGGATGGCTGCAATAAATCATGTCTCCAGCCATAAAACTGAGAAAAGGGGATAAGAAGAAAAGCGAACAAAAAACAAAACAAGGTTTCTTCCCATGAGTGCACTCAGTTCCTTACCAATTATACCTGAAATGGACTTTGCACCTATTAATAGCAAAGTTTTTCTAATCAGTAAAAATGGGATGGTGCCATTTGTATCAAAGGTGTTTACAATTGTTCCTGCAAATTGGCACTTGTACACCAATTACCTCCAACACTGCCCAAGAGCAAGGGCAGAGGATCAAAGTTTTGCTTTCTTCCGTGAAGTCTCAGCAAGAAACAAAATCATCTTTTTATAGTCAGATGGGATTCCAGGCATCAACAAAGGATATAAATCTGATTCCACCTGATTTGGAGCAGCGACTGGGAAACACCAAAAGTGATCCTGAGAACCCTTGTGTGCAAAGCATCAGGCTACTAATAAAGTTATTTCAAAATAAGTGCACAAGTACACACACTCACAAACACGCACACACAGTTGCCTGGAGTTGGTGCGCAAATCACACTTCAGTCCTCTCCTATTCACAGAAGGTACAGACTCAGGGAAAAGTTTGTCTAGGAATCAGCCAGAGAAGAACATGCAGCCCTTCCACAAGTTTTAAATTCCCATTTTTTTAGATAAAAAAAAAAAAAAGACTACTAAACTAGCGCAGTCTAACTTTGCGTCCTGTCACTTTTTAAAATTAATGTCCACACTATAAGTCATACGAGGAGCCCTAAATTTAATTAGCAGACCCAAATAAAGTCGCATATTTAATAGAAAGCCTGACAATTAAATTTGCACTATCGGGGCTCTCCTAGTGGAGGCCGGGAGGGCCAGCACAGTTTCTGTTTTCCTTTTTCCACCGGCAAACCGGGTGGCAAGGCCTTCCAAGCAGAAGAGGCAGAAAGGCCAGCGCCTCCCGGGCTGCTGAGCCTCCCGGCAGCAGGGGAGGGGGGGGCTCTTAGGTAAGCCAGCCTGCGTCCCTAAGTACTTCCAGTAGGTGGGGGTGTCCTGGAACAGAGCTCAAGGGTGCAAGAGAACCAGAAATGATTAACCTCCAGGGCCTGGAAACAGCTGTCCACATCAGTCCTGGCGGGGTCTGCTGGGGCCAGAGGAGGGGGACACAGAGCAGATACAACGGGGAGGAGGCTGCTGGGAGTCGGGCAGGAGCCTCACACCCTCATTTTTTATCTGAAATATTCCTCAGACATGAAAGCCTACGTTTCTTCATTCTCACACTGCTAACCAAGCCAACCAGTATTTTTTTGAATAGTTATATTGTGCTAAGCTTTTCAGATACAGCTTTTTTTTTTTCAGCATGTCACAGAGTTTAAAAATTCAGACAAGGGTCCTGGCTTCGGCAACTACAGCACTGTTTATATTTTAATGTTTCGTACGTGTCTGCCTGTGTCGGGGAAGAAAGAGAGAGAAGTTGCTTGTTAGCTTTCAGTGTAAATCACAGATACTTCATTTTTCCCTGTGTCCTTGGAAATTATTCAAAATTAAAACCTTTGCCCTCTCCCTTTTTTGGTGGGGTGTGCCTGGTCTGTCGTTTGTGGGAAGGCTGCGTCTGGCCAGCAGCATTGAGACCCCAAGGCCAATCGATGGGAACACACACACACACAAACACACACACACACCACACACACATACCCTACCCTGCCCGGCTCGTCCCACTCTCAAGTTACAGGTTTACACGGCAAGTCTAAATAATATTCAAAATGATAAATGGCACCCCAAGCCCGGCATCCACCATCAATCTTTTTTTAAGGAACATCCATCTTCAGTAACGCATGTTTGAATCATGTGAAGCCAGGAGCCCTGAGATTCATTTCCACCACCCCTTACAAGCCAGGGTGCTTGAATGATACCTGTCAGCCCTGGTGTTTTCCCTTGACTGCTAAAGGGGAAAAAAAGAAGGGAAAAGAGAAAAGGAATGGGGTGGGGGGGAGTCAGAGGAGCATCAAAGACTGAACAGTGTGGTTTAGCAGATAATATGAAAGAACATAACCTCTTCCGTGCCTCTGCCAATCCCGCACCCGCCACGCCACACACCCAGACAGCCATCCACCACGGAGCAGGCTCTCGCCTCTCCTCGCCCCTGCCTCTCCTCTCTCCTCCCTCTGCCTCTCGCCAAATCAGCAGTGCTCTCTGTGCAAGCCGGAGTACTGTACAGGGAGGAGGAGACAGCATCACATGGACTGGGCTCCCTCCCCTCCCTGTTGTCTGGCTGGGGCCCATATGATAAATGACATATGTCATTCTGTCAGGAGGGAAGGGTGGGTCAGTGATGTATGACTCTGCTGAAAAGGAAATCGACTGTTTGGCATGGTGCTGCTCTTCTCCACCAGGATTTAGTTTCAGAACTCTGAAATGAATTCTCCAACGTTTCAAGTGCATACTTAGGGCAGGCTGATGGGAGGCCTGGGGAAATGGCACTTCATCCTCCCCCTGCCCTTCCCCTGGCAAAAAAAAAAAACACAGTTCTGCCAGTGGATACCTGCAAAAGGCCACGCGTGTGTCAAAGTCCCCAGCAGTCACACGCCACGGGTTATTAAAAATGTGACTTCGGGAAAAAAAAAAAAAAGAAATTAAGTGCAGTAAGGTTAGTCCTTTTATTTATTTATTTTTTAATGGCAAAGGGCTGACACAAAAGCAAGATAAAAATTAGCATGTTTGAAGTAATCGTCCCGCAGCTTGACATCTGCATAGTAAATTTTAAAGGAAAAAAATGTGTCAGACAGCCATGAGCCGCTTCGCCCTCCCCCCTTTCATTAGCTCACTGCCAGGGTGGCACTGCTGAACCTCATTACGGCGAGAGGATTTATGAAGCTGAACCCAATGGCAAAGAAAAGGCATCTGTCAATAATTGTAGGGAGCTGCACTCACAGCTTTGAAATCTCATTAAGTATGCAGTTATCAGGCATAAAGATCAAAAACATTACTCAACTCCGACAGAATCTTATGGAGGAACATTAATTAGCAACAGGCCTACAGTACAAAAAAAAAAAAAAAAACACAGACTTCCTCTCACACCTGCCCAACCCACAAACCTAAAGCAACACTCCCCCTCCCGTCCGAAAAAAAATAATTCCCGGCATCTGAGACTGATCAAGAACATGAAACAAGAGAGACACACACACAGAAAAGAGGAGAGGGAGGGAAGGGGTGGGCGGTGGGCAGGGAGGGAGGGGAGAGAGAGGGCGGGGAAATTCAGTTGAGAAAGGCTTGGCGGTGAGGAGAGAAAAGGAAGAAGCTGTCAAACTTGAGAAGGATGTCAGCACTGGCCCTGATTACAGGGGCCTATGGAGTTCTCAGACCTTTTATCATCCCAGCCATCAAAACCAGCCTGGGAGTCACTGCAGGAGGCCTGGTGGCTGCCCGTCTGCAGCCCAGGCCCAGGGGGCCAGGGCCCAGGACCCTTCCTCAGGCCCCTCCTCACCTGGCAGGCAGGGAGCCTTGGGCCTGGCGCCAGAAGCAGGCCTTCCGCAGCAGCACTGCGTGTCCCCTGGCCTGGTCTGTACCAACCAACAAAGACCAAAGCAATCCCAGCCCCGGCGACCCGGGCATAGCACAGGGCACTGCTGTCCCTGCCCATCTCACCACCACCTTCACACACCTTTTTCTGCCTCAAAAGAGACCTTGGCATCTCCTTCTCACACAAACACGTTCTCTGATGTTATTTCTGAACATAGCCGGTGTGTATACTTTAGCACTTAAAACACACTGAAAAAAATGAAATATAAATAGGGGTATTCACATCCAAACTGGCAAGCCAACACTGGATCATGAGACCTTCTGACCTTTGTGACCTGTGGGGCAGGGATCCCCACGCTGGTCTGACTCCGGGACATCCAGGGGGAGAAAACAAAATGACAAGTTTCCTCTCCCATTACAGGCTCCACCTCTTGCAAGTTGCACAGGCCAAGAATCATCTGCGTGCATCCAGAAACATCCCACAAGGACCAGGTGCATGGGGGCTCAGGCGAACTTCCCTGACATCCCCCCCAGTGGCCTCATCCAGGGCAGGTGCTCACAGACCAGTGGGGGAGGTCTCAAATGTCTCTCCAGTTCCGGTCCAACAGGCAACCTCAGCCAACTCGTGGCATGTCGAGTCGTGCCAGAGTTAAACAGGGTCCCCAGCCTCCCCCAGGAAAGGTGTGGAGTAATGATGATGATGACACATACATTCTACATTTATCCTCCTCCTTGCACCGTTAAGAAAGGTAGCCTTCCATGTGCATCCATAGCATGTGTCTGTGAGTGCACTTCCCATAATCCCACACCAGGAGAAAACCTGCAGAACAGCACCTCCTCTGAGCCAAAATCTCTGCTCTCATTCTTCTCTAAACTCTTTCACTCCAGCCACACTCTTACCATATTTCACAGCCACTTACTTCCAAAGTGTCTACCTCTCTCCTCTACAGAAGCTAATGCCCACCTTTCCTTAACGAGTCACATCTTTAAGGAAAAAGGCATTAAAATTCCTAGGCAACCAGCTTGGAGGTCCCTCCAAGTCAAGGCCCATCCTGTTCCATAAATGACTCTCCTTTGGAATATCAATGAACGCAGTTCAGAGAAAGTGTCACCTCTGACCAAAAAGAGTTAAGAACACTTGTCTATAAACCAGACTTGATGAGAAGGAATTTTAGCAGTGGTGTTACAATAAGGTGTTTATATTTTTTATGTGCTTACCATATTACCTTTATTATGTGTAACATCAAAGTGATTATAGCAATTACATCTAACAGAATTAATTACAGAACTTTCCATCATTCCAGGATACATAATGCATTAGAGGGAAGCCAAAGAAAGAAAACATCTTGATTGTAGTAACTATTGTTGGTGTGTATTTTCCCCAGCAGCAATGCCAAACCAACGGCAGCTTTCAGGAAGAGGAGGGCATGGAAACTGAGAGGTTTCATAGGAAATGAGGTATATTTGCTTTAAATTAAGTAACACCTCTGCTTAATAATAGGTTGGCGCTATTGGACTTATAAAATCAGTTTAATTTTTTAAGTATAAATCTTTAAAAGGTGCTGGTTAATCCACCCAACCAGTGTTACTACATAAAGGAGAAAGCACATGGGTGAAAGACTTACAAGTCTTTACGTATGCAAAATAAATTCACTCAAGGCTTCATTAATATTAATTTAAATTCAAAACCCATTTACATTAAATTGTTCATTAAAAATTGCCTATTTTATGCAACATGCATTTCTCAAAGAACTCAGAGGAAACTGAATACATAGGACTAGATTTAATGATGGGGATGGAAAATCAAAAGTAAATGAATTTGAGTCATTTCACGTATATTACCAAACAGCCCTTTGCTCTCCATTAAGGATGGGTTCCAGTTTGGGGAACAAGCAAGCATTCAGAGTATTTTGCTTTCTGCCACCATAAACTTGCGAACATGACCTTCTAGTCCACCACGGAATAAGGAGAAAACAAGAGAAACTCATAGAAGAGAAGACAGACACTCCAAAACCAGACTTGGGGAAAATCGGCAACCGATCAGAATCCCAAATGGACTCACAGAGCATTGAGAGTTACACTTGCTTTTTTTAAAAAAAAATCTACATTAGTTAGCATCGCCAGTGCCCACCTTGGTCTAGAATGAACAGTGTCTCTCTCCCCTCATCCACCTCCTGCAAACCTTTATTTCCAAAGCAAGGGGTCCAGGAACAGGATGCCAAGGAAGGATTTAGGAAGTCCCTTGCCTTGGAGTTCTCCCCCTTGAAGACAATCTGAACTTACCCTGTTTCCCCAACAGCTGTTCTGGACGAAGAAAACAAAGTCATAATTAATAACATGTGTCCTGACAGTATGAATTAATAATTTATCATTAAGCCCAAACAAATTTAAATTACTCTTCAAGAGCCACACCTTTGCACATCTGAGAAATAAGGTAGTCACCAAGTTCAGGTAACGTGACCTTTAGTGAAATGCCATTTTCTTCCCTCAGTACAGCTCTTGGGCCACTCTTGTTGAAATACTATAATAATTTACGAATTGAAAGTAATTAAGCCCAAGAATCTAAGTGCTGATCAAATCAAGTATATGTGCTAGAAAGTCTTCTTTTTTAAATGGGGCTTATAAAATATTCAATATTTGGTCAAGGACACTATGTAATCTTTCTCATAAAGATTCCTAAATGTAGAGTATGACAATTGTGCAGGCAAGTGGTCACAAGCAGATCATGTTCCATTACTGTCTTTTTTTTTTAACTTCCAAAAAACACATAGCATGATTATAGTCACAAACAGTAACTGGAATTTTTACATTCATGCCTAACATGAACGCTTCCAAATGCTGAAAAATTAGAGAAAACTATCAAGCCTATATTTCCATTGCTTACCATTCAGGTAAAACATCAGAAAGGGGAAAAAAACTCATATTCATAGCCATGGTTTACTAGGATTTAAAAATTAATTTTATGACTAACTGCAAATACTGGAAACTAAAATTAATCTGTCTGGATTTTTTTTTTTTTTAAAAAAAGGCTTACAGACATTTAAATGCATGTATCAGGACACTTTATCAACCCAACATAAAATTGTCATCTTATCTTATTATATGACTATTTTATGCATGTGTCAAAGAATTTAAAAATGACTGCCTGTCTATTGAGTCTAATTACAGTTGCACATTATCTGTCTAGATGTGCCAGTCCATATCATTGTTACCGACACAATATATTGTATTCACCTTTCATTTTTAACTTCAGACAGAGAAACCACAATTTGGAGCATAACGAAAACACACACACACACACACACACACAGAGAGAACATCTGCAAGGGTCTGGGGTAAGTGAGTCTCTGTTCTGTTCAGTCGCTCCTCCCTGTGCTGTGGGTGATGCTACACACAGCTGGTAGCGGGTGGAAAGGCCCAGCTACCTCACTGGGCTGCTCGCTAGCGCAGAAGGGAGACACACACACCCTACCTTTTTTTTTTTTTTTTTTTTTTTTTTTAACTACAAGACCAAAGCTATTTTTACAGTTTGTCCAGTGACAGACAGGAATAAAAATGGGCCAGGAGGAGAGCCTCACAAACTGCTCTCGGAATAACTGTGACCTGTGCGTTAGGAGCTTAAACATGGCCCTGGCACCAGGACCGGGCCTCCCAGGCCCTTTCCCTCTGGTTTCCTGCTCATGCCTGCAGCCCTGCCCCAGGGCTGGCTGCAGCAGGACACCATTGAACAGGGAAAGCACCCCAAAAGGTCTAGGCTCTTTGCCCTCAAGAAGCTGATCCTTCTCCTTCCAGAAAGCCCGGAAGTGGAAGGCAGGAGGGAAGGTAGGGTTTCAGTCCTAGGAATTCACCTGGGCTTCACGGCAGCTCCCACAGCCCTGAGCAGTCACTTTCATTCTAATCACTTTACCAAACAATCTTTAGTAAAAAGAGGGAAAATGCAGACTTGTGAGGCAATTTAGGGAATAACTGCTGATACATCAGTTATTGACTATCTCGCTCCGTTTATGAGCGCGCTCAAGGCAAAACTGAGAACAAAATGACAACATCAACCGCTCACAATCAAGTGTGGCCCTGGAGAGCACTGAAGCCCTAACTGACAGTTGTCAAGATAATGGGGGCACAGCAGCTGATTCTGGAAGAGCCTCGTCCCCACCCTGCCGGATGTCCAGGGGAAGAGCCTTGCCTCCCACCCTCTTTGTTTTTCTCTTTCATCTTCTTGATTTTTCCTTTTTAAAATTTGCATTCATGCTCTCGTTTTTTTGTAGAGAAGGAGGAGGGGGATCTTAGAAGGGCCCGAAGCAATCCTTTTGTCACCTTGCTACGGGGCAGAATACCTGTCCAAAGGAGAACTGTGTGGCAGGTTTGAGATAAAATACATCCCAGGAGGGTGCAGAACTGCCCTCCTGGCTCTGCTACCAGGCGAGGAAGAGAGCTGCCCTCTAGAGCTGTCGGTGCGGACCCTCCAGAGCTGCCGGTGTGGACACACTGGGCAGGCTGGGGAAGCACTGCTCGGGCACCACCAGCAGCACTATCACTGCGGCGGGCCGTGTCCACTGGCAACGGGAAATCACCTCGCCTCGTCATTCCCAGCTCCTCCTGTTTCACGAGGACCCACAGTGATCTGTTACGCCAGAGGATCCCAAGCCTACAACTCACTTTCACAAAAGTCAAGATGCTTGCAGGTTTATCCTCATGCGTGGCCACCTACGAACTCCGTGGGGGCTTATTCTCTTTCCACCTGTGAGACCCAAAAGGTCAGTGGCAGGATGTTATTCACTGGGAATTTTTTTGCGGCAGTTAAAGCTTTTTCTGATTTTACGTTTTCCTCCAAAAAATAAATATGAATGGATAAAATAATTACGTATTACTGTATTTTTCCCATGATAGCTTCAGAAAAATACTTGTTTAAATACAAACGCTATGCGGAAGAGTCATATTTTAAGCCAGGGCTAATGGCCACTCTGCCTGAAGGACACTGGCCTCGCTCTAACCCACTCCTCTGAGCTTCTACGGCAGCAACATCTGTCCAGCACAAATACACGTCCCTTTGCAATTACAAGTCTGGAGAAAGGAGACTCCTGCCCAGGTTTCTCTCAGGTAGGTGAAGAAATCTCTCTCACCCTTTGAGAAAAAGACACTAGCCACGCATAAATTCCCACCCCCCCCCCCAAAAAAAAAAACAACTAAAGTATAGAAATACATCTTTTCAGGGATTCTTGGAGCCTGCCTTGGCCTTCGGGAGAGCACTGTTACATTTGGCCTAGATACACAGACAGTGTGCACCTGTGTGCTATGTCTGCAAGCTCTCCCCAGCTCTCAGCCCTTTGTGGTTGTTATTCTACCCCAGACCATTAAAAGGGCCCTAATTCCTATGACATGATTATCCAGGTACCAAAGCCCATTTGTCACCTGCAGCAGAAAATTGAGTTAATGCACAACTAAAGGCAGCCAGGACTGTGTAATATCAACTTGATTACATCAAACTAGCTGCAAACCTAATTCTGCTGGATGACACTGCGTCGAGCTTGTCATCTCCAATCATTAAAGCTGTCAGAAATCCATCAGGTTTACAGCTAATTAGGTGAACACTAATGAAGCTGGCAAAACAACTTTTCTTTTTTTATGGCTGAGCGGACCTTTCAGTTTGGAGGGGAAAAAATTCTCGAGTATTCTCAAGGTTGCTGGAGACTGGATTCCAGGTACCAATCAGCAGACATCTTTCTTTTTCCCACTCTCTCTCTATCAGTACAAAGCAATCAATTTGTCATCACTCCCAGTATGCCATAAAAGCAGGCATGAACCTTAGAACTTGCAGCTGGGAGAACTGAAAAAGGAGGGAAAAAAAAAATAAAAAGGGAAGTTTCTTGTCCAAACAAAACAAAACAAACAAACAAACAAACAAAAACTCACACAGTTCACTTCTTGGCCCATGCATACTCATCACCCATCTACACGTAGAGTGATTTCTCTCCTTCCACTCTTAAATAAGTAGTCCTTCAGACACTCCCCACCCCCTCCTCCACATGTCCATTAGGCAGAGGCATTCTGATAAAGTAAATCCAAAACCAGGGTATGGGAAAGAAAGAAAGCACTCACACTGCCAACTTCTGATTGACCATTAAGCTATTGATGAATGTGCCTGTCAGGAGAGAGACAATTAAATCAAATATGAAACAAAGTCGTTTTGACGGGTCATTTTGATAGAGCAAAACCATTCTTCCATCTCCTATTAGTCGTGCAGTCAAGTTTCTATATAATGAATATTTCTTAACTGACCTGAGATTTCCTGGCTGGCTTTCTCTAAAGGTGCAAAAAGGTTAGTGAACAGGTTGCTTTCAAAAATAAACAAGACCAACAGTACATTTCCTCCTCTTCCAATATTTTCAGATGAAGTTATCAAGTAAGATGCTCAGATTGACAAGGTAGAAGGAAAAAAAAAAAAAAAAGAACCAACCATGGAGAGAGTTCTAGACCAAATGTAAAGATGCAATCACATATGGTTCATCTGATCAAGGCACAGAGATACCTTGAAATGTGTGTCCAACAAGGAAAGAAAAAATCTCAAAGACTGGAAAGAAGCCCAAGACACTCACTCCTACTGCCCAACTTTGTGAAGGAGTCCTCCAAACTTTTAGAGTTTATTTTGGGTAGATAAGCTCATTGCTTGAGCTTGGAATTTAAAGCAGAAGGTGGAGTGGACAAGAAGCATCAGCCAGGAGGTGACTGGAGAAGCAGCAGCAGCCTCCCTACAACCACTGCTAGGATTTTCAAACTTTCTAAATTTGGGCAACACTGAGGACAGAGAGCAAAATGTGCATTATATGCCCCAAACCACATCTGTTTTCATCAAAGATTTTCTTAAGACACTAGCAGGAAAGTGCATTTCTGGCAGAAGAACGAAGAGCATTCCCTCTCTGTGACCCCGTGTATGGAGACCGGGTTCAAAGTGCAGCCAGCGTGTGGTGCGAGCTCCATGGGCTGCGCTGGAAATGACCATCGCCATCAAGCCCCTGTCACTGCACGCACCCAGGGCAGCATGTGGACAACGTCCTCACCCAAGAGGGGCACCAGGCCATGTCCTGACCCCTTGCTGCCCTGCCTTCTTCCACCAAAAGAAAAGAACAGAAAGAAAGAAAGAAAGAAAGAAAGAAAGAAAAAGGAGCAAAGAAAGAAGGAACCTCCACTTAACCCTGGGGCAGCATCTGAACCTCTGAGCATCTGAGTGCCACTCATATCAAAATACATCCTGTCCATATGTGGTCCTCTCAGCAAGCAGCCCCAAATCCCTGAAGTTGCACTGACAGGGCCCTAGTGACGTCACAGAGCTTGGCCTCACCATTGCCAGTGATTTATTGATGTTTATTGGGAATGAATAGATCAAAGGCAGCAGCATGACGGGCGATCAATCAGTCATCAAATCAAGGGTGGCAACGGGCCAGAAACCCTTCTTCCAGGCAACATGCCCCCAACTGACATTATTGCAAAATAATGTTATGTGTATGGGTTTTGTTTTGTTTTCAATGATGCTTTTTCCAGAAAAGAAAAAAAAAAAATCGGTTCAGTCTTAACAGGAGTTGACACTCGTGGCAAAAAGAGGGAAAAAAAAAAAAAAAGTCCTCAGACACGTCCCAGAACTAAGTGCTGCGAGGAGCCGAGGGTGGGAGAAGCGGTGGAAGGCGGGGGTGAGGGTCAAGGGAATCAGGGGTGCAGGCAACGCCATCCTCCAGCCCTGACTTGACAGTCATCTGACAATACCCAGACCCTGTGCGCTCTGGTTTCCACCGCTGTGCCGGGTTTGGGCCCAATAAATGAAGAATCAATCGGATTAGCAGGAAGGTGGCCGGAGGGACCGGCCGGCTCCCTAACTCGCTCCGTGGCGCGCGGCAGCCCCCCGCCAGCCCCCCGCCAGCCGGCCCGGGAGGACTCGGAAGGTGTCCCGGGAACTCAGGTGACCCCGCCCGCCCCCCACAGAAAGCGGCCGCAGAGAGCTCCTTCCCATGCCCTCCGCCGCCGCGCCGCCGAGCCGGCGGGGCCCCAGCCCGGCCCCGCGCGCCCCGCGCCGGGCGAGCGCGGCTCTCCAAGTGGGCGCGGGCGGGAAGGGGGCAGCGCGCGGCGGGGCGTCCGGGGGGCGCCGGCACGCGAGGCGGGCGCACGCACCCAGACAGGAAAGCGGCGGGCGGGCGAGCCGGCGCCCCGGAGTTACTCTGCGCGGGCAGCGGCGAGGGGCGAGCCGCGGGGCGAGGAGCGGCGGGGCCGCCGCCGGCCGCGGGCGCCGCGCGAGGCGCGGAGGAGGAGGAGGAGCAGGACGGGAGGAAGGGGAAGCGGCTCGTACCTGCTGCGCGCCGGGGCGCCTGCTGCTTCCTCCTCGGCATGATGCTCCTCCGGCGACTGCCACAGCCGCGCGCCGCCGCTGCCGCGCTGAGGAGAGGGAGGGAGGGGCGCGGGCCCGCGGGGGGGGCGAGGCGGGCCGGCTCTCAGCCTCCCCCCGGAGAGCGGCCGCCCGCAGGATGCTGCTGCGCCCCGGCTCTCCGCGTCCCCCCCTCTCCGCGCTCCGCCGCGATCCCCGAACGTGCGGAGGGAAGAGGAGGGCGGGCGAGGGAGGCGCGGGGAGGGAGGAGCGCGGGGGGAGGAGGCGGCGTGAGGAGGAGGAGGAGGAGGAGGAGGAGGAGGACCGCGCCGCCGGCGGAATGGGAAGTTTGACAAATCGCTCCAGAGGCCGGAGGAGGAGGGGGCGGGGAGGAGCGGCGGCCCTGCCCCCCCCCCCGCCCCGTCCCCAGACGAGGTGCGCGGGGTTCGGGGCCGGGGGGCGGGGAGCGGGGGAGAGGGCGGGAGCAGGGGTGGGGGGAGGAGCGCGCGCGCGGCCCCGGCCGGTCCGGCCCCGGCCCCCGCCCGCGGGCAGGGGGTCACGGCATCGGGGGGGCGCGCCGCCGCCGCGCGGCCCGGGGCTCGGCGGTCCAGTCTTCGGCCCGCGGCGCGGCTGGAGCGGCGGCGTCGGCAACAGGCAAGCTTAAAGGAAAAGGAGATGATCGTGTCACCCGCCCGCCCGCCCGCGGGGGCGCCGCGCCCCAGCGCCCGGCCCCGGACGGGGCTCGGACCCCCGCCCAGCTCGGGGCAGGGGCGCCGCCCTCCGCGTCCGCGTCCGCCTCCGCCCCGGGCGCGCACGCGGGGGCGCAGCGCCGGCCCACCGAGCCCGTCCCGGGGCGCTCGCGCCCCTCCGCGCGCCCCGACCCCCCCGCGCCCCGGCCTCGCCCCCCCCCCCGGCCGCCCCCGGCTGCCCCGCCAGGGCCGCGCTCCGCGCCGCCCGCCGCCCCGAGGCCCCCCGTTCGGGCCCCGGACCTGGGCCCGCGACCCCTCGGGCGACCGGGAGCTCCGCGGGCGCCGGCGCCCTCGAGGGAGGAGGCGGCGCGGGCCTGAGGGGGGGGCCGCTCGCAGACCCCGCGCCTCCGGGCTCCTCCCCCGGGACCCGCCGCCGCCACTTCCCCCAATTTTTTTCCCGGGCAAACTTTCCCGGGCCCGTCCGGGGGTCGGCGCGGGAGGGGGCTGCCGCCAAGTTTCCTCCGCCGGCCGGGCAGAGCCGGTCCCTCCACCCCGCCCCTCACCCCCGGCGCCCGGCCGCGCCCCCCACTCCAGGCGCGGGCAGCTCCGGAGGCGGGACGGGGTGGGGGCAGGAACTCCGGCTCCGAGCCCCGCCGCCGCCCCGGGGCGCCCCCGAGAGGGGCCCGGCGCGGGTCCTGCCCGGAGTGCGGGCGACGGGAATTGATTATTGATTGGGTGATCGGGGTCGCCGAGGCGCCGCGCGGGCCGGACCGGCGGGCCCGGGAGGAGTCGCCGGCGGGGCCGCGTCGGCTGCGGGGCGGCGCGGGCTCACTTACGGGGGCGCCGCGGGCGCGGGTGGGCCGGGGCTCCTCGGGACGCCCCCCGGGCGGCCGCCGCGGCGCCGGAGCTGGAGCCCGAGCCCGAGCGGCGCGGGCGGCGGCGCATCGATGCGCTGCGGGCTCGATTGCGTCTCCCTGGGCCGGCTCTCGGGCCGGGAATGGGGCGGCCGCGGCGGGGCCGGCTCCGGGCGCAGCCGGGCGGCCGCGGCGGGGTGCGGGGGCGGCCGCCAGGCCCGCGGCCCCCGAGTTGGCGCAGCTCCTGGGCGCGCCGATCCCGGCCTCGGGGCGGCCCCGGCGCCGCGCCCGCGGGTCCGGGCGAGGGCCGGGGCCCTGCGCCCCGGGACCGCCTGCCCGCGCGCCCCCGGAGCTGCACACCCCGGCCTTCTCCTTCCCCCTCCCTCCCTGCTCTCCTCCCGTCTTTTCCCCCTTAAGATTCCTTTTTAGTCTCCTTTCCCTCTTCTCCTGGCCCCTCTCCTCCTCATGCTTTCTTTGTGGCTGTTTTTGCAAGTTTGTTTTAAAAGTTCACGGGCGTGCTTTCTTTTCTTTTAGACCAGGAGACGCGATCTCGCCCTGACGGGAAGATCAAAAGTCTCCGCTCGCCCCCGGGCTGCGGGCTTGGGCTCGGTCCAGACGCCTCCCTGAATGCAGATGTGCCGCCGCCGTCCTCCGGGGCTATAAAGCCGCCTCCAGCGCCTTTGCGCGCGCAGGAGCGCGCTCGGAGTTGCGGGGCGCGGACCCCGGGCGGTGGCGGGGCGTCGGGCTGCGGCGGGGCTCCCGGGCCGGCCGCGTGGGGCGGCCTCGGGGCGGGGGGCGCGGCGCGCAGGGGGTGCCCAACGAGGCCAGAGCGGAGGCCGGAGCGACTGTCCCTCCAAGCCGGGCAGACGCGGCCCTGGGGCGTGAAACGCTTCTTGCGAACGAGGAAACGGTGAGTTGGCGGACGCCGCCTGAGGCCTCACGGTTCGGGGCGCGGCGCTGGGCGCCCTTTGCTGGAGGAGGGTAGGCGCCGCGCGAGGTCAGCTCCTGCCCACCTTGGCTCACCTTCCGAGCGCGCAGCGCCCGCAGAGGCGCGCGGGCGGTGGTGTGTGCCAGGCGCTGGGCGCCGCGCACGGAAGGCAGAGAGTTTCGCCCTGGTTCATGCCCCCCGCACCCCCTCTTTACTTCCCCTCGCTGCTCTCCAAACCTCTGTTCCCGCCGCCCCCTCCCCCTGCCGGCCGTGGCCTGAGCTCTGGTCTCCGTGCCACCTTCAGCCACCGCTGGCTCCCCGCCTCGCCTCCCCTACTCAGGCACCGCGCACGGTGCGATCCGCCCTAACATCTGTCCATCCAACCATTGGCGCATCCATCAGTGTCAATGAGCTGCACATCCCAGCCACAGCCGGCACGCACGACACGGACTATGCCGAGTGCGCACTGCGACCTCGCTACCTGGCCCCGACACGCGAACGGGGTTATGACCCGCCTTGGAACCCTGGATCAAGCCTGGAACCTTGATCGCTAAGGTGTTCTTTGAGTCACACGCACCCCATTTAATATTGGGACGTCAAAATGTGACTAATTTTGCAGAGATGGGACAGATGGAGGGGACAGTGTCAGTCTAGCCCTTGCATCCCGCCAAGTTCTCTGCCCCTTGACTGTGTAATGGAGGGGAGAGGGAAGGGAGATTTCTCTCTCGCACCAACCACTGTATCCACCTGGAAGCTACCTGGATGCAGGGATTTACACCCACTTCAGCTGGAGCTGTTGAGGTCTCCAGGCGGGTCATAGTTAGAAAGTCTCAAGCTAAAACTTTTGCCTGACTGCTGCTTAATAGCACTGACTGCCTGGGAGGAGTGAGCGAGGGGGCAAATGCGTTCTCAGTGAGAACCAGGCTTTGATTTAGGGAGAAATGGTGTCTGGGGGCTGTAAGCTTGTAATTCCTGTGTTATTTACAGAGGGAGAACTAGGACCATATGTATCAGAAGCCAGAGCTTTGCGGGGAGTCCCGAGGGCCTTTCTCAAAGGGCTGACCTGGGCTGTGATTGCATCTTCTACTTTTGCTTCTTGCTTTCCCCACTGCACCACACCCACCTCTAACTGTTCAGAAAACAAGCATGTTCACCTGTGTCCCTGATGAGTCTGGTCAGGCCAAAGGGCCTTTCTTGTGCTCCCCCCTAAGAATTTCAGGGCATGGTGCCAGAGAACCTTACTGCTTAGAATCAGAGGGGTACCTGTGCAGGGCATTTTACCTGACTTTATTCCTACTGCAGATTTCTGCCTGGGTGTCTGAAGAGTTCTGTTCCTCAGACCCAACTCTACAAAAGGGCCAATATCTGTGTGTCTGTTAGTTCCATGATTCGCAATTCTACGGTTAGAAAGGATACAGGGAAAGCTTTCTGGGGAGCACCCAGGTCTGTGCGTTTCCTAGGAGGCCAGATAGAGACGTGGCGGCGCTCTCTGGGGCTCCTTCCTCCGGGAAGAAGTGACTGCGGGAGAGCACCAGCCTCACAGACCACATCCAGGGGCCAGACTGTTTTCAAGCGAGACTAAAGGGCAGAGAAGCCCAAGCCCAGCGGAGGAACTAGAATTCTGTAGAAGATATACTGGGTAGAAACCTTGTTACCCCACTCTGAACAGTTGCAGAGTCCCCTTTGAAAGGGGACCAGGGGCTTTTGCCTTTCTGCAAGTATTTGGCCATATCTAAGCCACACACAAAAAGTGACACCCCCCCCCCCAAGCCAGTGAAATTCTCACACCTCTGAAAGGTGCGGGGTTTCTAGGATTTTTTTTTTTTTTTTAATCTCTGAATAGGGAAGTAGGGAAAGTGGACAGCAGAGTACATGCTGAAACATCCAATGGCAAATGCTAAAGGGAAACCTGGTGTTTGCCATCACGGCCAGGTGGCTCACCCAGAGTGGGGTGGCACGGTTTATGAGCCCAGGAAATTCTCAGGGGCCATGAACATAATTCCCAAGATTGCAGTTGGGCCCAGGGGGACTGGGCTCCTTCTTCTCCAAGGTGGGGGTAGGGCTGAACCCTATTCTCTAGAAATGCTCCCCAATGCCACTTTTTCAAGTCAGGGGTTAGAAATCCGACTCCTGCTTTCTGAGCTCAAGGAGCCCCCGCCCTCAGTTTCTGGGTCTGCCTGCCTGGGTTCATCCCACTTCGGTAGCGTTCTTGTCCTTGATGAACTGGAACCCCACCCAGGTCAGTTCGGTGCGGGGGGGGGGGGGGAGTCAAATACAACTATGTCTGCACAAGTGTTCAGTAGAGGATCAGGGACCTGGCCTGTGACATGCTCTGCAGGGGCTACAAGTTCACGCTGGGGGTGGAGCAGCTGTGTCACCGCGGGGCGGCAGCCTAGCTTGGGTTCAAGGTGCAATTGAGAGCAGGAGGTATCAGAGAGCCTGACTGGGGCTACCAAGGTGTGTCCTCCTTTGGATGGGCTAGCGAGGAAAAAAAAGGGAAAAGGACTTCAGGAAAGGTGGATTCCTCTAAGAGCAGGTTTAGAATGAATAGCCAGGTTAGGGACCTAAGCCCAGACTTCCGAGAGGGAGGGATAGGGCTTGCTGGGTAGAACTATCAAAGGCTCGCACCCCATTTCAAGGCGTGAGGGCATGTGGCCCAGGTGAGCGCCTATGGGGAGCCCAGTGCCTGTCCCACAATGCTAAGAAAGGCAGCTCCGAGCACTCTTCTCTGCACCCTGCCTGAAGCGCAGGCACTGCACTTTGTCCCTAGCACATTTTGGATCTGCCTGGGTGCAGGGAAGCCAGCTGCTGGGGGGCTGCGTGGCTCAACCAAGGATTAGACCACAGGACTTCAGTCCCTGCTGAAACCGGAAGAATTTGGACCCTGGGGCCAGGCCCTCTCCTGGTGGTAAATTGTTTGCTAAAAGTGCATTTACACAGCAGTGAAGTTTGCTTCTCTTTTTCCGGTAGCTTTGTTTTAACGAACCAGATGTTTTGTCTGTAAATTCTCCCAAGAACTTTTACAGTTTTGACGTGAAATAAACCTTCGAAAATCAGAGCTGTATATTAATGCCACTTCTGTGGGGCCTCAGGGGAGCTACATCAGGCATGCCTGGCTGTGAGCTGGGGATTGGGGGTGGGGCAGTCTTCCAAGAAAAGTCGGAGACACCTCTCTGCCTGAGGTCAAGAATTAGTATTGGGGTGTGAAGCTCCTCTCCCCTCCCTATCCTCTCCCAGCCCTTCCCCTACTACTGGGGCTTTCAACTTTGTAAATTTCTTGTAGCCTGGGCACAGTTCTGATCCAGCTTTGCCAAGGGCACACCTGCCATTCCAAATAGGACCTCTCTACTCAGAGACCAAAGGACCTAACATCTACCTGGCCCAGCTTGATCCCTGATCTTCCCGTGAAGGGCAGAGCAAGGTAGCCCTTGCCTAGCTGGCCCTGAACATCTGAATACCTGGGAGCTGACCAGGTCAGGTGCCCTGGAAGCCAGCGCTGCAGGTTCTGATGCTCCAACTCAAAATATCCAGGTAGTTATAAACTTCTTTAAAAACAAAAACTATGCACCTAACAGAGAGGGAAGAAACAATTATCCAAGGGCAACTGGGGTGCCTACACCCCCACCTCCTGTTTGGATGATTCTAGAGACCACTTTCTCCAGTTTTTTCACAAAGGCTGGGGATTTTCCTGCCTCTCATCTTCCACCCCACACTTTCCTGTGCTCTTAGTTCTGCATCTTTAGATTTGAGGAGCCCAGTTTAGAATTCCCTTTTGTTCAGAAATTCTCTTTCAAGTTCATTTACCCAACTTTCAAAGAACTTTCTTTAGGAGACAGACTATTACATAAAGAAAATAATATTTGTGTTTTGGTCTAAGGAGGACAAATATACATTAAGCCCAGCTTGGCGGGCACAATTACTGGAGAAATACCCTTCTGTTAAATCCCCTGCATGGACTAGCGTTGCGTGGGGAATTTCCTGACTTACTCGCTACAACTTGGAGTGTTTTTTTCCCACTCCAAGTGAAATGGGGTTTTGGCAAACATTTGAGCAGAGCTTAAAAAAAAAAAAAAAAAAACTACGCTGGTGAAATCTATAGCGGCGAAGGGCTCAGCCCTCGCTGAAAGCCAGAAGCTCTTTTTGCTAGCTAGAAAGCAGGGGTACCTTCGTTCCCGGGGTGTATCGGAATCAGTGCATGGACAAGCCCATGCGAGGCTGACCTCGGCTACTCCGATGCAGGCATCTTGGAGGAGGAAGACCAGGAGGTCTCAGAAATCAAACCACAGACCAGACAGCCCAGCTTTGCAGCCTGGTGACCTCATTAACTAGCCAGGGAATTTGCAAGACGAGGAAGAATCTCCTTCCCTTTTCTCTTTCTCTACATCGCTATTTCTGTCTCATACATTATGGTTTTGTGTTTGTCACTGAATGTACAAACGGAGAAGACCGGGCGTCATTCTGAAAAGGGAAGGTACAAAAGAGAGGGACGCTGGACCCGGGCCTCTGGGAATTTTTTCTCCTGTTTACCTGTGAAACTTGGTGCATACCGCGTGGGTTTCGGGAACAGGAGAGCCAGGGTTCTGTGGAACTCGGTGGTCAGCAGGGTCAGATATTTTGCACAGTCTCAGATCACCGCCGCGTTCATAAAGCCAAGATTTTCCTCCTCCGGAAAAAAAAAAAAAAAAAAAAGTCCTGAATTCTGAATTCTTCCTTTTCTCTCTCCACTTCTCTTTCCCCTGTCTCTTCTTTTCATCTTCTTCCTTCTTCCTCCCGTTTTCTTTTTGTGTTTTCCGATCGCCCCCTCCCTGGCCCTGCTCCCCACCCCCAAGAGCCCGCATGGGTTATTTAATTTCGGATCTACCAAGTCCCCCACGAGGACCAGCCGGGCCCGACACGAGGCGGGCGGCCACCCGCGTGCAGAACGAAAGGGAACCAAGTCGTTAGTAGTTGCTGCGGCTCTAGTCCTTGGGATGGAGGGGGTCAGAAATGGGTGACATTTGATTTAAAATAAAAGAACATGTTAAGAAGTTTCAAAGCTGCCAATAAAACCCTTTAAGTGGCTTGTGATTCAGTGCCTGGCGTCGCGGCGATGGCATTGGTAAATGACTCTAATGCCCAAAGAAAAATATTACAAATGCCGCTGTCTCGGCCACCAATCGCTCGCCCTTCTCCCGCGCGGGCGGTGGCTCCTCTCGGGCGCAGAGGGCACCCGCATTTGCATGATAAATTGACCAGACTGGCGGCAGCCAATGAAATATTCAAATTAGGCTGGGGGTTAGGGATGGAGTCCCTAGGGCTCCCCCTTTGAGCCACCAGCGGGAGCTGCCAGGACCTCACCTCCATCAGCGCCCTCTGGAGGCAGGACAGTGGGGGCGTCTGCTCCCTCCCCAGGGGGAAGCGAGGGCCTGGGGGAATCGGCCTGGGGAAGGGGTGGGAGGGGGGTGTGTCAACGCTGGCCCAGTGGACTAGTTGCACCGCAGTCTCTATCTATGCCTTGCAGTTGGACATGTTGATAGATTGCAGAAGTGTGAGGCCAAGAGGGGTTTAGAGGGGCTCAGGACCCTTTTCCCTTCCCTCCTTCCCTCCCCTAAACTCTCCTAACAAATCTAGCATTTAGATTAAAACAGTATATTTGCTACCTTGACATAGCTGCAAGAAAAAAATCCTTGCCCACTTGGCCCAGGACCAGCTTCCCCAATGCCCTCCGGTATTGAAATTCTGGAGCACACAAATCCAGCTTCCTCTGAGTCAAGCACCCCACTCAGCACACGCTCGCCCAGCAGTGCAGGCACTGGGAGCTAGGACTCCTCTGGGGGCTCTCCAGGGCTGCGTCCTGCTTGGAACCACAAACCTTGGCTAGGCCAGTGGGAAAGGCCTGAGCTGCCAGTGCCAGCCTGCTCACAATGGGCCTCAGCAAGCAGATCTTCTCCTCTGGGAAAACAAGTCTTGGGGGAAGTAGCCAGGCTTCCAGGCAGAGCGCCATGAGTGCAGAGGCAGGCGAGGAGGGAGAGGTATACAGCTCTGCTCAGGGTGTAGAGCCCAGCCAGAAGGGGTGTGGGAATAACTGTGCGTGTATATGGGGATCCTCATGGAAGACACTGGAGGAGGCCCCATGCTCTGTTGACCTCTGGGCCCACAGCAGGAAAGTACAGCCCCCCAGGCACCAGGGCAGGTGCTGGTCTCCTGGCTGAGCTGCTGCAGCTCCTGCTCCAGAGGGCAGGGACTCTTGCTCTGGATACTGGGTTGGCTTTAGCCAAAGTCCTGCTGATACCTCTAGTGTGCTGAGCCCCTCCCCCCCCACCTATACCCCCCATTTGGAGCCAGGGGCCCTGGGCCACCTCCTCCCCTGGCTTATTTTTTAAATGATACAGAGATTTTAGAAGTGCACTTGTCTTTCTTTACTGTGAAGTGAGAAGCACAGCACTTATTTCTCTCCCCATCTCAGCAGCACGTAGAGTGGGGTCCAGGCTAACAACTCCCCAGGTACCGCTGGACCCCCACCCTCCTTCCAGCCCAAGGGTCTGCAGGGAAGTCTGAGCCCCAGCCCAAAGAGCCCTGTAGACCGCTCTCCGCAGCCACACTGGCTCAGGACAAGTGGGGAGCCGTCCTCCCCACCCACTCACGGAGACCTGGGAAGCAGGGGTCACCCAGCCTGGTCCCAGGCTGGCTACCAACTGACTGTAAACACACACTGAGAAATGTTAGGCCCTGAATGTAAGTTTGAGAGAAAGTGAATTTAGACTTCGGAGGTTTTTACAGTTATCATTAATACTTTCAAAATACGTTGCCCAAGTTGGGAGATTAATTTTTAAGAGGTCATGTTTAGCATGTAAGGTTCTTAGGGGTATTTACAATGAAGAGTAGGAGCTCTGGCCCCAGACTTGACTGGAACACACCTGGTGACAGGTAGGTTCAGGTTCCAAAGGGACCTCCCTGTGTCCCAAGAGAATCTTAAGTCCCACTTGACCTAGTATTGGGGTCAGAGTCCCCACTTAGGAGGAGAAGACCTGTGAGACTCAGAAGCAGCCCATGAGGGACGCATGCCCATCCCAGACTGGTTGAGCCAATCTTCAGCACAGGGCAGAGCACCCCCATCCCTATCTCCAAGGAGCCCAGGAGCCCTCTCCCTTCTCAGGTCTCTCCTGTCCATCTGTATATCTTTGAGCCCCATCTTCTTCATGACAAAATGGGGCCGCACTCTCCACCTTAAACAAAAGTAGGAACTCGGGATGGAAAACTTCCAGCAGTATAGGAGGTACCCCTAGAATATTAGACTTTCCCCTGCTGTATGCAAGCTTTCAGAGTCAGATTGGGTTTGGAAGAGGAAGAGGGGTGTGTCCCTAGTTGTGTGCCCACAGCCAGTCATGATAGAGTTCACTTCCTGGGTGCTGGTGAGGCTACCTGGGATGGTGTCTGTGCTTCGAAGAGCTTGGCATGCAGTAAATGTGGGAGAAATAGTGCTCCTTCTCCGGTCCTAGTGAAAAGGGCAGAGACAGAGGCAGACCTCCCTGAACAGATAGGATTTATAAATGGGGTGAGGCTGATATACCTCAGGATACAAGCAGGTGCTTGGAGTGAGGCAAAAGGAAAGGAAGCTGGGAGTGGCTGAAGGTGGGGCAGGGCCAGGTGCAGCCTCCTGACTTCCTGGGGAGAGTGGGCACTTGCAGGGCCAATCAGGTGTATTCCTCCAGGCCTTTCTGGGAGCTAATTAAAGAAAGGGGCTTGGCGAGGAGCCTCTCTGATATTTCTATTTTCCCTGTTAGCAGAGACTTGAATTTGCACCGTCCAGGTCAGATGGAAAATGGAAGCCTGGAAATCTGACACTCATTGATTTGCTCTCTTTGCCATCTCTACTCAAGAGAGAAAGAAACGTGACTTCAAAATTGCAATTAGGAACCAGCCTGCTAAGGGTTCTGAGTCGAGCTCCCGCGCTGTGCCAGCAGGCTGCCTCCTCTCATTTCCCAGGCAGGCAGGTTCATTCATAGTTTTGAATGAGCAGGCAGTGCTGATAGATCGCTCAGGCTTCCTCAAAATAACGCTCACACACCCTGTCCGGTGCTTTCTCTCATTTTGGCCAGGTCTTTGAAAGGATGGCAATTTTCCCAAAGTTTTAGAAGTATTAACTTCCTTTCAAACATTCTTTAACCTTTAATGTTTTGTAACTTGATGAAAAGGTCATTTTGTTCTGAGAATGCAACTGTTCCATAATTGTTCAGCTATCAGGGTGAATTTCATCCAAATTCTAAATTCTTTAATGGGATCCAACTGCACAAAAGATAGATCAATATGTACGTAATACATGCAATATAATCTATATTATGTTAATCTATATTAGTGTTGTATTGTTAATTATTAATATACTATATAGAGCATGTAGCATGCATATAAATTAATGTTCTCCAATATACACCTCTGTACATGTATATATAGCTATGTGCATATGTTGATTTATTCAAATCTGTATACACTTCTACTCAGAGTCTGAGATTTAGATTAACATCTCTTGTTTTCTTCCAGAATGGCTCCTTTACAGGAAAATATAAAACTTACTTTTTTTGAATCATAAGGTTTGCTGAACATTTAATGGTAATCATTTATTATGCACTACACGTTTCACATGTTCCTGATTTTTTTTTTTTTAAACAGGGTTCCATCAATATCTATTTTAACATCTTTGCAGAAATGGCTCCAGAAACCTAGGGCAGTCCAGATGTGGGTCTGTTTTCTTACTCAATGTCAGCTTCTGCGCTGTCTAGGATTTGGGGAGTCATTCCCTCCACTTGGACCTTTCTAAGCTAATGTGCTCTTGGAAACAGAGCCAGAACTTGTTAGGTTTGTCTTTAAAACAGAGTTAAGGGGCTCAAGTAAGAACATGAGGGAATTCTCTTCAAGGAAACTGCACTGAGTTTATGCCTGGAGTCCATGGTTTCTCTTTTACTTACTCAAGAGGCATTGGGTACGGTGTCCTGCATTTCTGCCTCTGATTGACTGAATTTTAAAATGGAAGCTCCCTCAACCACCCTAGGATAGTTCACCTCAAGCCTCTGTAGGTCTTTGTGGACCCAAGGAAGGAAGGGATCTCATGGAAACTGGAATGCAGAGAGGGCCCTCTAAGAGCAACATTCACATTCACCTTCAGAGGATAAATTGATACTTTTCAAAGAATACAACTTTTCCCTTAAATGTAAATCCTTGTAAAAAGTCTGCAGCTAGAATAAATAAATAGCAGCAAAGTCCTAGACCTCAGGATAGGCTGCTTCAAGGATCTGTGTTCCAGAATTCCTCCTTCAGTCATTCATTCCATCGACCCGGTTCCAGACTGGGTTTCTGCATTTCTCTGGGATCTGTGCTTTGATTTCCAATGTTTCTCTGTCTGAGAATTATTAAAAATTGTAGAAGAATGTATATGTCCCCCATGTATGGTATAGGTAGTAATTATTAGACTAGCACCCTCAATCACCAGAAGCCCCTGACACCTCCCAATCACAAGATTTTACAGAAACTACTTACTTGCTTTACTCTGTAGTTTTAACACTTAACACTCTGTTCCTGTTTGTAACTTTTACATAAATTAAGTTCTATGGAATGAATTGTTTCACCTCTTGTTTCTTTCACTGGTCTTAAGTTTGTGAGACTTAATCATGTGGTTGCCTGTTGTTGTTCATTTTCAAAGCTGTAGTGCATAAATACATTGCAATATAGTAGGTTGATATTCTTCCCAGTTTTTTCATATTTATTATGAAAAATGTCACTGTGAACAACGTGCTGGTTCCTGTGCTGGCGTGCACACATGGAAGAGCGTGTCTCCTGTTTTTTACCTATAAGGCAGGGATTGCTTGATCATAGAGTTTATGTATCTAAAGCTCAACTGTTTTTTCTAAATGACTGTCAATTTCCACTCCCCCAAGCAGTTTTTTAAAAATTGTTCTCCATCCTTGTCAGCATATAGTATTGATTATTAGCTATTTTTTTTTCTTTTTAATGTTTCCTAACCTAGCAGTTGTGGTTGTGGACTACTATGCTTAATTTGCATCTCTGTGAATGCTAATAAGATTAACCACCTTCAATATGTTTGTAGTCATTTGGAGTTCTTTAGTCTTGAGGTAGCTGTTCAAGTCCTTTTCTTATTTTCTGTTGGACAGAAGTTCTTTATTGTCCAGTTGGCTTCAGGTTGCTTTAACAATGTGGGTAAGGGCCTCCCTGATGGTGCAGGGGATTAAGTCTCAACACTATCAAGCTATTGACAGCCACTGCAGCATGAATTCTATCCCAGGCCAGGGAGCTGACCCGCATGGTGCAGCAGACCTCTCCTTCATGCCTGCTGCTCCCCTCAGCAATGTATTTCAGTATATCTGCCTGTTCTGTTCCCTACTCTGTCTCTGGTGAATCCTCTCACCCCCTGCACCTCTGGCTTACACCCCAGTTCTTGCATGCACAAATAAATCTTTAAAAAAAAATGTGGGTGAGATCCCTGATTGTATTTCTTAGGATGCTTTATTTAGCCTGTGAGTAGTACAACTCCTCTGCTCACATGGGTTTTCGGGCAGTATCTAGTGGGAGATCCTGGCTCAATTATAGTCACCCCTCAGCATCTTGGGATATTGGTTCCAGGACCCTTGGTGGATACCAAATTCCCAGATGGCCAGGTTCCATACGTAAAATGGCACAATAGTTGTCTATAACCTACCATGCATTCCCATATATTTTAAATCATCTCTGGATGACCTATAATACCTAATACATTGCAAATGCTGCATAAATAGTTGTTATATTACTGATTATGGATTAAAGACAAGACAAAATCTTGTGCATGGTTAGCGCCAATGCATCCATCAAGCCTAACTACATAGTTCAGATTTTCCTTCATCAGTTGTTCAATTCGTCAGATGCAGAATCATAGATTCTGAACACCAGTGGTATAATGGCAGGAACTCAGTTTTCGCTACCCTCAGCCTCTTTGCACTGAGTCCTCAGTATCATCTGAGGATTCTCAAGGTGTTCAGGTCACGATTACAAGAGGGCCACTAGTGGTCAGTGGAATTGTTCACACATTCCACAGGAAAGAGAATAAAAGGAAATACTGTCACTGACCTATGTAATCCCTGTCCTTCTTTCCAGTTTTCTGGGGCCCCTTCTGTGGAGCCCAGGCCCTCACCAGGGAATGCTGTGGCCTGCTTGTTTGCTTGCATATCATGGGAAGTAAGAGGTGGGAGGGGAGACAATCAAGCTTAAGCTCTCACCATTCACTGCCAAGCTTGCAGGTTTTTTAACATTATTTTTAAATTTGCTTGAAATAAAATTCCCTCTTTTGGTATACAATTCTCTAGGTTCTGACAAACTCATAGAGCCATGTAAGCAGCTCTGCAATCAAGATTTGGAACAGTTCCATGGTCCCAAACTCTCCTTTGTGCTGTCTGTCCTTTTGTGGCCAAAGTACCCTCCCGCCCTTCACCCCAGCTCTCCCCCACCAGGAACTGTGGTCTTCACCCCTGTAGTTTTCTTTCACCAGGATGTACTATAAATGGGTCATTCCTTGTGTCCCCTTTGAGTCTAGCTTCTTCACTTAGCACACTTGATCTTTGAATACCCTGGGGGTTAGGGACACCAACACCCCCACATACCACAAAGTCTATGTAGACTTTGGAATTCCCCAAAACATGAGGACCAAGAGCCTGCTGTTGACCAGAAGTCTGACCAATAATATAAAGATTTAATCAGCACATACTTAGCATGTTACATGTTAAATACATACTGTAGTCTTATAATAAAATAAGCGAGAGAAAAGAAAATGTAATTAAGAAAATCATGAAGATACGTTTACAATACTGCCCTGTATTTATTCATACCATAAGTTTCCATTGTCTGTTTATAATAAAATTCAGGTGTAAGTAGAGCCAGGCAGATGAATCCTCTCAACCCGCCCCTCACACCTCTGGCCAGCTCTTGTATGCATAAATAAATAAATCTTAAAAAAAAAAAAGTGGAGCCAGGCAGCTCAAGCACATGTTGTTCGAGGGCCAAGTGTATAAGGTATTTGGGGTTTATCCATGTAGTTAATAGTAGTTTTGCATGGATGGACCAGAGTTTCTTTACCCATGTACCCATTGAAAGACAATTAGGTCATTACGAGTTTGGGGAGATTGCAAATAAAGCTGCTATAAACAGGTTTTGTGAACATAATTTTTCCTTGGGTATCAGTACCCGGGAGCGTGATTGTGGGTAGTATAGTCAGAACATGTTTAACTTTATAGAATGCTACCAGACTCTTTTCCAAAGTGACAGTACTATTCTGTAGCCCCTCAATCCCCCAGCAATGACCGAGAGTTCTGCCTGCTTCTAGAAAGGTTTTAATGGATGTTGAAGTGTTTTTACAAAGATTGAGGGCACCAAGATAGGAGAATGCAGAAGAGGTATTTCTAAACTCTTAACTCCTGCAGGCTCCTGGCCCGTCCTGCTGTCTGCACATTGAATATGCCCATTTCTACATCATCTGCTTCTCCAAAGGGGAGACAGGTAAGCAACATTCTGCCCATGTTGAATATCAAACTATAGCACCCCCTCTCTTGGTTGATCCAGTCTACAGTGCCATGAAAAATGAGTCCACAGCCTTGTGCTTTATTCCTGCACTCACAAAGTAAAAGAGTGTGTGGGCATTTGGAACATGTTATGCTCTGTGGCAAGATCCAGGCAAAGGAACATGTGCCACTGTACCATCAGAATGTCAGAGCTGCCAGGGGCCTCAGCAGCTCGCCCTTGGGACTTGACAGTCTGTCCAACACCCAGGTCATCAGAATCCCAGCCCAGAACTCTCAGCCCCCATGGATTCTCAAGCATTCAGGGCCTGCCCCCTCCCCCAGGCTGGCTGCAGGAAAGTGCACCAGTGGAGAGCAGGGACAGGTTATCTTCACCTTAACTATGCACCTCGGGACCCAAAATGAGACTAAACTGCTAGGTAGACATGGCCAGAGATCCTGTCTGCTGGCTCTCATCCAAGCCTGCGCTCCTTTCATTTGGTCCCCACTTCTGAGGCACCTTCACATTTCAAACGTCCTGAGAATATGTTTAATTAGAACTTGGCCATACAGCCTTTTAAAATAAAGCAGAAGGGACCAGCTAATTATATCGCTCAGCATTCTGTGGCAAACATATATTTTTTAATAAAACACTTTCCTAACCAGAGTAATCCCTGGAGATGCAAATCCTCATTTATAAGAAGTTTCCCAAAGGGAGTTAAAGAGAAGATGCTTTATAAAGAAGAGAGACAAAGAGAGCAGGGAAATGTATTCAAAGAGCTTCTAAAAGATACACTCATTCTGAGGTGGAAGTACAAATACTTTAAAGATGTCAATTTTAATCTTCAAATGTCTTATGGTTTTTTTCCTGTATTTTTGATAATTTATAGTTCTTTCCCCCTGTTTTGATTGTTCTCACCAATGCCCACACTTCTTATTCTGGGATTTTTCATAAGTACAATTTGTAAATAAATAAACTAGTGACTTTCTCAAAATGCACTCCATCTCCTGCTGCTTCTCACCTCTGCTTGCTCCCCAAGTAACCCCCTCTCCATTCCTGCAGGTGCTAAGGCAGTGTGGTGCTGGGCTGGGGTCCTTTCCTCCAGTCTGGAAGCCTTGGGGGACAAAGGCCACGGCTGGGGCTGCTCACCTCTGGAAGTGGTGGTCTGACAGGAAATTTGCATTTGTAAGGCTGATAGCCCAGCCAATAGAAGCCCTAATCTGGGTAGTAACTCCCCAGGCTCTACTCCCTGGGGGGCCATGGGGTAAGAAGCTTAGCTATTTTGGCTCATTTACTCTAAACAATGCTCCTGAAAAGTCAGTGTTCTTATCCCATTTTGCAGATGAGTAAGTGAGAGGGGAAGAATGGATGAGGGATCTCCAGGCTATTAGAAGGGGAAGAACTTGAATTTAAATGCAGCCATGTGTGCAGCAGACCTCTCCTGTCTCAGCCCACTGCTCCCTTCAGCAGTGTATTTCATTCAATCTACCCCTTCTGTAACAGGGTGGTCCCCAGGAAAGGGGGAGGTTCCCTGCCCCACCCAAGGTAGGGTGGAGCTGAGCAGGAAGAGGAGAAGCTGCAGAAAAGACTGAGGAAGGAAGGAGCAGGATGGAGCCAGGAGACCTAGAGGAGGCGCATGGAGCCTAGAGACACGTGAAGAAACTGCGCTTGTCTTTTGGTCGTGGACTGGGTGACACAGATGTGGGTGAGACCCATGGGGAGGTGACAATGGCAGCTTTTATCTTGATGTTGATTTTGCTCTTTTCTTTCCGGGCTTGTCTGGTTGTTTGTGACCCTTTGCTGTGGGTCCCCACTGGAAGATGCTTTAGACTTGTGGCAGGCTTTGGGGCCTTGTTCTGGGCCGATCCCATATGGATGGAGTTTTACTCACGAGGGGACGGGTAACTTCGGGTGCTTGATTTAGAAACTAGATTCTTTGCCTTACCTGTATTGTTTCCTAATTGTATTAAAGTTCCTTCCCATTAAAGTCTCATACGTTTTGTGTTGATGCGGCGGATGGCAGAACCCATTTAGAATAGGCAGCTTTGTGGGGTTTAGGCTGTCCCTCTCCCTGTCCTATAACACTTCTACTCCCCAATCTATCTCTGGTGAATCCTCTCATCCCCCACCCCCCACACCTCTGGCTTACACCCAGCTCTTGTATGCATTAATAAATAAAATAAATCTTAAAAAAAAAATAAATGCAGTTCTTGCCCCCACAGCAAGGCTCAGCAAGCCCCCAAGATGGGGAACTGCTTGGTGTGTGTCTTCTCCGGATACAGGCTGCCCAGGCACAGAGTTTTCAGTTAAGTCTTGTCTCAGTTCACGGTCCTCACAAGAAAGAAGACACTGAAATTGTAACAGAGTGGTGCCCAGCAAAGGGGGAAGTTCCAGATTTCCTGCCCCACCCAAGGAGGGTGGATCCCTGCCCTGTAACAAAATTAGCATTAATCATGGGGGATTTCCTAAAGATGCTGCTTCCCAAGGTGAAGGGAAAGGTGAAGGAAAGCATAAGGAAGAATCGCAGAGCTGTTCCAACCCAGGTCTACAGGGAAGGGGGTAACGGTTACTGCAAACCAGAAGGAAAATGGTAAGGGGAATCTTTAGCCTTGGGACCTCAGAAGACCCACAGACAGAGACGTGACATATTTGGGCCACCATCTCTCTTCCTCCACCATCAGGCCAGCACTCCAATTTGGATAAGTCCCATCAGAAGCTCTTTGGCAGATGTCCCCCAAGTTGGCCTCCTGGGGCACAGCATGGAAAAACTAGCACAGGTGCAATGTATTCTTGCAGAGAACCCCCTACTCCACCTGTGACCCTGCTCTGTGCTGGGAGTGAAGAAAAAAGGGCTGTACCCCAACCCCGTCCTCGAGGATCTTAGTCTATAGAAGTCAATGGAGATGTTTCCTTGGCTAAGGGACTCAGCGACCCTCCAGGAACGGCCATTGAGGAAGCTCTTATAGAAAGAAGGTGTGGGGTTTACTTTGTGACTGTGCATGCCTAAGAGGTGCAATCTGAATTCACCTGTATCCCACTGAGATAGGACCCTTTTACTTGAGACCAGATAGTGTAATTCTCTTTTATCAAAATCTATTTAAATAAAATTTCACTGAAAAACTAGAAAGAAGACTTTTATCAGCCTATTCTTCAAAGACAAATCCAATCAATAGTTTGGTAGAACTTCCTCTTACTTCCCTCTTGAGTTACAGTAATATTGTGTATACAGTTTTGAATTTTAAATTTTTGATTGAGCACTGCTATAGCATTTTGCCATGTTATAATAAAATCTCAGGTAAACGAGTTTTGATGGCGGCATAATATTCCATTTATGGATGTAACAGTTAATATTATCATTCTTCTATTTAAATATTTAGGCTGTGCTCTGTTTTTCATTCATACTGTAAAATGCCATAATTAATTAGGGATGCCATTCCAAAACCAAAATTACTGGCTCAAAACATAAACATTGTTTAGCTAAGCAGTAAAGTGCCCAGCACAATACTGGCCACAGAATAGACACAACTCCAACCACTGAGTGATGAGCATTCATGCGAAGGCTCTTGATCCATTAATAACTCCTTCCAGGTTTTTCCTCTACAATAGTACTAGACTCCAATGAAAGTCACAAATGCAATTCTAAATTTTGTTATAGTCACAGTTTAAAAAGCAAAAGACAGACACAGGTGAAATTATTTGTAATATTTACCCAATTGTATCCAAAAATTACCATTTCAACATGTAATCAATATAAAAATTATTTGTGGTATATTTTATTTTCTTTTTCTCATATAAACCTTTGCAATCTGGTATTATTTTATACTTGTACTATTTCTCAGTTTGTACCAGTCACATTTCAAGTGCTTAATAGCCACATTGGTAGCATAGTACAGGTCTAGAGCAAAGAATGTGCTAGAGACATTTGCTACTACTGGCCTCTTCACCTAGTTGCAGAATCCAGCTACATTTTAATGCCTCCCTCACCTTCTTACTGGCCTGAGAGTGGATCAGAAAGTCAGATTAATATGACTTCTCTACTTGGGCATTTTTACCTTTTGTTCTCAAATAGGTAAATCACAGCACTGCTCCATCCAGTGTATCCTGGACACATTCATACAGACCTTACCATTGAGCACTTCCTAGATGTTAAGTCCTATGCCCGACCCTAGTGATACAGGAGTGCAAATCGACTTTACCTATGAGCTAATGATAGAACTTGTCAGTGTTTTTAGGGGTGACACAGATTTTACTCAAATAATTGTACAATCTGTAATTTCCAACTGGGATAAGTGCTATGAGGGAAGCTGGAGGGAAGCAGGAGCTATTGTTTCTATGAAGATGTTTGGGCTGACCTCACCAGTGGGCTGTGAGGGTGTGCAAGCATCTTGCAAAATTAGCGTCCTCATGAGGGGCAGCAATGGCGATGCCAGTAAGGCATGGCGATGCCAGTAAGTCCTAGCAGGCCTAGGAGGTGCTGCGCACTGAAGAGAACAAGACTCACGCTCTCTCTCAGGACGCCTTCCAATGAGAGAGAACATAATTCCCTAGAATGACTAAAAATAAGATAAGATTATGTGTAGAAAGAATTGCTGCGAGGAAAACGAAGCGGGGCAAGCGGGTGGAGAGATGGTGTGGGGGAAATGATGGGTTTAAGTGTTCCATGTACACAAAGACAGTACATTTAAAACATGCTCCCCCATGGGTGACAACGTCAGTGGCTTGTCCCCGGGGGAGTTTAATAGAGGTGTCTAGTCTCTGTCCAAGCCATCTTGGTGAACACTGACATGGCAGTGTGAGTTGATATGGCAAGATCTCAAGGTCCCAAGCATCATCTATAGGCTCTACTGATAACGATGCTCCCCAGGTCCTGAGTTAGAGGTCCAGTCCATCTATTCATGGTGTTTCTCATCCCCAAAAATGCTTGAGGCCAGGTGGAACACCACCAGTGGTGGGGGGTCCAAATCACCTCCCCTCCCCTTCCCCTCTCCCCTTCTTCTTTCCCTTCCTACCTCTTTCTCTCCCTCCCTCCCTTCCATTCACTCATTCATTCATGCACTCATTCATTCATCCATGTGTACGGAGCACTCCGTGGAATATCAAACACTCTTCCGGACACTCAAAAAGCAAGAGCGGCCATCTCTTTGGCTAGGACTGTACTGTTCTGCCAGCTGGGCACACTTTTCCAGAGGATAATAATTTAAAGAAGAGGAAAAATCAATGCTAATAGAACTCCTTTTCTGATTCCAAAAATGACATTGTCCACCATGGCTGGCTGCTTGGAGCCCGTGGCTGGCGGAGGCATGGACACAATCTTGTAAGCGCCTCACACCTGGCCGAATCAATATGGGAGAGGCAGCGATGCAGCCTGCAGGGTGGAGGGAGGCTGGGTTCAAGGGGCAAACTGTACTATTCTCCTTCTACCCCCTGAAACAGGACGGGGACCCTCCCTTCAGCCCGAAGTCCCCGGGGACAGGGTAATTTCAGCCGCACTTGATGTAAGCTATACATCACTGTCTTCTCCACCAGCTCTCAAATTAAACTCTGATGTATAAAGTTAAACAAAAATGAGATAAAAATTGGCAGAGGTTGAAGAGGGTCAAAGTAGTCAAAACACAAGGTAGACTATTGCTCCTTTTGATTTATGTTATTCTGTATACTTAGAAAAAATAAAATTATAAATCTCCCTGAGACATTTTCATTGAGAATGAGGCATTACTAATTTATCTTCAATAGACTCCCAGTTGCTCAGCTGGGAGGGAAGCAGGAGCTATTGTTTCTATGATGATGTTTGGGCTGACCTCACCAGTGGGCTGTGAGGGTGTGCAAGCATCTTGCAAAATTAGCGTCCTCATGAGGGGCAGCAATGGCGATGCCAGTAAGGCATGGCGATGCCAGTAAGTCCTAGCAGGCCTAGGAGGTGCTGCGCACTGAAGAGAACAAGACTCACTCTCTCTCTCAGGACGCCTTCCAATGAGAGAGAACATAACTCCCTAGAATGACTAAAAATAAGATAAGATTATGTGTAGAAAGAATTGCTGTGAGGAAAACGAAGCAGGACAAGTGGGTGGAGAGATGGTGTGGGGGAAATGATGGGTTTAAGTGTTCCATGTTCACAAAGACAGTTGTATGTTGTTTTGCTTTGTTTTGTTTTAAGAATTATCCATTCATACAAGAACCTGGATACAGGCCAGACATGCAGGAGGGTGAGAGGATTCACCAGAGACAGATCAGGGAGCAGAACAGGCAGACAACCAAAATACACTGCTGAGGGGAGCAGCGGGCGAGTTGGGAGAGGTCTGCTGCGCCATGTGGGTTGCTCCCTGGCTGGCCGGGAATCAAACCTGCGCTGCAGAGACTGCGGACAGATTCACAGCGCTGCGCCCAACCAACTGTGCTACCTGGGAGGTCCCAAAGATAGTTGTATGGAGGGATGCGGGGGAGAGGCCTTCAAGGATGAGACCAGGGGGGCCAGTGACCAGGCAGCCACCCCTGTCCAGGGGAGATGATGTGGTGAGTCAGGCCAGAACAGTGCTGCGGAGCTGGGCTGGAGAGCCAGGACATGCTTCAAGGGCCCAGCTCAAGGCCGCTCTGGTTTCTACTCCAGCGCCCTTCCCACACTCCAGAATGCCCTGCAACCACATGCCAGAAGCCACCTACGTGCATCTTTCCTCTGGGGATAAGAAGATGGGAGCCAGCAGGTGTGATGAGACAGTGGCATAGGAAGCAGGTGTTCTGCAAAGGAGGGTAACTGTCCAGGGGTGTGTGTGGGGGGGGGCGGGGATCGAGGGATACACATACCATCTTGAGCCCTGCTTTTTCCAATTCATTGGAAAAGTTTACTTCCAGTCCATTTATCTCATTCTTTTCTTGGGTGCCTCTAGCCTGGCTTTTTCTCCATCGCTCTATTGAAACCATGCCTTCCCAAGTTGCTGGCCCACAACTACCATCAGAGCTACTCCAGGACAGACCGACCCAAATGTCGGGGTGTCCTGACATAGTGGCACCCCCATGGGGGGAGTTTACACACACACTTGACCTCTGCATGAGAGGCCAGATTGAGGTTCATGTCGGGAATGCTGCCTTCTCTGGGAGCCTCTGTGGCGCGGTCGAGGGGAGCACAGCCCTGCGCAGGCCAGTCTCCTCCGTCTGCAGAGTTGAGGGGGGCTAAGCAACAGCAACCAGGCCACTTCTCACCAAGTTCTCCAACACACCCTAACCAGCCCTTCCTCCCCCTCAGTCAAGCATCAAGGAGCAGGTGTCTCAAGCAAAGGCTGAGGGCCTCCCTGGTGGTGCAAGGGTTAAGCACCGCACTATGAAGCAATTTGTAGCCTCTGAAGGACGAGTTCAATCCCTGGCCGGCCAGGGAGCAACCCACATGGTGCAGCAGACCTCTCCTGCCTCGCCAGCTGCTCCCCTCAGCAGTGTATTTCAGTCATTCCTCTTGTTCTGCACCCCACTCTGTCTCTGGTGGGTCTTCTTACGCCTCCCCACCCCCCATCTCTGGCCTATACCCCAGCTCTTGTATGCATGAATAGATACATCTTTTAAAAAAATAATAAAATAAAGGCTGGGGTTCTAGTCCCATCTCCCTACTTTTGCTAGGGTGCAAGCCTCTCCTTTTTACTCTGTCTCCTATTCCGCACCTGTCAGCACAGTTCCAGCTCAAGTTGCATAAATGAACATCCATTTCATCACATCTCACTGTTGACTCGAGTCCTAGAGTCGTGAGGTTGTTTCCATTCTCATTTTGTCTTTCCTGAAGCCATTGTGCTGGATTCTCCTTGTGCATGTGATTAAGTTTTCCCACATGGACAGCGCCCACACAACTTCCCATGATGTCGAGCTCTTGGGGCGCAGTTCTGGCTCACTCTCAGAGGCGCCCCCAGCGGCAGTCCCCTGTCATTACAATCTGGTTGCTCCCGTGGCTCCTCATCCAGGGGTTTTTTTGTTCAGCGCCCACCTGCGAATTTCTTCCGCCTCTTTCAGCCATCGGTAGCCTCTGCCTGGAGCGCATGTCTTTTCTTTCTTGGTTTAATCTCTTCTCTTGTCGGTCATAACCTCCAGTGGCCTTCTGGTAATGTGGTTATGGTGTCTGGTTTAAACCAATAGGGCAGAGAAGTTTCTGCTGCCTTCTCCACTAAATAGGTATCACCCAAACAAATGGCAGCAGCTACAATAACAGCAAACTGATAAAAGAATGCCAAGCTAAACACAAGCTCCATGTTTTATAAAATCAGTCAACAGTCCTAACCCAGGACTGCCAGTGATGGCCAATGGGTGGGAGAGTGCAAAGACCTGTTCTGCCAGGTGTCTGCAGCAGCAATGCCTGTGTGCTTGGGGGAACCCCAAAAAATAGCGCAGGAGGGCCTCCCCGGTGGCGCAGTGGTTGAGTGCTGGGTTGCGAGGCTGCCCACAGCCTCTGCAGCGCCGGTTCGATCCCCGGCCACTGGGCGCGGGTCCCACATGGCATGCAGACCTCTCCTGCCGCGCCCGCTGCTCCCCTCAGCAGTGTACTTTGTCAGTCTGCCTGTTCTGCTCCCTGCTCTGGCTCTGGTGAGTTCTCTCAACCTCCCGGGCTTCTGACTGTACCCAGTGCTTGTATAAATAAATAAATAAATCTTTTAAAAAAAAATAGCTCAGGAGATGTCGCACATAGCAGGGGGATGTCTCTATGAGAAGCATTTAGGTCCCCAGATGCCCATACAAGCCCACGACTCCCTCCCCCATCCTTTTGGCATACGGGAGGATGACCTAGCTGAGGGCAGAGTGCATGTAAACCAAATCCAGGGTAATTTGGAGAAAGTTAACATAGACCCCCTGGAGATCCTCCTGCTCCTGGTCTCCTGCAGAGGCAGGCAGGGGATCACCTTTTCAATGTTGCACTGTTCAATGAATTTTAACATATGTGTAGACTCACACAACCTCCACCATAATCAGGATACAGAGCAATTGCATCACTCACCACCCCCAAATAACTCCCTCATGTTTCTTCTTTTTTATTTACTTATTTATTTTGTGTGTAAAAGAACTGAGGTGTAGGCCAGAGGAGTGGGGGTGGGGGGTGGGTTGGGGAGGGTGAGAGGATTCAGCAGAGACAGAGTGGGGAGCAGAACAGGTAGATTTACTGAACTACACTGCTGAAGGGAGCAGCGGGTGAGACAGGCAAGGTCTGCTGTGCCATGTGGGTCATTCCCTGGCCGGGGATGGAACTCAGGCCTTGGCAGTGATAGCTCTGAGACTTAACCCCTAGGCCGCTAGGGAGGGTCCCCTCATGTTTCTTCTTTATAGACACCTCCTCCCTAACCCCCTCTCCCCTGGGAGCTATTGACAGTGACTCTTCAAGAATGTCTCTAGATGGAATCATATAGTACACAACCTTTGGAACTTACTTTTTTTCTTTGATGCAACACCTTTGATTCATCCCAACTGCTGCCTGTAGCCACTTGTGTCTGTCTGTGTGGCTGAATGTTGTTCCAGCATATGGACGTACCACAGTGTGCTTATCCATTCTTCCCTTAAAGGACATTGGGTTGTTTCCAGTCTGTGCAGTGTCAAATGATGCTGCTATAAACATTCGTAGACAGATTGTAAAGATAGTGGATTTCTGGGTCATATGGTAAGTGTATGTTTAATTTTATAGGAAACAAGCAAAACTTTTTCCTAAGTGGTCGTATTATTTTTCATTCCCACTGGCAGTGAATAAGAGTTCCTGTTTTGAGATCTTGCCAAGACTTTGTGTTGATTATGTTTTTTTTGTTGTTGTTGTTGTTGTTGTTGTTAACTTTACTAGGGATAAAGGGGTATCTCATCATGGTTCTAAGTTGTATTTTTGTAATGGTGAATTATGTTGAACATTTCCCATGTGCTTATTTGTCATCTTTACATATTCTTTTGGTAAAGTACTGCTTGATGTCTGTCACCCATTTTTAAATTCAGTTGTTTGTTTTCTTACTGTTGAGTTTTGAGAGTTCATTATATAAAAGACACAAGTTCTTTCTTGCTTTGAGTAGGTGATTTGAAAATATTTTCTCTCAATTGATGGTTTGTCTTTTCTTTCCTTTCAAAGTCTTTCCTAGAGCAAAATGTTCTTAACTATAAGGACAGAGATCATCTTTAGACTTTTTCCTGACCGCACTCAGGTGCACTTATTGAGCACCTGTGGTATGCAGAATCCTGATAGGCATTGGGTTACAGACCAATGGAACTTGGTGCTCAAAGTTCCAAAGACTCATTTGATGAGGTCTCTGCTCATCTCCCAGGGAAGGCAGTGTCCAATTTAGACCTGAGAGGGATTAGGGGAAGATTTGGTATCAGAGCAGATTTGGTATCCCCAACCCTTCTCTGTTGCAAACCTGCCCATTAGAATCACCCCAAGCTCTTACCCACCTGTGCAGAAGCTGTTTCCTCCACCGAACCACGGGCCTCCTGTCCAGTTAACTTTGCCTGCCCTTCAAAGCCCAGTTGAGAAATTCTACCAGTTCCCAAACCTTCTCTCCTCCCAGACTTCTGTTTCCTTGTCTGCTGTCTTCTTTGATTAGTCACTGTCTCGGCCACCTTGTTGGACATAGAGGGTTAGCTCATCTGTGGGGCACAGGAAGAAATGCCCAGCACAGAGCCTTTTAGAAAGATGTTTCCTGTGTCCGTTGCTGTAAAAACAGACAAGTCCCCACTCCCTGAGATCCCTCCAATCTGAGATTCCCTCAAATCCTTCCTTAGAAGCCAGCACCTGACAAAAGGCTCTGTAAGACTCTTTGGATGTGAGCAAACCGCTTCCCATGCAGCTACCCTCAGGCAACAAGAACCTTTAGAAGAACCTTCTCAAGAACCTTCTGCAGACAGCATCGAAGCCACAGAAAAGCCACATGGAACGGGGTTCCAGGCACCTGGGCAAGCCAGGAGAGGGAAAGCTTTCTGACAAGGGGCTGAGTCCAATGCCCTATGTCAAGATGGCAGGACAGACCTGGCTACTGGTCCACCAGGGTGCCAGAGGCCTCCCTTTCTCAAATGAGGACAAACAAAAAGCAAAGTTAGTGCTGGCGTCCAGTGCAGCAGGCCCTGTTGCCAAATGTTGGTTCATAATAGGCAACAGCTGCCGCTGCGGTTTCTTCTAGCAAGTGATTCATGTCTTTCCTCAGAGACGATAAGCAGAACAAATGTTTACTTAGACGTATAACAGAGGAACAATTGGAAAACAGGAGACTGACAACTGGAAATATTTTGCTGCTATTTGATCCATGACAATTAGTCTGAATTAGTCATATGGTGCTAACTGGCCAGGCCGCCTTTGGGCCGGAGGCAGTTGGTCTTCCTGGAAAAGGAGCAGAGGGAGCTGGTGGAAAAGAAGACCCAGAAGTTTGCTCAGAGCTTCAGCGCCATGCTTAGCGTCCCGAGGTCACTTTCCCTGACCAGCAGCCTGATCTGATAAACAAGATCGTTCTTTCATCCAGAGGGCTATAAGGGAAAGGAGAACAGAGAACCCCCCGCCTCCCCACACACGCGTGGCTGGTGCTGCTGGAATCCACAGACAATATTTCACACATTCAGAAATTAAAGAAGCCATTCACTAGGTCATTTTTTGTGTGCACATGGGGGAAAGCTTTAAAATCCTCTAAACACTCACACTGATGAATTTCCATCTAGGGAGAGCAGCCCATATATTGACTCATCCCAGACACACGTGCCTTCAGCGTGAAAACCTGGAGATGGGACCATTGAGTCGGATTTCAGTCTAATTATGTTTACATAATTTAAGATCTTGCATCCTATTTTATGCATATGTAGTATGTGTTACTACAGTCATCTTCAAATGCATTATTTAGTAGATAGATCATAAATATTTCCATAAGAAGGGAGAAAAGACAGAGACGTAATTCAAGTTTTTGGCCAAAAAGAAAGAAATGCTGTGATTCATGAAAAACTTCTCAGGAGACCATATGCAGAGACGGGGATAGAAGGCGGGGAGCAAAGCTTCCCTCTTATGTTGGCTTGGGGTATCTGACATGGGTGGCGATGGGTCTGGGAGTGTGAAGCTGCAGGAAAGGAAGCCCCTCTCGGGGTAGCCCACACTGTGCCTTGCAGGGTGCGGGACATTTGAATACCCAACATGAGCGTGGAGGATGGAAAAGCTCAATGCAGCCTTTACAGGTGGACTTCTCCAAGCACATTATAAAATGTGTGCAAGTGGGGTGATGTGACCCTCTCCTTGTTTACAAGCACTGGGTGGGGGCCTCTACCTGGGGCTGCAGGAGGTGAGTTGGCCAGGGGATGGATGTTCATCCTATTGGAGGCAAGAGCTGTGGGTTTTGAGGACCCAGCTCTCTTTTTCTCCCTTCTCCTGACAGCATCTTCGTTGTCCTTGCAGGAAAGCACTTGTACCTTATTCTCAGTCTTTGATGCCACCACCGGCTCCCAGTTCCAGGGAAGACTGCCCTGCTTGAATGTGTTAGCATCCCCGGCAGCCCCCAGCGCTGGGTCCGGGAGGGTTCTCTGGCCCATCAGACAGTTAGAAGCAGGAACTCATGCCCGAATCTGGAGGGTGAGAAGCAGCTATCCTGCAAAGGTTACAGACAGGACGGGGTGATCCTGGGGTGGGGTGGGGGTAGAGTCACTGATGGGCATTTGTTTGCCCCATGTCCAGCCAGGCTGTGCGTGACTTCCTGAGACATGGTCTCCACCTCTGGCTAGATCTTCATTTGTCCCTCCTGTTGGATCCAAGCCGGGTCCAGTGTGATGCTTTTGTTCATTTGGTATTGCCACTTGCAATAGAGAGTGTGGCCAATATACCCACGAGTCCAAGGCAGAGGCGGAGGAAATGCATGGGGATGGAGGCAGGCTCTGGGCTCCCCTTTCTGATTGAGATCTCCTGAGGGCCTCCAAAAGCTCTCAGTGCAAACAGCCTGGAGCCTACCTTGAGAGACAGGCAGGGACAGCAAGACTACCTGAGAGCCAAGCACCCAGGGCAGCCAGCTCTTCCTCCCAGACCCACACTTTGCCTCCTTGCCCAGAACCTGCACTCCTACCACACTCCAGCCTCCTCTGCTGCAGGAAGCAGCCCGACGATAGAAGCTGAGACCCGTCTGTCCAGCCAGATCCCTAGACACCTTGCTGTCACCCAGGCTGTGACTCTAGACCCTCTCACCAGAGGGGCCACAGAGGTCACAGGCTGGTCATCTCTTAAATGTCCACTTAGAACAGACACAGATCAACTGACCTGCTCAGGGCAAAGTGCAGGTTATGGCAGGAACAGTGATAATCTGCAGGGGATGCAACATCATTTCTTGCTCCACTGGAATGATCGCCACCAGAACTACAGCCCCTGCGGAGCCCTGGGTGCCAGTGATCGGACCCTCTCACCTTCCTTTTACATCAGAGCACCCTGTGGGGTGCTCAGCCCTCCATCTTCCTGCTGAGTTCCTGCTCTTTATTTTCAGATCTCAGCTTCAATGGCTCTTGCTTAAAGAACCCTCCCTCCCAGCAGTCTGGGACACTGCTTCAAGTTTTATGTCTGTGGCACGATGGATGGATGGATGGATGGATGGATGGATGGATGGATGGATGGATGGAAGGACAGACAGACAGATGGATGTGCATTCCAGATGTAGATCAGAGGATGAGTAATTCCTGTGAATCTCCCTCTTACCCCAGGTTGGGGATTCTCCTGTCAGTCACTATACATCTATGCAGATTTTAAAATAATCTGTTTACTTTTTCTAAGTATCTAAAGTAATAATATTAATAATAGAACACTTAAAAAATTTAAGAAAATATTTAAATTATCATCTATAATCCCTCTAGTCAGAGAAAATATATCTACATTTGTATCCAGTTTTTAATTAATAAATATCTTGTAACAAGCCTGTGAACTTATTATTTATTTATTTCCATATCTTGCTTAACAGGATATCAAGAACATTTATTATCATTGCTATTCTCTGAGAGCATATTTTTACTGGCTGCATAGTATTCCACTATTTTAATATATTATTTTTATTTAGCCAGTTCTCCATGACTAAACATTTAGGGTGTTTCAATTATTTTGCCATAGAAATCACAGATACAAGTGAACATTCTGGTTTATAGGCTTTTGTGAATCATCCTGATGATGTTTTTCCAACACCTGTCTCTAGCCGTATATAGATTTTAGTTCATTTTTCTGTAACAGGGTGGTCCCCAGGAAAGGGGGAGTTTCCCTGCCCCACCCAAGGGAGGGTGGAGCTGAGCAGGAAGAGGAGAAGCTGCAGAAAAGACTGAGGAAGGAAGGAGCAGGATGGAGCCAGGAGACCTGGAGGAGGCGCATGGAGCCTAGAGACACGTGAAGAAACTGCGCTTGTCTTTTGGTCGTGGACGGGGTGACACAGATGTGGGTGAGACCCATGGGGAGGTGACAATGGCAGCTTTTATCTTGATGTTGATTTTGCTCTTTTCCTTCCAGGCTTGTCTGGTAGTTTTTGACCCTTTTCTGGGGGTCCCCACTGGAAGATGCTTTAGACTTGTGGCAGGCTTTGGGGCCTTGCTCTGGGCCGATCCCACATGGATGGAGTTTTACCCACGAGGGGACGGGTAACTGGGTGCTTCATTTAGAAACTAGACTCTTTGCCTTACCTGTATTGTTTCCTAGTTTTATTAAAGTTCCTTCCCATTAAAGTCTCATATGTTTTGTGTTGATGCGGCGGATGGCAGAACCCATTTAGAATAGGCAGGTTTGCAGGGTTTGGGCTGCCCCTCTCCCTGTCCTATAACATTTCTATCAGTACATTTTATTTTATCCAACTTGTGCTGGGTGTCTTTCCCCTGCTACCCAAACTCAAGTCATACATAGGGATGATGTGCACAGTCCCAGGACTGAAGACATGTGGACCAGGCATCCAGGGCTCAAGACTCTATAGGGGCAGGTGACCATCACACCTCAATTTCCATCTTCCTGGTATGCCTTGTAGCTCGATACCTTTGAATTCAGCCCATTTCCTTTGCTGAAAACTCGGTGTCAGCAAGTTCTCTTCATATTAGCTAATTGTACGTGTTATAACCAATGAAAGCGAAGAGAATACAAACACTTTCATGGAGGGCAGCTAATGCTAGTGAGCCTTTTCAGGCTGCCAATGAGGGGTGAAGACAGCTCAGAACTGTGTGGCCAGTGCTGCCACCACTTGCACCTCCAGAAGTGACACACGAAGCCTCGTGTTAATGCTACAGCAGTACCCGACCTCTTGTCCTCAGTTTCCCCTCCATGACAGTAGGCTATGAAAGAGGATTTACTCTGCAGGAAGCTATTTTATCCACAGTCTTGCAAATATCTGTGGAGTCTTTAAAGCAGTTTCTATCAAAATAAAAATATTTTAACGTATAACCTCAGAAAGAAACAGGCACGGGAGTCTTTATAAAGCACAGAAATCCAGATGAGCATAATTTGAAAGCAATTTGAATCATAATGAGTATTTTTAATGTAAACAGGCAGAAGGAAAAACTCTCTGGGCTCTGATGCAGTCTACACTCGCAAATCTACATCTTTTGTTGGAAATAGTATTGTCAAGGGAATCCAAGGTGGCGTGGTGTCAGGGCAGGAAGGAGGAAAGAGGGTCTTTTCTGTGGCTGCAGGTCAGGGTTCCAGAAAGACAGGAAGTGACTGCTACGTGGTCCGTGGCCAGGACATGTCTAGCCCCTGAGTGGGAACATTCAGTGTGGTTCCTCTTACAAGGACTTACGGCATGTGAAGCTCGACCAGTTCCCAGGGGTAGTGAGGGTCTGGAACCCCCAAAATCAGGCACAAAATATCAGTACAGACACCTAATGCGTCAGTTCCATTGGTCGCCTTTGTACTCACACACCTTTCCTCACACCATTATTGTATGCAAGACCCCATCACTGGCCTTGACTAAAAAGAAAACAAGACAACATTAAATGCTAACCAGATACTTACACTGCCCTAGGGCACTGAGCCTCACACTGTTCTCTTTTTGTTGAAAAGGATGAGCAGGGGCCTCCCTGGTGATGCAAGGGGTTAAGCATCAGCACTATGAAGCAATCCACTGCTGTTGCAGCAAGAGTCCGATCTCCGGCCAGGGAGCTGCCTGACATGGTGCAGCAGACCTCTCCTGTCTCACCCGCTGCTCCCCTCAGCAGTGTATTTCAGTAGATCCTCTGGTTCTGCTCCCCACTCTGTCTCTGGTGTATCCTTTCACCCCTCACACCTCTGGTCTACACTGCAGCTCTTGCATGCATAAATAAATAAAAAAGAAAGAAAAGAATGAGCAAAACATGGAAAAGCTGTTCAAGATGTCCTGGCACTAAGTGTTTGACCTGGATGTCCTTCGAGGGGCAGGCACAGAATTAAAGTGAATTTCTCAACATGGCGCTTGCCGCCAGTAATGCTTGTCCATGTGCTATCTCACCTTTTACTAAGTGTCCTGTACAAATGGGGACCAAGCCCCTTGCTTGATGATGGGAGCGCCAAGGAGCAAAGGGGGGAAAAGTCCTCCTGAGGCTACCAAAGCCATCTAGTTCCTAGTCCATGTTCTTCTCTTGTGTACCATCCTTTGTTCAGCCAACTCCCCCTTGAGTTCTTAAAAGAATGCTGTGTGGGGGCCTCCCTGGGGGGGCAGGGGTTAAGACTCAGCTCTATCAAGCTAACACCAGCCACATGGGCCTGAGTTCCATCCCCGGCCAGGGAGGTGACCATATGGTGCAGCAGACCTCTCCTGTCTCGCCCACTGCTTCCCTCAGTAGTGTGTTTCAATAGATCCACCTGTTCTGCTCCCCACTGTCTCTGGTGAATCCTTTTACACCCCGCACCTCTGGCCTTTACCCCAGTTCTTGTATGTATAAATAAATAAAAATGAGCCTTTAAAAAAAAGAACACTGTGTGACTACAGCTTGTGCGGGGTAAATTGCAGCAGATGTTTAATGCTCTTGGAAGAGGTGGCAATGTGATGTGCTGTGCTCTCTGCAGAGGGCATAGGGGCTGGCATGCTGCCATGCTGGACTCCTGGAGAGTCTGGAGCCTTATCTCAAAGACAGGACTGTTCAGCCCTAAGGACAATCTCTTCTGGCTCAAAGTTTGCCTTCTAGGGTGGCAAATGCTTCTACCAAAGCAAATGCTGAAATCCATAGTTATAAGGAATAATCACCAACCCTGAAAGACATGTTTTCCCCAAATCTTCTCAGTGTATGTTCACTGTGTGTTCACCACTCCATGTCTCCTTGCAATTTTCTCTGCACCATGTTTCCACGCTTCCTCCGGAGCCACTGCTCTGGCTAGGGAGCATCAGCATGTCCAGGTGGTTCCTCCTCAAACAGAGGCAGGTAAGCTTGTGTATGTTAGAAATCATGTGCATGTTAGAAATCACACATGTGCTTCAGCAGAGAGCAAGTGCAGTTCCGTTGAGGCTTCATTGATTCTCCCTCGCATGTCTCTGTCAGTGTCAGGTGGCTTTGGAGGCACACCCTAGATTTGGAGCTTAAAAAGGCAGCTTTCTGGGCCTTCCCCTGAGTTGTAGACCCTCTAAGCTGAGACTCCTGATTTACACTTGAAAATTGGGCTCTCGGGCCTGTGCACCTGAGGCCACGGGGAGGTCCCTGCACATGATCCACCTGCCCAGGCAACCCTGAGACCGTCCATTTCATTCAGTGTTTGACATAAGTTTTAGTGGCAGGTGAAAGACATCGAGCTCAATGTATTGGTAGAAAGTGGACTATAGGTACAGCTGGATCCAGGTGTTCAAACAACCATTAGTCTATCAGTCAGCAATCTTTAATCGATCAGCATGCCAAGGGCAAAGTCCTGTGTAGGTCTGTGGCAGGGAGGGGATCCCAGCTTTCAGGGGTCTTTGTGGCTGGTTGGGAAGACAAGGCAAAGAGAGAAGAGGCCAATCAAATGCAAGACAAATAATAAGAACAGCTGACGTCCTAAGACCTCTGCCGTCTGCATGGCAGATCTTGTTCTCTCCCTTCACTAGCTCCATTTTATTAGCTGCTCCCCCACTTGTACTGATGATTTTGAAGTTGTTATCTATATCCGTATTATGCTGAGCTTTGAGCATCCAGAGATACATGGCCTTGGCCTTCCCGGAGCTCACAGTCCACTGGGGAGAATGACTCTTGGCTGAAATGCAGAGAGTGAACAGGCAGGTTTGAGTGTGACCCACTATCTGTGTGTTGTTTTAAGTCACACATTGCTGCACTCTTGGTGTCTTAAAACAACTCCCTGCCAGAGTTCTGGAGGCCCCAAAGCAGTGTCATTTGGCTCAAATCAAGGGGTCAGTCTGGTCTTGCTCCCTCAGAAAGTTCTGGGGGAAAAGCCATTCCTTGCCTCCTCTCCCTTCTGGTAGCAGCTGACATGTCTTGGCTGGTGGCTGCATCACTCTGGTCCTCAAAATCAGCATATTCAAGTCTCTGCTCATCTTGCACGGCCCTCTCATCTGGGTGGCTAGACTCCCTTCTGCCTCTCTCTTATAAGCTCACCAGGGATGCATTTGGGGCCCACCATGGGAACCTCTTCATCTCCAGATCCTTCATATAATACCCCTTTTCCTTAGAGGGTGACAATCAGTTCCAGGCATTAGGACCTGCAGTGGCCCTAATGTTTGTGTCCCCCCAAATTTGTAAGTTGAAGTCATCACCCTCAAAGATGGTGGTTTTGGAGGGTTGGTTGAAGAGGTGCAAGCTGAAATCATCACCCTCAAAAATGGTGGTATGGGGGGGGGTTGGAGTGATGCAAGCTAAAATCTTCACTCTCAAAGATGATGGTATGGTGGGGTTGGGGAGGTGTTTAAGCTGTGAGGACAAAATCAACCCATTGGGGACTAAGTCATTAAATAGGGACCAAGGAGCTCCCTCATCCCTTTACCTTGTGAGGATACAGCAGAAGGGGCTAGCCATAAGCCAGGCAGAGGGAGAGCCTTACCAGAACTGGATGCTGCTAACACCTTGACCTTGAACTTCCAGCCTCCAGAACCATGAGGAATAAAGTTCTGTTGTGAGTCAGCTACCCAGTCTGTGTGTTTTGTTATATCCACAAGCCGGACTGAGCGCTGGTGTGCCTGAGCCATTGTCCTGCTGCAAGTGTCCTTTCATTGGTCCTTAGGCAGCACTGGGCACTCAGCTATTGCCTTAAAGTATTCACTCCACAGACACACGGTCTCTTGTCCCCTCTCCCCAGCTCTTTGGCCAGCTTCCCCAGGACACGTGTCCTCCTTGCTAAGGAAGAGCTGGGGTCACAGGTCAGGTTGTGGCTTGGAGGCTCCCTGGGCCACCGCCCACCGCCCCTCCGGTTGGCCTCAGGTTTCTGAATGCGAACGTCTTCTTGTCGTCGCTTCTCGGCGTGAATGCCTGCATTCTGGGAACAGAGAGAGGGTCGCAGGTCAAATGTCTGCCTAGGGTCAGAGAAGAAACATAGAGGAGATTAGGGGACAAAAGACGGCCAGGCAGGGCGTGTGCTCCTGGGAGTTAACCTCGAGGAACCGCACCGAGACAGACGGGCTGTCCCCATGAGGCCCCCTAGAGCCTGACCCTCCCCTGAGACCTCTTTGCAACTTTACCCCTAATCAGCAAGTTCAACTCCACCCCACAGATGGAAACTCCTTCCAGAAAACCAGTCAGCCTAAAGACCCCATAGACCACTTCAATTCTCTCTGAAATGGGGCTGGCCGCACCATGTCCATCCCATAGATGAAGAGACTGAGGCCCAGAGGATAAAAGTGGACTGAGGATGTGGGAGGAGGAGCAGGACTGAAGAGGACCAAGGCTGGATGCCCCCTAGAGAGCGGCATCGAGCTTCTAGCCCAGGAGAGGCCAGTAGGCAGAGCCTTGTCCTGTGTGAAGAAGAAAGGCCAGCTCTGAACACAGCAAGGCTGCGTCTCTGCCTTCACCTCCTCCAAAACCCTGGGGGTTTCAGGGCCCAACACCCAGCTGCCTCACACCCTCCAAAGTCTCTCTGCAGACCAGCTGGAAACAGGGGCCTTAGAGGAGGGTTTCTGTAGGTTGTAGATGCATAGGAGGAAGTTTCCATCAAGGTTTCCCTCTTCATCCCCATCCACACAGCAACATCAGACATGCAACATCAGCCATGCAGAGAAGCCGGGACCAGGGGTTCTGCACAGGCAGGGTCTGGCCAGGCTTCATTCCTCACCTGGTTATGGAAAGTAGGGTCTCATAAGATGATGCTCATTAGTTGAGGTTTTTGGGTGGTTTTTTTGGTGCAGGAGGAAAGAGAATCTGTCCTCTCCCCACCCCCTCCACCATCTGAGAATTGACCCTAGTTGCCAAGGCTGGCTCTCTAGGCCAAGCTGTTCACAGGCCTGCCCAGCAGGCCTTTGTGGATGGAACTTGAGTGGGTGTCTGAGCTGAACTGTGCCAGTCACCTTCTTCTTGGTGGGGGTTGTGTGGGGGCCCGGGGAGCAGCCTCCTTCTGTCAAGGTGATAGGCACAACACTTACACCCTGCCTGGATTTCACCTCTGTCCTCAGGAAGCGGCTGGTCTGAAGAGGCAGGCAGAGGGAAGCTGAGATGCCAGCTTGGGGGCCTGGCAGTTTTCCTCTCCCAGGGTGCAAGTCCCAGGAGGCAGGGGTCCTTCCTGCCTTCCCTTCTGCTATGGGGCTCTGCTTTGGATGAGTGGGCTGCTCTCACCTGCAGCCAAAGGAGCTTCGAGCAGGGCAGCAGCTGTTCACAGCTGGACACCTTTATGAGCAGCATAGACCATGCATGAGCTGGTGGAGGCCGAGAACCCTGGGCAGAGGGACAGCGGCTCTTCTGACTCCCTGAGGCCCAGCAGGGGTGGTCAAGTCCTGCTAACACCAAGGTCAAGTTCTCCCCATCATCTTCAGGAGGGATGGTATCTGCTGGCTGCCTGAATGGTCTGATAAGATAAGCCATTTGACGGTGGACAGGACTTCTGTAGGCTAGGACAGAACAAGGCCGAGTCGGTCATCCTGCATGGTGGACAATGGAGGGAGCAGAGAGGGCATTGCAAGCATCACATTGTGCCAGCTCTTGGCCACCTCCCAGTGCCCTTGACATGACCTTGTCTCTCGAGGTCCTCATAGGTGTGGCAGCCTTCCCATTTAGGGGAGGAGGCAGTTTAGAGAGTCAAGGGCTGCCTGGGTAACGATGAGCACAAACTGGCTTAAAACATTTCTTTTCCCACAGTTCTGGAGGCGAGAAGCCTAGAACCAAGGTTTCAGCAAGGCCACCCTCCCTCCAGAGGCACGTGGGGAGCATTCGTTCTCGCTTGTCTGGTCTCTCCGGGTGTCCCACGGCTGTGGCCACATCACTGTGATCTCTGTCTTCACGCGGGTCCCCTCTGGGTCATCCCCTCTGGGTCATCTCCTCTTCCATCAGCAAACTTGTCATTGGAGGGCCCCCCGAGGTCATCCAGGAGGATTTCATCTTGAGATCCTCAACTTAATAATATCTGCAAAAACCCTGTCCCCAGCCAAGAGCACAGTTACCTATTCCGAGAGTTAAAAACACGCAAGTATCATTTTGGGGTCCACACTCAACCCCCACAGTGAGGTGATCTGATTTCCCAGTGTTGCACTCCGGGAAGGTGCTGAGTGAGGGTGGGAGCCAGATGTGACTGCCGTGGTATTTGCAGGAGCCTGCAACCAAGTGCAAAGGTACAGCTGAGCATGTGGTAGGAACAGAGGGTCAGGAGGTGAGGCTAGAAGGAGCTGCCAACTTTCGCTGTCCCCTGCAAATATTGGGAACAACCAGCTACGATTTCATTTGATTACTTATGAAAAGTAATCACATTTCATTTGATTACTTATGGGGAGGGTTTCCCCTTAGGAGGCACCCCACAGATCCTAGTGGCCACACTGCTAGCAAAATCTAAAGATACCAGAATCGTGAGTACTTCAGGGCCCCCCAAAGGTAAAGGTGGGGGACCCAGGGTGATTGTGCACTCCAGGGATGTGCTGGGGGAAGGATGAAAGAGCAAGAGCGGAATTCCTTGTGGGGGGTGCTGAGAAAGAGCTGCCCCTCCCATGCCAGGCTGGAGGGAAGGGCACTGCCAGGGCAGGTGATGGGGAGTCCAGGTGACACATGGGGGGCTGCGAAGAACCCCATCCCCACCATGCTTCCATCACCCCAGAACTGAATGGCCCATCAGGTTGGAGCTGTGATGTGCCAGGACCCCCCGCTCCCCTGCAGAACCAAAAGGGAGCTTTACTGAGGACCCAGCCAGCCCCACCACCGTGCACACAAAGGCTTTTGCGCGATGGGTCCAGGAGGACCCTTCCCGGCCTTGGGCCATCCTGCCTCCTTTCTCCACATCCGCTCCTCCTCCTTTGACTTTCCTTTCATACCTGGTCCTCCCCCTCGGTGTGCAAAGTAGGAAAATGCACTCTTTCACCCAAACTGGAGTAAATCATTAAGTGACATAGAAAGTTAAGTTCAACGCTAGGGAAAATTGAATTTATCTTGGAAATGTTTTATTCTTCCAAAAGTTCACTTTGGCAAAGTCTAATGTATAGAAAAGCATGAAATACTACAGCTCCAGACGGAGCAGGTTCTTCAGTGAAGCATTAAGCCGCGGGGTCCGAATCCTGCCTGGCTGCCGTCAACCACTCTCTTTAACTCAAACGCCCATCAATGTCCCTGCTAAATGGGAGTCTTACGCACATCTCATCTTATCATAATGTCACAAAACCCATAGAATTACAAATCAGATTTAAGGCAGAAACCATGACAGCCAAATATAAGTACACAAAAAGTACATTAAGTATCCGTCTTCATTTATCCTCTGCATCCCAGCCTACCTCTCAGCTCGGTGCACGGCGCTCAGCTTGAAGTAGCCTAAGATCCATTTTAGAGTGGACTGAAATATAAATGACAGTTCACACTGCACATGAACATAGACAACTGTATAAAATATTTAAATAAAGACAGGAAAGAACAGAGGATTGCTGCAAAGCCTTTGGCAGACCCAGCCTTGGGGAATTTAGCAGCTTGAGATTCATTACAAATTTCATCTTTAATGTTATTTTTAGTTCAATATTTTGTAGCACTCAGAAGTAAATCTTGGTGCGCTGTCTCCTCGCCCCTGGTTTCTTCTCCTCCGGTGTCTGATCCTTCAGTTTTACTGAAACCTAATACGTTTTCAATAAAATTGATTTGTGACGTCGTAATGCTGTTTGTTACTGTCTCCCGTACCTTGATGTAATGGAGAGAGAACTATTGCATGATTTGGCAAAGTGAGGTGGATTGCTCTTGATTGTGGAATAAATTGGCATGAACTTAGAAACCACCCTGCTGCAACACAAAATTCCCCACTTATTCTTTTCTCCTGTGCGCTGCCATTTTGAAGTACCAGCCTTGCTGGCATCCCGGACCGAAATGCAGCGGGCTGACCCGTCCTCCCTGGGGAGAATCATCATCTCAGCCACAGATGCAACGCTGAGAAATAAACCTCAGTTTTAAGTACGTACTCTTCAGTTACCCTCTAATTTTGACTTTCCACGTGAAAACTTACAGTTTTTTGCCTCCCAGTGAAATTCTGAAAAAGGCATTTGTTCCCAGGGTAGGGGTAGGAGAGGACCAGTTGACCAGAAGCTCCTGGTCCTGCAGGGAGAGTTCAAGAAAGCCTTGTCCAGAAGCACCCAGCAGGGTGAGAAGGAAGGCAGGAATGCTGACTTGCTGCTCCACCAGCTCCTTGGACGCATGAAACTGAAACCCCTAAGAAATTTCCCTGTAGGACAGACAGCATCTAGAAAATTCCTGATGGTTTTGGTAGAACTGAGTGGGTTAGGGCAGGCCTTGACTTCTGATCCAGGAAAGCAAAAGAGGGCAAGGAAGACCCCCGTGGAGTTCACAGCAGCATGAGAGAAACAGGTCAGGCCATGGATTTGCTAGGCAGAGACTTCCTGGGCAAGCTGGCCCCTGGGACTCAGTTATTCCGTGTCAAAACCAGGTCCCCTGCCTCTCATTTCAATAGGGTTCCTGGGGATGAAGGAATAAAAGGACTCTTTTAGCATTAGGGTTCTGTTTACACATGCAAAAGCAAACAGAGTCATTTGGGGGAGTCATCTGGGTCATTTATAGCTAAAAATATTCAGATTTCGAAGCTGAATCAGTGCTAGACTATTCGGCAAAGAACCGGTGGAGGAAGTGCGCTCCTACAACCTGAGGGCAAGGAGGAAGTCAGGGAGGGCAGGGAACCGAGGCAGGCAAGGAACTGTTCACCCTGGCCAAGGGGGCTTCTGGAAGGTTAGCAGCAGGAGCTGGCCACCTGAGGCACAGGGTCTCGGCTTTGTCTCCCTCATTGATTGGAGCCTCAGGGGGGATGCTGCTTTTCAGGTGTTTCCAGGGGAGGTGACTCCCAAGGACTGAGGACAGTTCTCGGGAGATGGGTGTGCTCGGCACCACCCAACATCCACAGCAGCCTGACGTCTATCACTCATCCCTCTGCTGAGATCCAGAAAATGCTGTTGCAGTGAGTTTCTGATCCACTGGCCACAGCATTCAGGTGGGAAGGGAAGTGAGGGCTTACAGCTCACATCTCAGTAGGGGAAGGTTCCAGGTGAGAGCCCAGGCGGGTTTGCCTTTATCCTGCCATGTGATGTGAGTGGCCTTGAATAGCTGCTGTCAAGGTCAGTGAGAAATAGGGACAGAGCATTTGACACAGTGGCTGGCACATAGTAACTGCTCAATAAACATTAATTGGTTATTAGTATCACTTCCCTAAATAGTGAGGTCAAAACAACTAGCTGGGTTTTCTTCTTTTAATGCAAACTCTGATAAGACAAACATGGTGGAAAGGCTCTGAATCTCCTGTTTCCTTTGGAGGACCACAGAAAAAGAATATGAAGCTGGGGGCAGTGAGAAGCATAGATATTTTCTTACCTAATGCCAGGGGTGGGGTCAGGGAGGGCAGCCTATTGTCCTAACTACTGTTCAGAGGATTCCAAGGTCACAGCCAGATTTAGGAGTTCACTGGTTAGTGTCCACCACGCCCACCAGAGAAGATAATGGGCATACACTATCTCTGGCACCCCTGTCCTTTGGAATAATCAGAATTCATGACTTTTATCAATCATGAAGTTCCAAGAGAGCAGATTACAAAAGCTGCTTCATTCCTTAAGCAGCAAGGGCTTTGCACTCTGCAGAGCTGAGGTCCCACGAATATGCTGGATGTAAAGATATTCCCACAGCACCTGGCTCCTCCAAGAAGGAAAAGAGGAGGAGGAAGGGGTGGGGGGAGGCAGAGAAAATAAAGGAGGAGAAAAAGAAGTCCATGACTTGCAACATCTAACACAACTAAGCATTTGCTCCAGATTGTGTGTATAAAAGTATGAATAAGGACCTCCCTGGTGGTGCAAGGGGTTAAGTATTAGCCCCATGAAGCTATCCGCAGCATGAGTTCGATCCCCGGCCAGGCTGCTGACCCACATGGTGCAGCAGACCTCTCCTCTCTTGCCTGCTGCTCCCCTCAGCAGTGTATTTCAGTAGATCTGCCTGTTCTGCTCCCCACTCTGGTGAATCCTCTCACCTCCTGCACCTCTAGCCTGTACCCCAGCTCTTGTATGCTTAAATAAATCTTTTAAAAATTTGAATAACTACAAATAAATAATAAAAGGACAATCAACTTGATAGAAAGATGGGTAAAGGCTAAGATTTCTATGATGAAACCCAAGGACCAAAACCAAAACGCAGCTCAGGTCCATCAGTCATTCCTGATATGTAAATAAAGCAGCAGCATCTGCACCACATGAGCAAAACTTTTGAATTTGACAATAGCAAGGATGGGAGGGATGTGGTAACTGGGTGAGAAAGTTGGCAAAATCTAGTAAGACTGCAAATATGCAAATCTACTCTTCCATCATTTCTGCCTCTGGGTGTAATGTCAGAAAACTTTGCTCAAGGAGTCGCATGGCAAGATCGTCCTGCAGCAGGATGCAGCCAGCGAGAGCAAAGGCCAAACTGCCCATCATCAAGGAGACAGTAAGGAGATAACAAACAGACATGAGGTGTGTAGCTCACCTCTGAGTAGCTCACCCCTGTTTATGGGGAGAACTTGCACAGCAAGAACAATCTCTCCCCACCCCACCAATACCATACATTTTATATCTAGATCCCAAGGAGACGTCTGGAAGGCTGCACACCCTCAGATGACTATGATAACATTGGGGGCAGATTGGAAGGGCGGCCTCAGTTTTCCTGTTGGTTCTGCTTGAAATCATGGTCACAGAGAGAAGATGGAGGCAGCAACACAAAGCCAGGACCCACACTGCTCGGCCTGCTGGGGGCCGCTGGACACATTCCTGCCATGTCTGCACTTGGGAGAGGACAATGAGCAGCAGAAAAAGTCCTGGGCTCCAGTTCTCCTTTGTACAGGGCACCACAGGCCCCTCAGATGCTGCCACTATTGCATGGACTGGGCACCCCTCTAGGCCTTCTTCACCTACTCTTGTTGGATTAAAGATGGTGCCCCTGGGGGCACTCTGCTGGCTGGCACTCACCTGCGCTCTGTTTTAATTTCACTGGTGAAACTCTTCTGGGAGAGCTCAGGCTGGGAGCGGGAGAGGCGAGGTGGCAGTTCCCTTTACTTTCTCTGTCCTTCCAGACCTTCCTTGTGCTGCTGCCCCTTTCCATCTTTGCTGCTGCATCCTCTGTGCTGTGCTGAGGCCCTGAACTTGCCTTCTAGCCCTGGGCACCAGCCCCCTTCAGCCCATGCCCTGAGCAGCAGCAAGGAGCCCGGCTTTTAGAGACACGAAATGCAGTATCCTTGGCCATGGAGTTAGCAATTAAATTCCTTCCAAGGACAGAAGAGACAGACCAGGTGAGGCAAACTCTGGGGTGTGCGTGCACCCTTAACTGCTGTGCTGCTTACCAGGCTGACATCTGCAGCAGTAAGAGGTGTGCCTTGTCGGTGTCAGTGGTCCCCGCCATAGTCACACAGGGCGGCATGCTCATGAGTTACTCGGCACGATCGACACCCTGCCTGGGTCCTATCCACACCCACGGGAGTGGGCCAGGGTGCCTACTCGGGGTGCCTACCCAGGATGCCTACTCCAGCTTCTTTGGTCTGGTCTGCAAGAAAGTCAGCCAGATGCAGGGAGGTAACAGCTTGGAAGCCACCCTCAGCCAATAAGAGCTTCCTGCCCCCCTGGGAACCCACCTGCAGCCAATTTTGCTTCGGGTCCCTTTGGTCCAGCAACCTCCATCCCCCTTCAGCACCAGCCCGCACACTGCAGCTTTCTGTATGGCCTGGCTTCCCCTTCCTGCCCCACTTTCCTGCTTTGGTAATTTCTGGGATCACCTCCAAATGAATACTCACATTAGCACCCTAAGGGTTGGCTTCTAGAAGAACCCCACCTGGGAGCAGTCACATTGTGGAAAAACTGCTTTGTCCCCAACTCACCCATGCATGTGATTCAAGGGGCTGTCCCATCCAGGGGTATCTTCTGCATTTTCCTGTCTTTTCTCCTGCCACACCTGCTGTACCTGCTGGTCGGTAAAGCCAACGCCACCCTCCGTCCAGCCAGAGGCCCTGGCCCGCCCTCATCTCCTTCCAGTCTCCCCCCATCACACCCACACCCCGTGTTTACCAAATGTTCAATTTTGGTTATGTTACTATAAAAATCAAGCAGCTGGCAATTCCAGCTTGATTAGCAGGTCTCCAGTTTTGATTAGTAAATTACTGCGGTAATCAAGGTTAATTCTCGTTGCAGTGCTCAGCAATAGATTTTATATTTTGCAAGGAAATGGTTTTCCTGCCTGGGATGGAGAACATTTCATTAAAAGCACCCAAAGACAGGAAAGGAGGGAAGGGCTCTTAATGTTATTGAGAAAGGGTTCTACCTCCCAGGGGACCCTCTGCTGGGATCAAGAGCCAACCAAGAAATGCCAGTTTCCTAACCTCAGGGCTTTCTGAGTTTGCTGCAACTGGGAAACACTGTTTGCTGCAACTGAAAGCCACTGAGCTCAGGCCAAGACCCCAGGGGCCAGTGGCCGGCAGGGAAGGTGACTCTGAACTGATGGATGTCGTGACACACCCCAGGGGGTGAGGAGGCAGGGAGAACTCTGTCCGAGCTGGCTGGGGACCCCTCTTGATCCCTACCCCCACCACTTTCCCCAGGATTGAAAGCATCTGTGGCAGGGTCAGCAGTACCAAGAGATGCTTGGACTCAAGAGATAAAACTCTTGGGATTCAAGTACCTGCAGCTTAATTTCATCTCTGACTTTGCCCCAAGTTCAGTGTTTGGAACTGTGGATCTTAGATGAGTTGAAATTCCAATGTCCTGTCCCCCAGATGGAGCAATGAGGCGAGAGAGAGGTGCCTGACCCCAGCCCCTGAGGGTCTCTTTGGGAGTTTGTCTTCCTGCCTCTAGCTCCCTGTACTGTCATGGAAATGTCAGCAGTGGATGCTTTGCCTCCATAAGTGACATTTGTTTTCTGAATCTCTTTGGGGGATGGAGCCTGTCAATTCTTAGAATTCATGTGAAACTCGCTAGCAGGAAAGATACCTCAGTGAAGGTCGTGTGGATGGCTCAGATGCAGCAGGCGTCCTCTGAGTCAGCAGAAGTTTCTCTGCCTTCTACCCCGCCCTCCCGGCATCCACTGGCCCATGTCCACAGGTGCCCGCTGTACGCAGCTGGGCTGAGCTCTACCTGGTTGTAAAGATGATTCATCCTCTGCTCCAGACAGAGGGCCCAGTGTGTGCCGTGGCGTACAGACTACTGCGGGGTTCGGGGTGTTTTCCCCAGGAACCCATGAGCAGTGAATTAAAACCTGGACTTTGCCCTTCAGTTCCATTCTGGATTCTGGGGCTCTTGGGAAAGGCCCTCTTTCTTATGGTTTCTCCATTCCAAATTGTCCTTCCCGAGTTCTAGACTGCCCAAAACTTATGCACAAAGGGGGGTGGGGTGAGATGAGACTCACCAGGAAGATCTGGGCCACATGCTCCTGTTGGGACTGTGAAGAGCAGGTTGGAATTCTCGGTGACCCTGTGGAACCACATTTCTATGAGCAGATGTCCACTCAGGGGAGGCAGGATTTGCCCGATCACATTTCAGTGTCTCTCTCAGACAGAGGGTACAAAGCCTTGTTTCCCCAATGACAAAATCAGAGTGTCCTAAGACCCTTCAAGCAAGAGTCCCCAAGTCTTCCTCCCTGTGTCTATTGCAGCCACATAGGCCCTTAGTGGATTTCTGTAACTCGTAAATTCCTCGGTCTCCAATGTGCTGATGGGTCTTTGAAACCGGCTGAATAGGCCCGGTGGAAACAGAGCAATCCCTGGGGAAAGAACAGGAGTCCAGGAATAGACTGGATCTCCCAGGTCTCCTTGCCCAAGAGCAGTTCCGTTCTCACACATGTTTGGGAGGTGGGGAGTGCAGCCTAGGAAGGAGATTCGGAATTCACTCCTCACTCTGAGTGACAGCGCTAGCGGAACTCAACCTTGCCTACGTGTAACCCGTCACTGACAAGGCACATCCTTCTTTGCATCTTTGTGCCTCAGTTTCCTCATCTGTGAAATGGGCATTTTAACAGTAATTAGTTTAGACAACACTGTAAGGATAATTGAGAGAAGACATGTAAAATGTTTTTAACTTTTCAAAGAAGTAGTACTTAAATGTTATTCACTATTGTTGTTCTATGAATGACGCTACTCTACCAGGACAGCCCCACTTAATGATCATGTGTCTGCTTCATGGGAAGCTGTGAGCCAAAGCAAGAAATGAGGCCAGTGTGGGAGAGCATGGTCACTGGAGGTCTGACTCGTTGGGTCATTGATTCGACAATCTACATAACGTCTGTGTCACTCCGCTGTTAATTTCAACCTTAATTATTGACTTGGAACATCCTCATTATGCTAAGTGAGTACTTTCTTGTTCACCCAGGAATGAAAAATATCCCTAGGTTACCGTCATACCTATAATTCAGTAAATCACTTTGGCTGTGTCAGTACCAAAAAAAAAAATAAATCCAGGTGTGCTTATGAATTGCCTTTGTCCAAACCTATCAGCGACTGGACAATATCTGTGCTGCCGTATTTTCTTATCCCAATATCCTGTGTCCATTGGGTTTGTTCTCGTCTCCTTCCTGTACTTTTTCTTTGACCTAAAATACCAAGGCAATGGGGATGGGAGGAGCAGAGGAAAGAGAACCACCATGGGGAAAAAGGTATTTGAGGGATGGATGGAGAACCCAAGAATCAGACCCTTCTCTATGGGCTGGTGTATATGAGGAAAGAGCAGTTATCTAAAGTGTGTTTTTCCAAGATTAAACTTTACAGACTTGCTAAGTGTCATGTAGATTTCCTTGTGTAGATTTCTGTCACTAGAGAGTTCTTTCTTGTTGGTGCCCCATCCAAGCTGCTAACTTACCGCTCTGCAGTGAGACTCTTGAATCAGAACCCAAGAACAATGGCTTGTGGCATTGCCTTCCTGTTAGATTGCCGTTGATGTCATTTTGCCAAACAAAATTATAGACGAAACGGATGTTTTGGGTCAGAGTGCGGGGAGGAATATATAGCTGCATTTCCTTCAATAAATCTGCCCTCTTCTGCCGGGACAAAGACATACAACCTACCGTGATTGACGTTTTCACCACTAAATTCTGCTACGTCTGTTTCTAGAAGAAATGTCTCCATTTCAAAATTAGCTAACCATCAACATAACATAAAATAACTTGAACACGGTGTCATTTCACAAAGATATTGATTCATGCAGACTTACTGGATTAATAACTGGTTTCCCATAAAAGGAATAGTCACTATGTCTTTTGTAGACAGAAAAAATATACACTTTAGAACAATATATATTGGTACATTTAAGCCTGATTGCTGAGCTCAAATAAACAGAACAGTTTTCAGAGGCAACATTGCAAATGAAGAGAGAGGTGACACAATGCAACTTACAAATGGATCCGGGGGTGATGGAAAGCTAATAAAAAAAGACAACTATTTATTTATTTGGGGCATTTGATTTTACTCTATTGGATTACACAAAGCTCTAATTTTTCACTGCAGTCAATCTGTATAAAAGTTCAACTGATTGAAGCATACATTTAATTCCCAAATGCCTTTTCTTTCAACCCCTACTTCTTCAGAGTTGAACAACCTTTGGTGTCCTGAGTAGCAAAGAGATTTGGCTTATGTGGGAGCAACTGGACCAGAGGAGCCGTGGGTGATTTACTCAGTTCCTAGTGACAGCCAATCCACTCTTCCCTCCTTGAGAACTGGGTTTGCCAATAGGTTGAGAAAATATGTTTCTTTTCGTGGTTTATTCGAGTATGCTTCCTTCAATGAAGTTCCATGGTAATAAAGTAATTGAAATTAACCTTCCTAGTTATTCATCTAACAAATTATCCTGTGGCCTTTAGAATAAATTCAAACGCCTGCGTGATGTGGCTCAGTTTGCTCTTTGAAACCCATCTCTCTGCCCCATCTCCCTGCCCTGTTCAGGGTTGGCCCTGAGTGTCTCTTGAGCTGGTGATGATCACACCATTCAGTCCCTTCTACCGGCCTCTGGTTCCGTTTCCTCACATCACCAGATCCTCCTTTCCATTTGTTTTTCAGTGTTGTTGTTTATTTATTTCTTTATTTTTGTGTAGAAGAACTGGGGTGTAGGCCAGAGGTGCAGGGGGAGGGAGGATGAGAGGATTCACTGAGACAGAGTGGGGAGCAGAACAGGCAGATCTACTGAAATACACTGCTGAGGGGAGCAGCGGGCGAGACAGGAGAGGTCTGCTCCCTGGCCAGGGATTAAAATCAGGCCACAGTGGTGACAGCACTGAGACTTAACCCTTAGGCCACCAGGGAGGCCCCACCTTTCCATTTGATTACTGCTCTTCAAGGACACCTTCCCTGACCAGACTTTCCAGACAAAATATCTGCCTCTTCAATATCCAGTTTTATTTTATTATTGTCACCTCCTCCCACTAGGATAGAAACTCCTTGGGGACAGGCAGGGTTTTGTTTTTTCAAGCTTGGAAAAGGGTCCATGCTGAGTCTCGGCTTGCTGTGGGAGCACAGTGGTGCCCCAAATCTGAATAGATCCATTTCTGGGAGAATGATTCCAAAACAGAAAGTTTTCATCTTGACTCGACTCCAGCTTTCTGTCATGTCATTGTGGAATAATGACCATCTTTGTATCTCAGTTTTCCTTCTTTTGCAGAAGATGAGCCATGCTCATTTGCTGCCCAGAAACGGTGCAAAGATGAACCCAATGTAAAGCAAAACAAACAAAATAAAATGATGTATTCTTTATTTGCTTTTAAGACATTTTTTCTGGATTATTCACAACAAGATTAAGAAGTAGGAGTGGATTAGTACCAAAACCAGCTATGTCTGTGAGGCCACAGCTGATGGCGGAATTCAAGTCTATTCCCTTGGAAAGACTCCGTCTGGAGATGGCCATGTGAGCCTCCAGGACTCAAACAACTCATTTTCCAATTTATCTTCTAGTGTTGAAACAGATCACTGTTTCTGCAGTTGAACACTAGATTAAGTAGTTGTATTAAAAATGAATATTTTAAAGCACTGGAATCACACACCATGAGATGGCCACCCAAGGAGAGACATGTGGGAGTACGTCTCAGAAGGGGCTGCAGATTCCTGGCTCCACTGGATGCCTATTTCTGGGAGAGGCTGGTGGGGTGAGGCGGCAGGGGGAGTGGGCCATTGCCTTCACTCTCTGGCCCCTCCTGTGTCCCAGGCCAGCAGGGAGGCGTTTGCATTCATCCTAGGGGTGGTAGCTCCTGTAGCTTCAGGCTGTCCCAGATTATTTGTAGGTGTATTTATCGCTTCTCTGGAGAGTGGTGTAGACAGCTGGTGGATTTCCAAATCCCTGGGAGGACCTAGAGGTGCTCCCACCTGGAGGCGAAGGAGGGGATAGTTCATGCTCTTTTACAAGAGCACTGCAGGCCAGCTTTCAGGGCTTCAGGAATAGTCTCAAATCCCTTCTCTGTATATTTGGAAAACCCTTGTCCATCTACCTCACAGGTTAGCAAAGCAGAAATAGCTAAGGCAGCAGCTCAGCAGCGTTTAAGATTTTTTTCCCTAACCAGCAGAACCTGGAAATAATATTGGAAAATTGGTACCAAAGTGCCCCTATTGCCACAAATGTTGGGTCTTAGAAACAAGAAATCAAATTGTGCTTTTTGAATAGTCCCTCATTCCTGGCTTCACCTGATGGGTCCAAAGCAGCTCGTGAACTCTCTCCGGACAAAAGGCCTGATGGTGTCTGTCTTAGGACAATGAATCAAAGTGTGATGGGCAGTGAAAGACTGGACACCTGCTCCAGTTTGCAGCTGGAAAAGTTGGAAGCTGTTTTAATCCAGCTTGTGATTGCAGGAGGGGTGGGAGCAGGGTGAGGGGAGTTGCTGGGCCCAGGGAGGAGGAGGTGCAGGAGGATAACCCCAGCCAGTCACACCTCACTGCCCAGCAGAGCTGGGACTGTGTAAGGAACCACCTCTCCAATTGTTCGACCCTTGCCTCCTATTTGTTCTGACCTCCACCCCTGCAGTGATTTTGTCATTTCCATTCCATCCTTCCTGAAGATAAAAGACGCCATGGGCGGGATCCATGAATAAAAATCGTTATTTATCGATGCTGGTTTTGGGGAACATTTTTCCTTCTGATTCATGAACCACTTTTCTACATTCGAAAAGCAGTTCATAAATCGTTCAGCGCCGGCAGAAATTAATAATAATGAATCCATTTACATAAAATAGTCTCATCCTGCCAGGTGCTGATAATATTGGAAGCTGGTAACTCTTTGGAATGCTGGGTGGGGTGTGTGAGTGTGTGCATACACGTGTGCATGTGTGCGCATGTTTTTATGTGTAAGATTTCCCACATGACAGTACCCACATGTTCCATTTGTCAGTTAATCCAAAAGTTTACTTTTGTGTTCAATCTTGACCACTGGGAGATGCTATTTGAAAAAATGGAAAAAGATAAAAATAAAGGCATCATTCAGTTTCTGAAAGAAGACAGTCTTCAGTCTGGTAAGACTTATTGTCTGGCCAAATTAACCCCTTGAGCAGCTCTGAAAAATGCCCTAATCTATAAATCGCTGCTCCCCAGAAGGGGCCACCACTACCTGATAGCGAGCTAGCGCGCACACACACACACACACAAATGAGCACAAACGCACACAGAATTCCTAGAGCACTGAAATGAATGCAAAGCCGGCTGGTTGATTTATCATCCACTACGTCTGCCAGGGCCCATGCCAAGGAGTACAGATCTTAATGGTTATTAGTAGTAGGTCTTCTGAGGGGAAAAAATACTGGAATCAAATAAGCTGGTGTAGACGGGAACTCCCCTACTGTGCACTACCATCCTCCTCAAAATGGGCTGCAGAGCTGGGCAGAAACTTACCAGTTTGAGATTGACCCTTAGTACAGAGGTTAAGTTCTGGTACTCTTTAGTGCTGAGAGCTTTGTCATCTCTCTGCCCTTTTCTTGAGCTGCAGATTTATTACCCTTTACCTTCTTCTATCTATATTTTTGGAGGAAACTTGAATTTGTATAATGTGCATTTTTGGGTTTTTTTGCATGTCATTTCAATTCAAATGACACTGGGTTCTTTATCTCACTCTGCATCTTACCATTGCATGAAGTTCCACATCTTTCACATGTGTCTACACTGCCTTGTAAGCACGTGAGCCCATGTGTGCTTGTGGTTCCTCAGTTTTGCCCCATCTGTTACCCCAGGGAGGGCTGGCAGGTGCCTCCTGCATCACTACATGCAACATCACGAGGAGCATCCTTAGGAATGAGAGTGAGGGGTTCTTGGGGCCTGTTGTCACTGCGGAATTCAGGGTCACAGTGTGTGCATATATTAAATTGGACTAGGTGGTGCCAGATGCTCCCGGGGTGGCTGATGGAGCCCACACTCCCACCAGCAGTGCTGAGAGCCCATTTGCCTGCCAGCAAGTGGCATTATCCAGCTGTCTATTTTGCCAGTCAGTTGAAAAGGTGTGAAGTGCTATCTTGTTTTAATGGCATTTTTCTAATTACTAATAAATGTGAGCATCTCTTTATGCGCTTATTAATTAGCCTTTTGAATCTCTTCTATAATTGCCTATTTATAGTCTTTGTACATTTTTTCCTTTTTGAGTTGCAATACTCTTCTTGTAGATTTACAGGAATTCCTTGTCTGTTCAGGACATCACAACTATCCCCTCCGTTCTGTCATTGTCTATTAACTATTCATAGTGTCTTCAGTTGCACAGAAATTCTCTTTTTTTCTCTGTAGCTGTTCAGTTCTGTGGTAGGGTCACTTGGTTGTGAGATCTCCCCCGTCCCACTTGACCATGGCTGGACCTAATAACTTGCTTCTAACCCAGGGAATATGTGCAATGTCACGACATGATTCAATTGTAAAGATGATGACTAGCTCTACCAAAGAGTGACACCACCATGTTGGAGGGAGCTGTGTGGCCAGGAACTGAGGGTGGCTTCCATGGATGGAATGAGGCTCTGTGTCCAGCAGTGAGTGGGAGCCTGAGTTTTGGCAATAATCATATCAACGTGGAAGCAGACTCTTTCCCAGTGGAGACTGAGCAGCCTGCAGCTCTGGCAGACACCTCCATGACAGTCTGTGAGACCTGACATGGGAGATCCAGCTAAGCGCACCTGATCTCTGACCCTCGGGGACAGATGGCTGTGCGTGTCTGTTCAGCCATCGAGTTTGGGCTAATTTGCTACTTAGCTATAGATAACTCACACCAGCTCTGTGGCTGTTCTTCTGAGTTTTAAGTCTTTAATCCATCTCGATTTCACCTCTATTTGTGGTGTTAGGAAGAGATTCAGGTTTATTTTTCAACAGAATTGGGTTTGAATTCCAGACCTGCCACTTATGTTCTGTCTCACAAAGTAAAGCAACATGTGAAGAATGGCTCACGGCAGTGTCTCCCTCACAGAAAGCACTTAGCAGAAGGATGTTATAGATTCCGGTGTTTGCTATTGTGCCATCCCGGTGGGGGGCAATGGAGGCCATGTTTTCCAAACTTGTCTGACAGGGCCTTTTCCTGGCTCATCATTTAACATAGCTGAGTTCCATAAACCTTGAGAAGGTTAATACTTTGTCCCTGAAGTCGACCCTGACTGACAGGTCTCTTTGTAAGTGGACAAGACAACTGGCTGAGAAAATCTGGGCTCTGTCACTGACTTACTGACCAGCTCTATTGAAAGGATTATCTTCCCTTTTCTGGCCTCAGTTTCCCCATCTGCCCAGTGAAGTAGGTGGCTAGGGTGGCTATCCACCTTGGTGGCTACATGAAAGGGAGATGTTTCTGTTTCCTGGGAGACAAAAAGAATTCTTAGAGAGTGAGGATTTTCATAGTCGGGAGGAGCAGGAAGGTGGGGGTGGGAATTCACCTGAGCAGAGCTGGGCGAGGGCCCCATGACCATCCTCCCTCTGGGAGACCTGCCTGGTTTTCAGGGTCCTCTTCTGCAGGGGACCTCGACTCTCTCAGATGAGACCAGATCTGTTAAAACAGCGCAGAGTCTCACAATGGCCTCGTGTCTCATCACAGCTATCGTGCATTTTGACAAAGATTTCTGCCTTTAATTTTCAAGTCTATGTTGGGGAGAAACAAGATGTGTGTGATTCTGACTCACTCAGATGCTGTTCAGGGAAGTCTCGCCCAGACAGCCTTTTGCAGTCAGCCCTCTGGAGAGGCGTACGTTGCTCATCCGACCTGCAGACACAGATGAGGAGGCACCCACACGCCAGAGTCTTTCCAGATGGGTTTGGAACTTTGCCAAACACCTGGTCAGGCTGGAAGTCCCAGCCTGAGGGCTCACGGTACATAGGAAAGGCCCTCGGAGAACACGCCCTGGGTGAAATTCCCCCAGGAAGCTGAGGGCTTGGACGGATAATTTGAGGCAAGCACACCTCCAGCTGGAGGGGACAGCTGCGAGGGGAACAGCAGGGGAACAGCAGACCACAGGAGGTTCTGTTTACAGAGAATGTGACACAATGTGCATCTGACTAGTGGCTGCTTCACTTTGACTGCTCCCCAGTTATTACCGAGGGGCCTATAACCCCAATGAGAAAGCCAATAGCTACTGGCCATACAAATACTACCACCACCAGCCATGCTGTGCTAGTGCTTCGCTGCAGTGACCTGCACCATCTCATCCATCTCTGAAGTGCCACGTGCAGCAGGTGTGTATGGCACATTGTTCCCATTTTACAACAAGTGAGCAAAGGCATGTTCCAGGGCTGGAGGTGGGTGCTAGAAACTATAGATCAGGTGGTCAGCAGGTAAAGAAACTGTGGGCCAAATGGAGAGACACGTGACAGATTGAGACAAGATATTTGCAGCTTCTTTTACCAAAAAGTGGGTAACCTTGAGAACGTTAGCTATCTTTGTGCTATTTAGGCCTAGAATCTAGATAGCATAATGTCAACCAACAAAGAAGAAACAGTCCAAATAGAAAAGAGACTAATGATGTGAAATAGGCAATTTGCAAAAGAAGAAACCCAAAATGTTTAAAAAACATGTATAAAGAGATACTCAACCCCATGAGTGAGCAGAGAAGTGCCAATTAAAACAAGCAGGACATGTATTTATTAGATTGGCTTAAATTAGACATCAGAATGATGCTAATCACTGTCAAGTTATGGGGCTCAAGAACCTCGTGGGGAGCTACTGGGGGTGTGGGCTGAGGTAAGCATTCTGGAAATTGAACAGGTAGTTGTGAATCAAAATGGCAATCTGCATTTTCTGTGACCAGGCAATTCTGAGCCTCAGTGGACCCCTCTGAGGACTCCTCAGTGGTCCCAAAGGAACCTGAGTGAAGGTATTCCTGCAGCCCTGCCCACAGCAGCGGGGCTTGGAAGCATGCAGGGGAGGTAGTCTCCGTTTCTGGGGGGCAGAGGGCTGTGCCTTCTTCAGGTGCCCACCTGGAAGCATTATGCCGCAGGAGAACCTGCAGACTATGAACACATGGCAGCGGGTGTGGGTATAAAAGCACAGAGTTCAGTGAAAACAGCAAGAAAAAGAATAAGGGAACATACTGTCACTTACACAAAACAAACAAAATCACTTGCACAAGACACAGCTACACACTTTGTTCTGGGAATAGAGCACGGGGGCTGGGCTGGTTTGTGGGTGATTCTCATGGCCAGGGGGCTGAAGACAAGGGATTGAGTGAATGAGGGGATAGGCCCTGAGTGGGAAGAAAACAGAACAGTGGGGGACAGCAGTAGGCTGAGGGTCTTACGCATTGGTGAGGTAAAGAACAGAAGCCCGGGATGCACCGAGCAAAGGCAGGGGAGAGGAGGTCAAGGCCACAGCAGGGCCTCCTGGGCTCTGCACATGCCAACGAGGAGCCACATGCAGAGGACCAGCCCGTGGGACCTTGGCAGTGAGTGGCTGGAGGATGGGGAAGGAGAGAAAGACATTCAGGTCGGGGGCTAGGGAGTGGAGAGGGGACAGGCTCGGGATACTGGCCGGGCCTGTGACTGGGCCACCTCCAACCCTTCAACACGCAGTGCCAGGAATTAGCAGTTCCTCAAAGAGGGAAGGGAACTCATGTGCTGCAACCTGTCACCTCTCCACGAGGTCCCACTCCTCTCGACAGCCCCAGCCCAAGAGTGGGAGCTGACCCAGCGAAGGAGTTGTCACAGGATTGTTCAGAGGGGGAAACAGAGGAGGTTCCAAGGCACAGAGTTACTAAAGAGCAGAGCCAAATGTTTGCAAAACAAAGATTTTGAGATTCTAAACATGCAGAGACCATTTGGGAAGAGCAAGTGATGAGGTCACCCCAGAGCCAGTAAAGATCCTCAGAACCAGGAGGAGGGTGAAGAGAGTCCGAAGACAGGGGAGTCTGGGACCCCACCCCGTGGTGCTGGGGAATGTAGAGGAACGAATCCATCCGGCTGCCCTTGGAGCGGGCAGTGACCTGTCATTGTCCAGTCCTATCCAGCTGGTCATCCTTCGGGGAGTATGTCTGGCCCCTAAGGCTGGGTTCACTCATCTAAGATGAGCAACTGCCCACGTCATAAGAGACTTCCCTACTTCACTCCTGCAAGAGAGACAGTGGGGTTGGATTCCTGGTGGTAAAGTATGGAAGAACTTTCTTTTGCACGGAGGAAAGAGGACTAACATGCAAAATATTGGACAACCACCATTACACAGGTGAAATGGGAACAGGTGGGTGGGACCTGCCAGTCTCACCCTTCAGCTGTTGGGTGGGGAGGACCTTTGGAGAGCTTGCACCAACAAGGACAGCATTTCAATATTTTCACCACAGATGAGGTGACCCATGTGATTTTTGTCCTGGGCTGGGATCGTGGGCACCCTCTCTGCTTAGAACAAGAGCAAAACCATCTGTTATGGTCAGAAACCACATCAGGCATGGGGCAAAGATGTCTGGGTCCTGAGAGAACAGCCCAGGACTGGGGGCACGGACCGAAGTGCGGCGCTGGGGACACCCCCCTGGCACGGCATCAGAGCTTCACAAGAACAATACCTTGACCCCAAGTGGTGTTTCAGAATAGAAATTCAGACTCTTTAAAGACCCTGAGAGCTGCAGCTATTTGTATGTAGGGGAAAACTTCCCCCAAATCTCCAAGTGACAGCAGTGAACACATGTCCAGCTGCTGTTCTTCATGTAGGTCCACGTGGCATGGATAGACTGACCCCATCACTGACCCCTTGTGAACCACGTTGCCGCCATTGATGGCATTACGCTCCAAGTGAGTGACCTCTGCAGATGTTTGGTGTAACTGCCACGCAGGCAGGTATCAGGGACAGGGTCATGATGGAACATAAAAATGATTGGAAGTGTGAGCCAGGGTTGCAAAACTTAGGGTCCCACCAGGCTGAGTTCTGAGAAGGTGGCTGTGGAGGAGGACCCCAGGTGAGGGGCGAGGTGCCTGATCCGACTTGGAGCTGCATCTGTCTCATTCTGAGGTGGCAGGGACACAGGGACCCTGTGGTTCAGGGGCCCACAGAGGGCTGGGACGATCCCGCACAGCCGCCACCCTGGGGCAGGGGAGTCGCGGCGTTTGGTCTGCCACAAGGCAGGAGACTGTGCAGAAAGCTGGGCTCGTTCCAAACACAATCAAATCCTGCCGGCACAAGGAACATTCCCGAATCCACTCGTTCCATGCCAGGATGCTGAAACGCTGAAGGACCATTACCCCCTGGCCCTTCTATTTCTGTCTGCTGCAAGCCGCCTTTGGAAATGGTGGGGAATTTGCATTTATCAGAAAATTGCTTACTTACTCTAATCAGCTATTTTTAAGGTTTTATTTTAGCTAGATAATGAATAAGACTAAATTGATGTCAGGCATGAAGTAATTTTAACCAATACCTTCAAAAGTCTATAATACCAAATATTGGAAAATTATATGTAGGGTAATCTAAATAATGAGATGTTAAAATTTCTTGGATCCCAGGAATCCATCTATTCATTTTGTTCTTCTCTCTCTTTCAACCTCACTGTGGGAGGCTCCATCGCTGACATCTTTATATATGATGTTCTCATTTCAAAATGCCACTGAACCTTCAAATGAACACTTGCGTATGATCCTTGAATACAAAAATACTTAAATCAAGATTTTTATATTTTGGTGCAGTGAGCCAGAATGCACAGAGTGAAGTGGGAAGGCTTAGCTCAAGACCCGAACCCCAGGAAAGAAGAGAGACCCTTCTAAGAAAAGGAGGTCACTCAGGAGGAGGCCCACCAGCAAGGATGCAGAAGCACTGGGGGACACAAAAGAGGAAGCAGGGAGGGGCATTGGCCCCTCCGAACCCAGAGCAAATGCCAATCTCAAGTCACAAGAGGAAATGCCTTCTCTTTACACCAGGGAACTCAGGAGATGCCCCAAGCAGAACAAGTGCAGCACAGCCGGCGTCCTGTCCATCTCGGGGGAGGGGGGCTCTGCCTTGAAAGGAGAGAGGCTGGGATGGCACCTGGGGTCCCCAGTTTGTGGTACAGTTGAGCACGTTCTAAGTGAAGACCAGGCAGGACCCCGGCCCTGACACACGATTCTCATCTCACCCCAAAGAGAGAGAGAATGGGCAAGTTAATTTGCAAGTGAGTTAAAGATGAGCAGGGGGACCCACACATCTGTCCTGCTATCCACTAATGTGCCGGAAGTGGGCTAGCGACTTCACTTACATTGAACTTGACATTAGGGTGAGCTCTGTTGCTGTTATCACACCTTTTTACAAATGAGGAGGGGTGTAGCCAATTTGCCATAAGCAGAGGGAGAGATGGCAGGAGGGAGAGCGAGGCCAGAATGCAAACCCAGCTTCCTCTATTGGTGAAACCCACAGCCGCAAGAGAGTCGCCAGCCATCCCAGAGGCCTCTGCAAGCAGTGCCTCCCACAGGTCCCCCTGAGAGGGCGGCCTCCGAATGTCTGGGGGGGTTATATTTTGCTCAAGTTGGTCAATATTTAAAATTTCACGATAGATGATGGCAAAACTTTTGGGTGCAGAAACACCTTGGTTTCTTTTGGCACTAAGCTTGAACTGGTTCTTCCCATTCTTGGGGGTCCATGGGGACAGTGACCTAGAACCACAAGTATCTCAGCCGACGAAGGGGGCAGGAGGCCAGGTCACCGGGACGTTGCCAGCCCAGAGGGCAGCTTGGAGGAAGGCCCGGAGCTGGAGAAGTCACATGATGTAAACTCTGTCTCCAGGCCCTTTCCCTGTCCCGCGGGATTTTGTGATTGTTGGGCTGAGGAACAGAACACTCCCATCCAGCCTTCAAAACTCAAGTCAGAAACCGCAAAGGCCAGGAGGTAGGGTCAGAGCCAGGCAGACACTGGGCCCTCCCTACACGTGGTGTCCTGTAGCGTCGTGTGACTGTTTTTGTCTCCCCCACTAAGCAGCAAGCTTTGTGAGGTCGCAGCAAAGCCAGAGTCCTGGTTGGGAGGACTTGTCTAGCAGAGACAGGCGCTGCGCGCATGCGTGAAACTTCAGCAGAAGAAGGCACAGGCTGCCACGTGGTCTGCCGGCCACAAAGAGATGGCCACCCAGACTGTGGGCCACACACACGCCCAGGCCCAGTGGCCTCCGCTTCCTTGGGACCCTTGTTTGGAAGGGCGGGTGGGGGTGAGCTGTGCAGACCAATTGAAGGGCAGGGTGCTGAGTTGGTGAGTCCCGAGCCTGGGGCTAGCCCTTGGGAAGTGCCTTCCTGAGTAGGGCCCTTGGAGTGGGACCCTGATGGGTGAAGTAGTGAACCCCCTCCCAGCTCCCTCTGACCCAGTGATGACTGACCGGCACCCTGGGCCATACTGCGGGAATGCAAAGGTCTTATTCTCTTCTCAGATCTTCCCCAACCACATCAAGGGCGAGACCAAATGAGACAGCACATGGAGGAAGGAGAGGAAAGGAAGAGACAGCAGACATTGTCAATGTAAAGGGGGATGACGTGTCGGGGAGGGAGAGACCTGGACACTCTTTGAGCTGAATGTGAGGAGCCGCGCTGAGCCCACACGCGTCACAAAGAGGATCCCACCTTCTCTGCTGTTCTCCCTCCCATATCAAGAAGAATTCTAAAACATATCTTACCCTTACCTCTGATATTTAATCCCCCCGAGGAATATTTTTGTTTTGCTTTGTTTTGTTGTTTTTTTAAAGGAAAAATGCTCACGGAAGGTTATAAAACACATATAATTTACTCCCAGTAATTGCCCGCATGTTATTTATGTGCCGTGCTGCCAGTGAAACAGAGAAGAACGACTTGATCAATGCATTAGTCTAATCACGGGGTTCCTGCTCTTAATTTCTTTTGTTGGTAATTTCCATACCCAGGCAGCAATGCGTAGAATTATCTCGATTTACAGATCTCGGGACCCTGGGGAAAATCTCTTTGGAGCCATTTCTGACTCCTGGGGAATGTAATATTTATTCAATACTGAGTTTGAAAGCCCCATCAAATGGATTCAACAACTCCAAATAACTCCTTAAAAATTGAGTGGGTTTCCATGACATTTTCTCTTTTTTTAATTGGTAGATTTGGGTGGGCTAAGAAACAGATCTCAGAATACTACTAAAAACTAATTTTGGTGAACAGGAAGTCTCGATTGGACAGAGACTTTGTTAAAAAACAACAAGCTTTTGGGCCTCCCCTGGTGGCGTAGCGGTTAAGCGCTGGGATGTGAAGCTGTCCGCAGCCTCTGAAGCGCTGGTTCGATCCCCGGCCTCCGGTGAGGATATCCCACATGGCGTGCAGACCTCTCCTGCTGTGCCCGCTGCTCCCCTTAGCAGTGTATTTCATCAGTCTGCCTGTTCTGTTCCCCGTTCTGACTCTGGTGAATTCTCTCACCCTCCCGCGCTTCTGACTGTACCCAGTGCCTATATAAATAAATAAATAAATCTTTTAAAAAAAAAATCAACAAACTTTTGTTTGTCAAGAAACAAACAAAAATTCTACCCTTACTTTACTTTCCAAACACATGGGAGTCTTTTGTTTTAGTCTACAGCAAAAAAAAAAAAAAAAAATAGTCTATGGTAACATCATGGAAGCTTGTGGGAGAAAGTCCTGCAACTTCAATTCCCTTGATTGATGAGACGCAATGTTTGCTGGGGTGGTGGTGGGGGGGGCTGCTGACCAGTCCCCTCACCTGGGCCCAGGAGCTGAGGGTGTAAGCGGAGCATCTGTCTTGTGGTTCAGCATGTGTCATCTGCAGGGATGGGGAACCACAGACCTTCTGTTGAACACAGCCTTGCAGGGGACCGTTGCATTGGCCGAGGTGTTTCTAATACCACATTATGGACATTCCAATTTCTAGAACTCAAGGGATCTGACAAAGAGAAGATAGGGGGACAGTTGCCAGGGGAGGACTCAGTTCCTGGTCAACACTCGAGACAATGATCCTTATACCACCAACACTCACCACATGGTGTGACTGTCTTTGCTTCCTCATGGTCATCATCCCAGACAATCTTAACAATCCTGGGGGCGAGATGCTATTAATATTCTTGTTTTGTAGAGGAAACAGCTTCTCAGAGGCACATGTCCAAAGTCTCAGAGAGGGGCTAAGTGACAGAGAGAGGATTTAAATCCAGGTTCTCTGTGATTCCACAGAGGTCTTCCCTTCCTTAGTAGGCCTGGAGAATGTCAGCAACTCTCTGGGGTGACCACCTGTGTCCATTTGTTGAGGAATGAAAAACACTAGGTGTGGGACTGTCAGTACCAAAACTGGTAAAGCTCTGGACAAACTGGGTTCCTTACTTGGAGGTGAAAATAAAACAAACAATTGTAAATCCAAATCATGATGAGTTATTTCCTCATATTGTCAAAAAGGACAAGTGTTTGTAAGGTTGTGGGGAAGGGATCCCTGTGACTTGTGATGGGAATGTAAACTGGTACAGTCAGTACAGAAAACAGTATGGAGAGTCTCAAAAAATTTAGACTGAACTATCATATGATCCAACAATTGTACTCTTGGGTTTTTATTGGAGGAATATGGAAATCCTAATTTGAAAAGATATATACACTTCTGTATTCATAGCCAAGATGTAAACAGCTTTAGTACCCATCAACAGATGACTGACTAAAGCAGATGTGATACACGCACACACACACACACACACACACACACTCTCACATCGTGGAATACTACTCAGCTATAATGAGGATGGACCTTGAGGGGCTCAGGCTAAGTGAACTAAGGAGAAAGACAAATACTGGATGATTTCATTCTATGTGAAAGATAAAGAATCAGATAAAACCAAAGCAAAGCAAATCCTTACATTCTGACAATAGGATTCTGGTAGTTACCAGAAGGGAAAGGAAATGGGGGTATGGGGGTGGAACTGGTAAAGGTATCAATTGGATGGTGATAAGGGTTAACTAGACCTTTGGTGGTAGGTAAGGTTCAGTAGGTACAATTGCAGAAGTCTAAGACTGGAACACCTGAAACTGGTTTAGGCAATGTCAAAAAACATTTAAAAATTAAAAAAAAAAAACCCACAATCATACACTGTTAAATGAGTATTAATGCCCAAACTGTACTGCACAAAAATAAGTGACTTGAGGGTGGGATGCAACTTTCTGGTGGGTTGTATTTGACTACATGGTACTCCTAAGACATGTAAAATAGAACATATTTGACATTCAGGAATTTCATCTGGAAAGTTGCACGTCACGCTTCTTTTAAAAAATAGAAAGACCAGGTTCCAGCATGACTGATGATTCCTCCTTTATGTAACACTTATTTTACCAGCTCCTGCCTGGCCCATCTCAGTCACAAGGTCACCCACTTGGCCCTAGAGAACTGAGGGGAGGTGCCAGGTGTTACCCACATGGTAACCAGGAAGCAAATTCCAATGGTTCCCGAAATTTTTCTTCCCTTCACAAGCTTTTTCTCTATAGGGCTTAGGTTCCTGTCTAGGTAACTTAGAAATTATTGAAGTCTTTCAAAATTTCTTTAACCTTGAATACCTTGGTCAGAAGAAGCTTTTCATAACTTAACAGCCCTGAGCTTCCCCCACTCCCACCCCACCCACAGCCCCTGAAGAGACTCCGTGGCATGTAAAAAGAATCATCTAGATGAGACAATTCCTGCAGGGTCCCAAGCAAACAGAGCAAGTTCTTACTAAACTAGAACCCCAAATAATTCTTAAATACCCAGAAAGGTTACAGAAGCCTTACCACTGCTCACAGTGAGAACTGGAGACTTGGGAGGCAGAAGTACCTTCAGAGTTTCTATGGGAAAGTAAGCATGTTCATGAAAGGGTTTTTAGAAAGAAGGTAATCCCTAAGTCTTATTGTTTGAAATTTGCCACTCACTGACATCTGTGCAGAGCTGACAATCATATAGGGCCCCAGAGCTTAGAAAGCACTTTGCATATATCACTCCATTTCCTGTCCAGGCCAGGTGTGTCCGCTGGCCAATGCTGTGGCTGTTGGGTGGAGGAAGCCCAGAGAGGTTGAGCTGCTCTGACGCAATACTTCTAACTCCCAGTCTCACACTTTCCTTAGCACCATGTGGTAAATCTTTATTAACCAGAATATCCAGTTAACCAGAACACGCCTTTGTCTTGGAGATCATTCCAGACTGACATTCTTTATAGGGAATGCCTGTGGAGCTGCAGTCTTTTTCTGCACCTCTTTTTTATTGGCCATATGTTTTCCTGCCAGCCCAGTGAGGCCTGCCTTGCAGAGCCTGCAGTGCTGGGCTTATTGCTTCGGGCCAAGCAAGCTGTGGGTGGGGCATGCTGTTGCCACTGGTCCCTTGCAGGGTGAGAAACCTCAGTGGCTCTCTCTGAAGCTCAGCTGCCCCAGAGGCTGACAAAGACACCAAGCTCAGGCAACTCTTATTCTTCACCACCAAGATAGGGAGAAACTTCTGGATGTTCTTGCTACCCACCCAGACCTAGCGGTCTTTCCCTCCTGGCTGAACAAGAGACAAACAGTTCCTCTCCACTTGGCCGTGTGCAGCTTAACGAATGCGTATGAAGACCATATAAATAATTCACATCACTCAAGAGGTGGTGAGCTGAACAAGTCCCTTCTGGTTACATTTATTTAAAGATAAGGTGAAACTGAGTGAGTGATGGCCCAGTTACAAAGGCCAGGGTCTAAAGGGGATTGGGACACTCTAAGTTACACCACCAGAGTGATTTGTGCAGAATTATGTCAACTTAGAGATCCTGCCACTTTGGGGGAAAAGGAAATGTCTTATCTCTAAGAAAAGTGATACACGATGAGTATTTGCCAAGAACAGCCCATGAGCTAATTCTACAGGATTCGATTTGGCTCTGGCAGGAACCAAATTTCTGTTTCAGTCTAAAAGGACCTCTGAATTAGTAAGCTTGCAAATGTGCCTTCACTTAAAAATGTCACCCAAGGACTCTCAGAAGCATGCCCTAGTTCCTCGGTGTGGGGCCCCCAAGTCCGGGAGGCATTCTTTCCAGAAGCACTGGTGAGCTTCCAAAGCAGGCCTTTGATTTGAATTAATGGATGAGAAAAATTCCATTTGGACACTGGAGTGAGGGCAAGGTCCATGATGGAATCTAAGCTAGACAAGGTCATGGCCACATTCGTGGCCACTTCCTGATAACAAGAAGGGAAAAAAACTCTTTCTCATCTGGATTTTACCCATTCTTCCCTACACTGTCCCCACTGTCCCCATTCTTAAGTTTTTCTGCTCCCTTTTCCTACGGTGCCCCCTAAATATTTCCACAGAAGACTTTTAGAACTTTGTAATAAGGAAATTGTATTGCCAGCTGACAATAAAATTTACGAAGCAAAGAATGCCTGTTAATACTTTCTGAATGTCTTTGTTTTTAAACGACCAGGATGCTGAGAATATTCCAATTCAGTA